>NW_024609837.1:1232269-1771899 GCF_016920785.2 Ixodes scapularis
GTGCCAACTCAAATGGTAATAGATAATGCTCGTTGTAACTTGGAGAGGGATGCAAAAAACTACGGACACTGCATTTGCGCTGTACCACGCGCAGTGCACATAAGGCGGCTTGTTGTGGCGGTTCGATAGTCTGCCCACTTTCTGGCTCGCTCAAGGTGGTATACCATTTCAGAGCAACAAAAATAATGAACGTGAAACATTTTTTCCCTCGTCAAGGGTAGGGGGGGGAGGGGGTGGCCAGATTTGGTGAAGCCAAAAAAGTCGACCGCCAAGCTCGACACTAATCGGCTGGTGAAAAGGTCTCGTGACCAATGCTGATTGACTGCTTGGGGTGGATATGAAAGGTTGTGGAAATCTGCAGGCTTTCAAAGCCGACTAGCGCCAGTATCTTTCATTCCAGGAACTGCTATCAGGTTCATATCCCTCGTGTTAATTGTTATCTGTGCGCCGCGAGTGCAGGCGCCGGTTCGTCTGGTTCTTTTGCAGGAGTTGTGGCGACGTCAGAATGCCGAGTCCCGATTCGCTCTGTCTGAAGGGTATTCGGTAGACAGCAAAGCAAGCTCCCATCAGGTCTACCCACTATCCTTCAATCGGAGCGAATCTGAGCTCGGCGTTCTGATGACAATACAACCTTTGCAAAAGGGTTGTGTTGACATCAGTACAACTCTCTTGACATCATTACAACCCTTGCAATACAACTCTTGTCATTCTCACTTTTCATTTTATGATTTCAAAAAAAAAAAAAACAACGTTGTCGTGTTCAATAGCTATTGGAACAAAAGCAAACTACACTTGCCCATTTTGGAGGGGAAACGCCCAGCGAATTCGTGCCTTCTTTCGACGAACGCTTCCTTCACCAGCTTTTGCGTGTTGATGATCACCATGGGCCTCTCTCCCATCCACAACGTGATCGGGTCCCCGTATTTCGTGGACCATTCTACGGTCGCCTTGTAAAGTTCACTGGTGTTTCGGAGACCTACAACCGGGTAAAGGTACAATGGCAGCTTTCAGTGATCGATACATACTGGGCATTGTCGTGTCGCCCGCTTTTTTCTATACTTGCGAGCTGTGGGTGAATCTCTACTTCGTCGATCCTTCACTCGAGCACATTGTGCAAGCTGAAAGTTACGGCGTATGCTCTACGAAAACTCGCGAGACGGAACATGTCTTATGTGGCACTATTCATTTATGATATATTCGTAACTACACAAGACCTTTTTTAGGCTTTATCAATTCTTAAAAAAAAAGTTTAAAACAAATGAAAAATGTGGTGTGTACAAATGGGTCATATGGCCAGGGAAAGATTATAGAAATGACAAATCATCCCAATAAACTCTATTATTAGTAATGTATGTTAATAAACTTTCTAATTAGTTGACAAAGACATATAGTTTCGATTAAAAACTTGCTGATTGTTACCGAAGACTACTAAGTACGTCAATTGGAGAAAGGCTAAGATCGCGTAGGAAGGGCGGTGGTGCGCTTAATTTAAGACTCGTGCAACAAAGCGAAGGCCATAATCGCGAAAAGCGCCCGCGCGATTTTTTTAAATCTTTTATCATTCACATTTTGTCGCCGCCAGCTTTGCGCCTGTTGTACGAGTGGTAACCTTAGAGCGCAATACCGTGCTCTGATGAGGTTCGCATCATTTTTATATTTTAATTTGGTGGTTTTTGTTGACTCTCAGGAAATTCCTGTGGAACGATACGTTTATTTTCACTAATCAAAAAGTTAACTAACAAATATATTTCATTTTTACACTAGTTGTGATGATTAACTTCCTGTATTACGCCCCTCTGGCCATATAACCCATCTGCTCAGACTGCATTAATGTGCCTTTCAAGAGATTTTTAAAACAAATATCTAAACCCTTGAAAAACACATTGTGTGTTGGAAGGCGGGTCCTGGTGCGCAGATGTAATACCAAAATTATTTTTGATTTTTTTCGAGCCAATACTACAGGGATTCGTTCGTTCAGTCACCTCAGAGAGTGAAAAATAAGCTGAAATATAAGTTAATCTCGCTGCAATCAAAATGCAAAACTTCGAGTTGAAATCTGAAGTAGCGTGAACCATTGTAGGCGAAAGAGAAGAGATTACTTTGAACCGATATATTATGCAAAGAAATTGTTCTGTTAATATGCCCGCACAGTGCACCCTATATTTGTTTGCCTATCTGAACCGCTCATGATTTATATATAGTCTTTGAGGGCACAACTGAATAAAAGAGCGACTAATTATTCCCGAAGAAAGGCACCGCTCCTCAGGGTTTATCTCCGCAAGTTCCAGCTGAACTACGCAAGACATCATTAATTGTGTGTGGTAGAGCTCTTAATTTTACGCACCTTAAATATACAATAACTTTTTTTACTTATTTTACACGACAATGACACATTTCTCTCGGACATTAATTAGAGGAGGCCGCTGCCAGGTGACAGTGAAATTAAAATAATCAATGGAACGTCATTGTATTGTGCGCCTATGTATCTGTCTGTAGTTCGCATAAGAACTAGCATTTAATTACCATCAACTTTGTGACGCACAAAACGCTAATTTGCACTCACCGAGTAGATTTCCAACGACGGGCAGTGGAAAAGGACCTTTCGGGTATTTGGACACCTTGTAATAGAATCGAACCGCGACATAGGAGAGCAGGAAAACTAGGGCTGTCGTCAACCATCGCCAATCGCAGAGGAGGAGAGCCTTTTCCGATAGAAAACTCATGATGTAGCTAAATTATCTGAAAGGGGAAAAAATGAAAGTTTGAGAAATATACTCTCAAGAGAACCTTAAACATTTTGTATGCTGCAGAATCAACCCGAAAAATGGAGCGTTTCAGGTGATATTTCCCATAAACCTCACTGACGATAAACAAGTACGTGTAGCTTTTGTCATTCAATAGTCAATATTAAATGATTTATTTTCTCTCGGGAGTATAATGTCTATTACCCCTGGGAATTATGCAGACCCCAATAAAATATATAGAAATTTGAAGCAAGTTAAAGTCATTATGAATAAAATAATATTTACCACGAACTATAGAGTACCCGATGTTCAACAAACCATCTTATTGTCTTCTGGACGGTGATGTTTGCAAACAGGTTCGTAAGGTCAGACGTATTCAGAGAATTATAGAAGATAATTTTGTGTATTATTAAACAAATAAAAAAAATGCTGGCGAAGCGATGGCGTGTACTAGGTCAAGCACCAATAAAAAAATATCCATCTTGATGATACTTCAGGGAAAACATGCAAGATGTATTATGTAATCGAGAACAGCTTTATTGTAATGAAGGATCATAATCAAAGGGAGATAAAAATAGTATTTTCGAGATACTAATGTTCCTGGCAGCTCGAATACTCCTTGAATAAACACGTCTAACGATTTCATAGGTAATTTAACATCGCCTGTTTTATATAAAATGAGTGAAAAGTTTCTCCTTTTAGAAACGTATCGGTATGTCAAATGATAGTAATAATTAAGACAAGGCGAATGCTATTTGTATAAATATGTGAAGCGATTCCCAACGTAACGTGTCATCCGCTTTGTCAAATAGAGCGTCTTAGGATCCTTTTTTATTCTCTTGCAACATGTCGGTATGTAGATGGAGCTGGTGAACTTTAATGAACCCTTCTCAAAAACACATGAAGCAAAATTTTTGTTCGCCGTTTCTCTGGCGCCAAGTTCATGGTTGGATCCGAGCCTTGGCCGGATGATGAGGCAGCGCTTTCTTCATCCAAGCTGAGCAGAGTTCGCGCCAAATGCTCACACAACCCTCGTGTTCAATGCTCGCTGTACCTTACAGCTTAAGTCTGGACGCAGCCGACGATACGAGCTGATTGGACCAATCAGGCAACGTCAAAGTGGACCATCATTGTGTTCAATCATTGCTGAACCAATCGCAGACAGAAGGGGCTCAGTGGTCCGGGCTTTCGACGCTGCTTGATTGGCCTGATTATCGCGTAGCCTTGACTGTGTCTTGACTTTAGCTGAAACAAAGTATAGTACGTACCCAAACAATGGCGAGCTCGGATGATTGGCGCAGCAGCTACTATATGGCGCGCCACTTGGAACAGGGTATCGACAAACTCAACTCTATGACGTTCACGCCAATACGGTGGCGCTGCTGTAGGTACAGCGCATGCGCATATCTTTCGCCTCGTGCGAATCTGGTTTCTGCGGGCGTGCAGTGCCCTCACCCAGTAGGAAAACGCTGTCTTGTTTGTAAACAGTGTGTTGGTCGATAAATCGAGCGTCATCATCGGAGCGTGTGGTTCATTTGCGACGGCAACTGGAGAGCGTGGAATAGAGAGGCGGTTTAAAGATGTCTACCTTGCTGGTGCTAAAGGTATTCATTCGGTGTCTAGGTGCTTTTATGTGTTATTAAATATCATATTGCCCACGTCTAATTCTCGAATAATAATAGAGGCGCTCAGCGCGCCTTTATGGATGATTTTTTTTTTTTTTTCAGTATTGAAACATTTATGACAAAAAAGACACATCAACAGATTGGACAAGACACAAGAAATATAGGGACGCCAACGTAGGGATAACATGCGAGAGCTTTTTTTTAATGTTTATTACGTAAACAGGTTTTCGCTCTACAGTGAAAGTGATAAATTGTTTTAATTTATAAAATAGAGGAATTCAATCGGTAGAGTTAAGTGCATTGATCATTGTCATACATGGCCTTGAAATTTCATTATCCGATGAATCGCATCAATTCTTGAGAGCGTTTTGCAGTCCTAGAGTAATTGTATGATCAACAAAAACAATGCACATTCCTGACTTGCCGACATCTTTTATAGTTGCGGCATGCGGAAGCGATTTTAACGTCTAAAATGTATTTTATTGAAGCCTATTGAACGAATAGAACGATCAAATACAAATTACTCTTTACTCATTTTGTATTTCATCTCCCTACTTGAGCCTAGTCCTCGCCTCAATGAACGCTCCCCGCACCAAAAAATGTAAACCAGCAAAAACTACAAACGTCTTTTCATAAATTCCCAAACGTAGATCTATTGCCAAATGTGCAAACAAGACGCATATTCCCAGAATAAATAACAGCATCAGATGCCAGCTCCAGGTGTATCCGCACATATAGCACAGACACTTTCGTGCACCTCTTCAAGGTCTTTAAGCGCACAAGCAGGCGTACTTCCAGGCCATGGGTAGCCTGCACCTGTGCGCCAAATACCGAAATCATACGCAATCGGTCACCCCACTACGAAGCTTTCGGGAAGCGACATTAAAAGGAATGCAGTTTAATGGATTGACGGTCTTTATGAGGAGCACGGAAACGAGACACAATATTAGTTAAGTTAGATGAAACAGAACGCGTTGTATTTTTTCTGGGCGTACCTTTTTTTACTAGTATTTAGTTCAAATACTTGAAGAGAACTTGCCCCACATCTCTCATTTGAGACTTCAAGTGGGGTTACATAGACCTTTATTGGAATTAGGATAACATTTATAATAGTTCATAAGATAATATCGTCAAACGGTACACTGTTGTAAACAGTTTCCACGGATAATTCTAACAGAGGCTTGGTAATAATATATAATACCTATTAAATGTAACTCTACCTAGAATTCTTTCGTGGCCAAAGGAGAAAAATACTGCGGAACATAATATAATCAGAAAATAAGAGTTAACTATCCCAAAAGCAATTACAGTGAGAGAATGCGCTTTCCTTCGTCTGTTACCCAGAAAACAAAACATTCGTAACAGCGACATATATTAAACACAATCAAACAGGGAGATTAGATTCTATTTATATGGACTCGCATTAACCCTAGCTACGAAAAACGACAGAGTGATTGAGCAGCGTTGTACTCACCGATCCTTACGACGTACTTTCTAAACACGTAAAGCGAGCGTCGGCGCTCGGAACGTCCTGCCACAGGAGCGACCAACGCCCCCACAAAAGCGACCCACCAGAAATGACGTTGCACGTCGGATGGCCTCGAGCGCCCAACGGCGCAGATAAAGCACCGGAAAGAGCCCGCGGCCTTGGACAACAGATGTCGTCGCGAGCTGCATTGAAGGGGCAGCCCAGAGATTTCTAGGGAATTCGAAAAAGACTAGGGAGTTTTCGTATATCGCTTCTTTCCCCTCCACGCAACGTGAACTGCGCTTCGGCCCCTGAGCGCCGCTTTCCCTGTCTGCAACGTTCCGGTAGGGTGGCTGGAGTGCGTCTCCCTCCCGTGTGTTCACCGCATTCCCAGCAGTGGTCCCACGATTTGTGTCCATAAACGTCAGAAAAGTGTCGCCATGTTTCCTGTAACAATCTTGGTGGCGGCAGAGCAGCAGGGGTGGTTGCGGCAGACTCCCGCTCTGCCGCGGGTCGCTCTGCAGCTCGACAGGCGATAGAAACATAAGCGGACACGAGTTGGGACGCCGCGACGACAGCGATTCTGCGTCTCGTCGTCTGTTTCGGCAGCCTTTCATCGAGCAATCGCCGGAATCCAGACATCCGGCAGCACGACACTGTGGTCTCTTCGACCCAGTTTGTTGCCAAAACCTTCCATGCATGACCGAAATAGGACTGTATACACAGTATTCTAAGACACTTTCCAAGTACCGTGGTTTCGCATCTCAAAGGGGCTTGGGGAAAGAGTTACGAGACGGCTGAAACTATCTACAAAAACTTCCTGCTTTCTCGGTGGTTTCATCGGTGGTAAAACAGCGAACAGTGCTTGTAAGGTTTGTAAAGTTCGTATTTTATTACATCGAGAAACATAAAAAACAGCTCGTAGAGACGTCAGGCAGGATATCTCAAAACGCTCATACGAACCCTCCGGACATGATGTGCAGACTGCTTACATATTAACTACCTAGTAGTATTTATTATAGGTTAAAACCATGTTGATATTTTTTTTTTCTTTTTTTTTAAATTATACCTTAAAGTTTTTAAGTTGGGATCCCTCCGAAAGCTTATGTGTCCGAACAGAAAGATGTGCAACCCTTCTTGCAATATGTAATGTGCCATAGAATCCTTCTGTGTCTTTGGAGTGGAGTTATGAGTCTTTATTTATTTTCGTTTTACATTTTTGCATTTGTAGAAATACTTCTTAAGACCTATTTACATTGGAGGGGACTTAATCCAGACAAATACAAGCAGCGACAGAAAAGCCGACAGCAAGAATGAGCCTGTTTATGGAAGGCAATGCCGGAGAGTTATAATTTAAATAACTTCGCATAAATGCACGTTGCTGACGTTGTTTAAGTAATCGAAAACTAGTCACAGTGGTGCCAAAAAGTCAACATACACTTACTGAATATGTTTTAAAACTCGTTCAGGTTTTCCAAGTGTCATTTATTTCGAACGACAGTTTGCAATATATTACACAAAATTCGCACGTTTTTATTCGGCTTGAACTAGGTTAATAAGAAACACAAACACGCACACAAGACACGCAGTTAAAGCATTTTTTCAGGTACATAGATCACATACGGTTTACGTTTTCTAAGGTTAGTAAAGCCGGGTCAACACGATGTCTTGTTCCGCTGGCATCAGAAACAAGTTGGAATCGAGAGCCTCTATGGCGGTCTTTTCTTTCCCCGGCAGGGCAGTGCAGCTGACTCGCTGCATGAAGCGTACAAGGACGTAGAACATGTCCGCGTGCGCCAACTTCTCTCCCGGGCAGGTCCTGGGACCCAGACCGAAAGTGATCATCTGCGGCAGCAGTTCCTGGTTCACCCTGCCCGTGACAGGGTCCAGGAATCGTTCCGGCCTGAAGACCTCGGGGTCTGCCCACATCTGGGTGTCGTGGTTTACGGCGTAGATGTTGTAAAGAACTCCAGTGTTCTTTGGTATAAAAAGACCACCTGATGTGAAATAGGGACAAAAAGAACACCTGAGAACGCCACCTTGAACGTCATAAAAAAGTCATAAGTTCATGACAAGTATGCTCTGGACATAAAGAGGAGCCATTCGTTAAACGTTGTCCTCGAGAAAAAACTTTAACTGTGTTTTGTTTACCTGAAAACAAACTTCGCGTCGCCGAATGGTCAGCCCTGTTCTCAAATGTGACGCCAGTGGTCCGGATCAGACGTAGAAGTTTGAAAAAGTCTCAATAGTTTATTCAAAATTATAAGAAATTTTAAATCATTATTAATAGGAAAATCGAGTCCGATACAGTCAACGAATACGTCGAGATTAATGGTGTCATCTAGAAGGAAAAGGACCCATTTTCCGATATAAACTCTCGGGAAATCCCTTATAATTTTCAAGTAACTTTACGGTTATTTCTGATGTGGCATTTTTTCCGAACCAATAGCGCTATATTTCGGTGAAGGTTGAGCATTCGGTGATGAGTAGGTAATTTTAGCGGTAAAAAATAACACCGTTTCTTCTAGCAGACAGGCTGTAGTAGGAGTAGAGCTTTTTCGTACACCGATAGAAATGGCATCGTTCTACTGATTTTTTATTTATATTGACGCCTTCGAGCCTTTTATTCACTGGGGGGCTTATAAACGCTATACGTATAGGTGGCGCGGACTCAGACGAGCAGCAGCGTTCTATTCTACTGTGTGTTTATCAAAACAACGTGGGCAAACGTGGGTAGAGTATTAATAAGCATTATATCGCTCAATATCGGAAAATCTAAATCTAAGTATTTCATCCTTTAAGCGCATGGTGTGATCTTAAATTACTCCTGATGTCTCGTGTACAAACATACCGCAAAATTGATTGTTTAAACGTACCGACCATGAGGACGCTACCGTTTTAAACACAAACTATCGTGTACTAAAGTTGTTTGAGCGCGCCGTGTTAGTTGCCACTATACAAATTACGTGTCTTTTCTTGGAAGTATCACTCGTGAAGGGTGAAATTTAAACGTTTCTTTCGGAGAATGGCCACCAATGACCTATGGCGTCAAGTGCGGTACGAATCCCTGTTAGCTCTGCGTTAAAAACAATAAACTGCTCGAGGGATGATTCTTTTCATGCTTGGCTATTTTCCTGATCGAGTGCTTTTTTGCATAATTTTTATGTTGCAGTGAATACTGGCTAGAGCATTTCTGAATGAATGCCGGTTCTTTCTCGACTAGTAAGCTCAACACAACGCCTTAGTCTCATGATGTCTCTTATGTTCAACCCGTAAATGTGTAACCTATTATCTTATAACCATAACTTTTAGTAGCAAAGCACACTTACCAGCTGATGTGTCGCATGTCGTGTTATGTGGAAGTCCGAGAGGAACTATAGGGTACCTGCGCAGAGCCTCCAAAATGCAGGCGTGCGTGTAAGGTAGCTTCTCTTTGTCTCGTAGGCTGGGCCGAGCTTGACCTGTTACAAAATGTTAATGGATCACGGCTGGCGCTACAACCTAGACAGTGCAAATTAGGCAACTAACAATAAATATCATGCGAATAAACATTTTCAGAGCAGTCCACATTTTTATATGAATTCCACGGTCGCTCTAGAGCGCGGTGGGATCAGCAGACCAGATCCGAGATGGAGCACGCGATCCGAACGGAGTCGCTGCACCTCCGGATCCCTCGCAGAACACGGCCACTCTTCCGGGATGGGCGGATGCCATCCCGCCATTCACCTTTTCGGGAATCCCATTCCCGCGGTCATGCCCGGCGAGAAAGAGTAAGTCAGGTGAGCGCGGCGAGGGTTGGCCAGGCCCAGTCGAATCAGCCGAAATCGGCGGAGCGACGTTTCTCGGATTCGGATCGAGATCTGGACTCAGAACTGATTCAATACCACGAGTGTGACACGTAACATCTCGATCCCGATCGCCCAGTGAAATGGGCGCGCTCCAGAAACGTCGATCTCAACGCGGTCCAAAACGACTTGTTGAATTCGCGATTGGGCATAGCTCTAGTCGGAGTTCGGTCGTTCGAAGAGATCCTCAGACAGATCACCTCTGTGTTCTACACGAACGCAGACTATTTCAGATTTCAAGGCACGTGATATAAAACGTCTCTTACGGGGGTCGGTCTTTGCATAGAACTTAATTTTCAGCAGCACGTGTAAGCCAAGTCCGAATATTGTGCGGAACGGCAGGCAGAATCTTTGGTTTCCACCTGTATTTTACTTCCAAAGACTTAACGCAGTTACTGACATTACAATTTTATATTTGAAAAAGTTGGTGCGCTGGCTCATGTAACACCACTAATCTCAGCCAGACACAGTTTGTGATCAGTGGGCCTTAGCTAGCCGCGTCTGTTCTTTTTATCCCTTGAGGTTTGTTTACATAAAAATAAATATTTCCTGAGGTCCTCAGACAGCATAATTGAAAGCAGATTGAAGAAAGCGAAGTGTCTGATTCACCGAGGTTGGCTTCAATTTCCTTCTTAATCTTCTCTTGTATCTCCGGCTTCCTGGTCATCGTCAGGCAGAGCCACTGTAGCTCCCCCAATGAAGTGTCCGTAGCGGCTGAGGAAAGATGCGTGATAACAGATTTCACTCCAACGACACCGAAACTGATCATACACTACAAAAACACATTAGATTAAGTCCGTCAAATATCTCATCGAGAGAGCAACTACTGAGCCTTGATCTGTGAATGACTCTTCTGTCAGGTGCCGTTGTCTGACAGTACAGTTTTTACAAGTGCAAAACAGATGATAATACAATCTCTTAAATTGCCATTACAAAATACTGGGATTGAATGAAAGTGGGTCGATACAATCTAAAATGTCGTCTCAAACTGAAAATATAGTGGACGGGCTCGTAAATTTTGATTCCTCATCGTGAAGTAAACCGAAATCAACATCCGAACCGGTATATTAAGCGGATGCTTCCTTTCACCACGCACCAAATAGCTTTATTTGCGCAGAATATTAAACGCTAAGCTTAGTAATTGGGTGAAACAGCAGTGTGCTTGGTGGTAATTACCTCCGAAAATGTCCATGATGATCTGAACCATGTTGGCTTCGGTCAAGTGCTGAGCGTCGTTTTTTTCTTGTTCAATGGCTTCGTCTCTTGCTGCTAACATAGAGTGAGTGAAGTTGTCGAGTTTGCCTGAAACATACACCGTTGACATTTTTAGCATTTTCACGAATGTACGCACTCAAACATTTTTTCCAACCATAAAGGCGTACATCATCTTGTTTCAGGGACCGGATTCATATTCGTATAGCGTTAGAGCAACGCCCCTTGGATTCGGGTGAACACCTTAAAATAAGATGCTGGAAATCTTAGTAGCCTTCTACGAATAGGTTTTAGGGGCAGCAGATTTACAAGTTTACAAGCAACGACGACGAAAGCAGTTGTCACACGCACAAAAAAGGAAAGTGAAGTGGTCAAGAGTATCACTCACAGGGGAGAAATGACGGCCCTGCTGACTGCTGCATGCCTACATACCCGACATTTCAAGGAGGTTTCTTTGCCGGGCGGCCGTTTTTTCACCTAATTACGTTACAAATATTTTGCTTTTCTCTTTATTAAATATTGTGCGTAACTTAAGGACCGTATTTTTAAGTAAAAAGGTTTGGTGCAAGCGATACATATTTTTCATGGCCACCTAAAACAAATTACGCTAGAGCAACTTTAAGCGAATATCTGTGCTACGAACACTCTTAAAACAAAAATGTGCGTCTCAATTTATTGTAACACTATTTTCCTCACCCTTTCCACGCTCTTCAAAAATTAAAACTGACGTTCCGTGCAATGACATCCTTTTTTGGGTGTATCACCCAATATAAGGCTGTTGGAATAGCGTTTCTTTTGTGTGCGCATTATTTTTAGTGTTTATATTGCGTTTTTCTGGCTCAATTAATCAAAATATAAAATATAAAAATGACGCCTATCGAAAAAAGAAATAAAAACGGAATAAAAAAGTTGTGTACGTACCGGGGACGTATGTTTTCGCAGCTCGCTTGTACAGAACATCGAGCACCTCAAAAAATTCTCTGAAGAGAATCTCCATCTTTTTCTCACGCCCACGGTAAAGCACACCCAACCAGGGAACGATGTCACTCGGGAGTCCATTAGGAGCGCTCTCCAAGAATTCCTGATTAAATTCTTTCAGCTTAGCCAACTCCGGACTTTCTTTGTCGAACCTTGATTGAAAGCACAAACGGGGTGTAAGCAGGCGTCATAGAATACAAATTCAGCAGAAGCCTATTCCTCGCTTTACTTAAGCCAGGACGCAGCCAATGTTAGGAGGATGTGCCAGGTCAAGCAGGGTCTTAAGCACACCGACTTGGTGTTCGTCATTTTTATGCACGTGTTCCATCATTACGGCACCAATGACCCACATAGAAGGCCCAGTGACTTGCGCATTTGAAACTTCAATCGGTCTATTAGCTTATAGCGTCGGCTGCGTTTGGACGGAAGCCGGAACGAAGTATAGACCAGAAAAGAGAAAGCGCGTTGAAATATGCTAGGCATAGTTTTTGGCTCACAAGGAAAGGGTCATTTATAGCTATCTTCCTTCTAGCAAAAAAAGGCAGCTTGAGACTTTGATGCCATATTGAACCCTGCTTTTAATTGTTTTCTTGCTCATAAGGGAACGAATTTTGTGGATGTTCGACATGTGTCAAATTTTGTGTGCTAATTTCTTGTGACCCTTTTAAGTTTAAAGCGTTCGTAACTTAAAACATTTATTTAGCTTCATTGCAATTTTGATACGAATTCAGGTATTATGAAGTGTCAAGTATATGCCACATGATATGTTGTGTTCATGAATGCAAAGGAGCGAGTCCTAGGGGAGCCGCTGGTGCAATACGTTCGCTGCGGAAAATCTTTAAAGAGAACACGGCAGGAATATCAGAATCACGCGTATAGGTTTTGTCCTCGCTTCAACTCACCGTTATTTGATTCAAGTCAATCTAATGCAGCTTAGTTTAACTCAATTAAATTTAATTCAGCTTCAATTATTAGTAAGAAACGCTTTAAACAGAATCGTCTGGTTTTCCGAAGCAGAAATGTTGTCTACAAGAAAGCTCCTTTCTAAATATACGTGCGTTTTAGTGCGTCGCGTTTCAAATGTGTGTCCAATGATGCAAAACGCTTTACGTGGAAATTTTAAAATAACAATAACACAAAACCTTCTGGTGATAACTTTCGTATAAATGTTTATCATTTTGCAACTTTACCCGAGATCGGGGTTCGAAATACAAAATTAAAACTAGAAAGTACAGAAAACAGCGTACAACAGAACGTCACAAACGAAGCTAAAATATTCATTGAGTCCCACGTCCATATGCACTCAAAGCCACGAACTTTCACGCCACACAACACACACTTTGCTAGGACAAAGCAACAGGAGGTACAAAAAAACACCACCAGAACAAGGCATTGAGATGCCCCCTCAACGAACAAAAACATAACATCTAGGGCACACCTTCCCCAACTCGGGTTACTCTTAAACAAAACATTTTTTTTTCTGAAGCATCTGACACTGTGCCTGCGAACCAACAGTGACCCTGAACTTGAGTACAAAGCGCAATTTCTCGTCAACAAAAAACGGCAAAATAACGAAACTGGGAAGAAACCTCTTTAAAATCTACCAATTCGGAACACCCAGGTAAAAAGGCAGGCACTCTGAACTCACTTTAACGAAGTGCTGTCGCGCTTCACCTTTTAAGATGCCTAAACACAGACACACACACATACACACAAACCTGTTGTCTCAAAAATATTTCGCATAGTTCCCTAGCGGCACCATGGCTGACCGATACCGCTACCGATCGACCTTTTTCGAAGGGTTTCGCTTATCAGTCTTTCTTTCATTCACTTCCTTATGCATTACACTTGATCTCCATCCCTGACAACAAAGCAGTGCAATTGTTCGCGCTAATCCTTTTATTTTCTTGTTTCCTTTTAATATATCATTAACACACCTCGACGTCTACCCAACATAAAAAAACTACATGCCACATGAATCTCCTACACCACACTCTTCTTGTAATGAATCGATTTATCATGGTCAGCGTTTATATAGTCATGTACTCCCGTTTCAAACAGAGTTAATTTACTCAACCTGAAATTGGAACTTATACAGACTTCTCCCCAAAATGCTTAGCACAGGCGTTCAAGTAATCTGAAATTCCATGAAAATACGGGATCACAGCAATCCGACTTTCCCACATGATTTTCTTTTGTTTTCTGTTCCCCTCTTTGTGCGTAAATTTAGATGCCCTTTGATGGACTCATCGCTATGCCCTGCGTCGCTTAGGGTAGTCGCTTTCAGTGACCTTCCGACGACTTAACTTATTTATTTATTTATTTAATTGCTTATGTTAGTTACGCAGTACCTACATCGCCACGAGGGTATTATTGTAGGGGGTAGACATTACAGAAAATGAAACAATTTGTCACTTAAAACAAGTACGGGAATAAAAGACTTGCAGGGCATACAGGAAGTGCACTAAGACTGTTTCAAACATAATAAAACTCAGTAAACAAATAGACTGCAACACACCAATATTAAAGCATTTACAATAACAAAGAAGAAACCATTTCATCCCAGGTCTTAGTGATTACGTGTTGTGGAAGACAAAGTTCAATCGATAATTGATTTTGGAAAAAAGGCGTTTTAAATATTTCAGTTCTGCACCTCGTATATATATTTTAATTTTTAACGGATGGTCCACTCTTGAGGAATGGCAATCAGGACGATGGAAATAATTATCCTTTAATATACCTGTTTGTTATAAGTAAATATTTCTGAGAAGTTTTATTCACAGTTAGTTTTTCTGCGAATCTATGGTTTCCATTCTATTTTTGGTTTGTTTGTTACGCTCGAGCGAAAATCGTAATTATGTGCTACAAATCGAGTTGCTCTATTTTGCATGAGTTCTTGTCTTTAGGTTAAATTTAGGTAATGTGGGTCCTACACTGGACATTAAACTCTAAGATTGGCCTAACACTGACAAACGGAATTATATTTGAAATTCCATTTGTCAAAAGTTAAAACACGGTTCGCCTTACTTGTTATTGTATCCATGTGTTTAGACCAGGATAAATCGCTGCTAAAATAAACTCTTAAATACATTGACATCTGTAACTTCCTGGAGGACGACACCGTTCATGTACCTGGATTTAAATGGCCTCTTTTTTCTGTTGAATATAACATAATTGCATCTATTAATATTTAATATTATTTTCTATTTTTCACATTAATTCATCACTTTTTGAGGCCTGACTGAAGGAAAATAGAACCATCCTCGCTTTTAACCTGTCTATAAATAACGCAATGAGCATCATATAAACGTACGCTGCTTTTTAAATTTTTCGCTATCTAAATGATATGTATTAAAACGAGAAGTGGCCTAAGTACGGACCCTTGGGGGACACCCGAGGTTACATCATCATACGAAGAACTTTGACCGCCAATGGCAACACACTGTGTACGATTGGAGAAGGAATGATATATCCACCCAAGATTATAGGCGGGGAGGCCCAGGGACGGAAGCCTGTGCATGCGAGGTGAGTGAGGTAACTTATCGAATGCTTTTAAAAGTCTGGTAGCAAGCAGCCAACCTGAGCGTTTTTTTCTAGTGAAAGTGGAAGTTCATGTACAAATTCTGTCAGCAGCGGATGCACGATAAACCAGACCGGAAGCAGTGCTAGAACATAGAATACAAATGATTGGACTCAAGGTGGCTAACCATATTTGTATAAATTATATTCTCAAGTAATTTAGAACAAATAAAAGTTAGGGAGGTAGGCCTGTAATGAGAAACCCGGCTTTTTTTTGGCTCGATTTATGAATAGGCACAAGATTTGCACTCTTATGCTCCGATGACAGCCTGTCAGAAGAAAGCGATTTGTTGAAAATAATAACTAGAAAAGGCGAAATTGCTGCAGCGCACATCTTTAGGACATGATTGGGTATGCCATCATTTAAGTTTTAGGTGCTGTCACCATTAGCCCCTCAAGAATCGTCCCATTTCTTGCTTATCTGGAAGAGCAAAGGGCGATATCACGTTGTTAGAGTGAGTTCAGAGCGTCTGCCCTTTGAGATTGGTGTTCGGGATTGGTATATTTGAAGATGACTCTTCATAGTTCTGTTCTTTTCTTGTTCCTTGAGGTGGTTGGTCTTTGTACTTAGGTTCAGGGTCAATGTTGTTTTGCGTGGGGGGGGGGGGGGTGTAGTTTCAGAGGGTCCAGAAAGGATAATCATTTGTTGGAGGGTTAGCCCGAGTTTTGAAGGTATGGCGTGATGTTATATTTTCGGTCGTTGAGGGGGCATCAGATTGTTCTGTTCTGGTGGTGGTATTTTCTGTGTTCTGGTACTTTGTGTCGTAGCAAAAGGGCAAGTTGTGTGAACGGCGACCTTGTGTCTGTGAGTACATAAGGATGTGGAACTTAACAAATGTTTCAGCTGCGTTTGAGACATTCTCTCCTTCCTTGTTTTTTTGTCTCTTCTAATTTTAAGTTTTTGTTTCGCATCCGAGTCTCGGGGATAAGCTGCAACAAGCTAAACATCTGCCGCTTGCCTGCACTCTTACTGTTTTTCATTAAGTTTTATGGTTTTTGCACCCAACCATTTATACACTGTTTTAAATTAATTAGCGCTCGTATATTTGTATAGGTGTAGTGCAACGTACTAGCTTACGTAAATCTTGTTCTTGTTCAGTCAAATAGTTTTTTTTAATGAAGCGCTGACTCATTAAACCCCCGAGCGTTCCTTTCAAAACAAACGTAAAACAGATTACCGACCAATTAGTATTTTTTGTGTAATGATCTAACTTTTAGGGGAAAGCAGAATCTTGAGCAATTAAATTTAAACATGTCTCGAGCTTCCTTGACTTCACGGCAAAACCTTACTTTGTTCCGTAGACAGACATGCCAATGATGTTGTAGAGCATGTACAGGAACGGGGCCTTAGAGTCCACGATATTCGATCCTTCCTTGAGCGAATCCACGTAAGCGTCCACCACCTCGCAGCACAAATTTTCCAAGGAGTCGCTAACGGCGTATTTCCTGCGAGTAACACCAAAACATATCAATCTGGGTATACAATACAATTCCCTTTGCGTAAACTCATTGTTATAAACAAGCGAGCTGACTCGGGGTCGCTCGAGGCTCTGCTACAAAATATCCGGCTCTCCGAGAGTTACTACAAAAAAAGTACTCTCAATATGTTATTTTTTTCTGCTATAACTAATGTGTTGCGCCACTAAATTATTAATATAACACAAACAGTGTATAAGCAATCGCAAACATAGCTTTATAATAGAATTGAGATCGCTACCGCAAACACGAAGATTCTAGTTTCTTTATGTTTTCCCTTACAGATTTTGCATGCTAAAATGCACGCAAAGATGCTTCGACCCAAAAGCTACTGCTTTACTTGCGGTTTTCGATGACATGCTTACGCCTAAAGGGACCTTTTTCTTTTCGCTTGATACTGTTTAACACATTTTTGAGTATCGTACAATTCAGGTGGAATTGGTAAACCTTTTTTTTTTACATGCATTCTCTTGAAGAGTAAACGAGGTGAAACTTTGCTTCCAACTTCTGTCACCCGCAGAATAAGAACGATAGCACGTGGCTTCTTGAACCCCTAGCCTGGATCGCGCGCTCATTGCTTGCAGCGTACTTTGGCTGTGGGCCCGCGTGCCCGAGGTTCCCGAAACACCTAAGCGTCGTCGAAGCTGGGAAATCCACGCGGGGGGCAGGACAACTCAAGCACCTCCCTCCCGTCTTGATATTATCTGGTACTATAAGTACCGTCTTTAATATACACACCTGCTATCATTCTCCAGGTTGGGGGGGTTCATTAATATTCCAGCTTCTGTTTACTATAAATATATTCGTTACATATACCATAGTCTCATCTTAAGTTTTTGGTAAACATTGAAATGCTCAAACGCGCCAATTAACATTTAGTTCACTTTCCGTTATTGTTCTAGTTACCTTTGCTTACGAAGTCGTTCAACGCGTCTATGCATGACCGTGCTATGAAATACAATCAACTATTTCGCCTACCTGACTGCAGTCAGCGCCACCTTTCTGAGGGCCTTCCATGTTGGGTTGTAGTCCTCCATTACGATGTTGTTGTTTCCTTGCCTCTGGAGTTCAGCTGACAAAATAAATTTCGAACACTGCTTGTAACCTTAATCTTTCTAGTCTCTTGTTATTAAGAATCATTGCGAATCAATTAATTTAAAGGTACGTCTGCTGGGAAAAAAGTATAAAAAATGAAAAGTAAACAAAAATATTAATCTTGAGCTGTTATCTTCGGGACTTCAGAAAAGTAAAACCCTGTGGTATGAAGGTTCCAGTAATTGCCCAGCTCCTCTGCAAGACTTTTCAAGACAGACTCCTTACTGGAACCATGAACTGGTTGCCGGGATTTCATTAACATATATATATACATGCTTCTACAGAGCCTCGAAGAAGCTACAAACTTAGAGAGCCTAAAAGGAGCTACTTTAGGTGAACCTAAAGTAGCTCATTCTTGGCCCTGAGTGTGGAAAATATCCTAGATTACGGCTTCCAGCCAGAAACTCTTCAGAAATATGGTGCCATTAGGAAGCAATAGCTAAGTTATTTTAGGTGTTCACTTAGATTGTACGTGGTACTGGAAATTACCTCTAGCTATCCTTTTTCGCCCATGTTCTCATTCAGTGCCGAGCTCTTATGTGTGTAAGGACAAAGTATCTGGTAATTTTATAAGTATACCATTAAGCGGTCGAGTGAAGCATCAATGCAGATTGTGAAGGAAATGTAGCGCGATAGACGTTTTGTTGTGTAGTGTAGAAATATCTGAAATATAAAATTGCCCAGGGCCATGACTAATAATGTTCTAAAAGTCTTTAGCGCGTGACAAAAATATTTTCTCAAAAGCAATAAAGGAGAATCTCTAAAAACTAGGGAGTTTTAGAATAACGTACGCAGTTTTAGCGCCCGCTAGCGATAAATTGAGCGCTTGCGTTAGTGCACGCCACACAGGAGAGTTCTAGAATAGCGTTCCTCCGCCGGAACGCAAAAACCCCAGCATCTCGCGCTGGCAACGCCACCAAGATGTAGTAGCTATATTTATTTCACACAGGAAATGCTATAACTTGAGAAACGAAAATACGTTTTTGGTCTAGAGTATTGTTTGATATTCGTTTAAATATGAGAATGTGACGGCGACGGGAGAAGTCGACCGTTCCTCTCTACTTGAGTCTCCTCGGCAAGAAAGGTCTCGTGTACTGATCTTAGCACACCGTACCCGCCGCACCTGTGCCGAGGAATGTTCACGCGTCGCAAGCGGCAAGGTTCCGGCGATCGTTGCTCACCTTGCCGGGTCCTCGAAACCGCTTGTAAGGTGCACCTCCCGTGAGAGTGCAATGTGCTCCTGTATTTAAAAACGAAGTCGCGAGAACGTAGCCGACGTCGCTCTTACGACGTCCGCCTAAGAGGCTGTAGCCGCGGTCCAAGGAGCCGCCATTTTCTAATTGGGCTTGTCTTGATTTCAGCCGCTTTAGCCAGTTTCTTGCGCATTACAAATCCCTCTTGAAGGAGCTCAAAAACTCTTTGTTTGCGAACGCAATTTCCTCAAATTTGCTTACGCTATAATAGCACACGCAAAGCGAAACGCGCTAAGTGTTCGGCTTGTGCACGGTGGCGGCGACGCTATTCTTTGCGTACGCAAATTCCTTGCGTACAATATTCTAAAACTCCCTGTTATGATCAGAAGTGTATATGTAATTGATAGTTGCAAATCACGATTCAATGAAACGTTCATATCCTCACTAGTTGGTGTTGACGCTATTCTGAAATATCCAGTCGTGTCAAAAATTATCTCTATAACACCACCAAGAATAAAGAAAATACCATGGAAGAACGCTTAATAATCTCAAATATTGTTGGAAATCAAACTGAAGAAATCGCGTGAACGTTGGAGTTCCTTTACGTGTAATAAGACCACGTGGAACACTGTTAATAGTTTAAGTGACGTGAGCAATCGACGCTGTATCAGATGTGCAATGGCAACCGAAGTGCGCGTATCTCTCACCCATTTTTGTGGAGAAACGTCCCGCGAATTCGTGCCTCTTTTCGACGAACGCTTCCTTGACCACTTTCTGCGTGTTGAGCACCACCATCGGCTTCTCTCCCATCCAAAGAGTGATCGGGTCCCCGTATTGCCGAGCCCACTCTTCGGCCATCTTGTAGAGCTGGTTGGTATTCCGAAGGGCTACGACGTGCGACACATCAAACCGCATGTTACAGCAAGAAACGCATTTGCTGGCCATCTGCACTATGCGAAAGTTTCTGCAACACCTTTAAGACCCTGATCTATGGATGGGTGGGGAGCAATAAATAAAGCTCGGCGCTTTAGCTGTTGCACCCGTCTCTGAAAGATCGGGACTTGTACACACCAACATCTTAAGAAACGGGGAACGGGGGCTTATTGCATTTTCTCTTTATATTCGGTAATTTGAACTCTGGAGCGCAAGGAATTGTAACAATTAGATTTTGATGAAAGCATTCCTAGTACGATAGAGCAGAAATTGAATGGTGACTGCACAGCGAGGAAGAACCTGCGATGTTTTGTTAACTTTCTCATGGACTGTTTGTTGTTTTTATTGACTGCTTGATTATGTAATATGGTTTCAATTTTAGAATTTCATTAAATTTCAGCAGAAACAAAAGGCTGTATAAGAATACGCGCGTGTTTCCATGATTAAACCAAATACTAGGTTAGTCAAAACTGTCAGTGCAGAACTACACTCTGAATTCGACCCCTATTATCTAGGGCAGGCAAGACTGGACTGCTTTGATAACTCAGGAACGAAGAGCGGTCTTCTAAATTGGTCAGAATACTGCAATCGAAAACCAAAACAAATGTTTGTGCGCTCGAAATCTTACCAGACATCCAGAGAAAAAATAACAGTGATCGAAAGAGGAGTCGCGGCAAATAAAGCCAAATGCGGCTTCACTGTACAAACACACAAAAAAACACTATTTCATATTGCACTCTGTGTGACGTCAGCATCTAAAATCACATTCTGAGCTTCCCATAATGTTTTATTTAAGTGAAAACGTAAACAAGCTTTATGCTTCGTCGAATTCTCAGTAGATCACAGTGAATGTCTTTCTTGTGTTCCCATAGGAAGTTGACGCTTAGACATTTTTTGTTTGTTTGGAGTACAGTAAGACCCGTCATCTTATGTGCAGCACGTGTTAAAGTCATGTAGTTTAATCTTAGTCTTGACAACAAGGTGCGGCGCTCTCTATATCGCTTCGCGTATGTGTCTACATCCACCGAAATTGGTTAAAAATTATACATTAAATAATACCTACCGGCCGTTCAGCGCTTCATATCGCTAGATTTGTCTAGGTGGCACAAGGTACAGCCCGCTCCAGGGGATCCCACAAGAAGCGCCTGTTTATATCATTCGCAATATGATTATATACCTGGACACGTCTACCTCCATATGCATTTTTCACTGAATTTTAGTCAAGCGAAAATTGTGAAGTCACTGGGATTTTAACGTTTGAGCGGCGGTTAATAATCCGGATATAAAAGCTTCTGCGCATGCTCAGGATGTTCTTCACGATTCAGTGAACAAACATGGCAGCGCGAAGAAGGCGAACGGCAGCTACAGCCATTCGCGACTCTACGGCCTCCGGAATCCGCCATCAGCTGCTGGCTTGTGTAGATCGTCTGATAGTCATGCCTGGATGGTTGCTCACAAATTTACCTTTCATTTTAGAATAAAGTTGCTAATATATAACTCGTTATTTTAATCACAAATTAACTACGGTCATTTAATTTGGGGAACACCCACTTATACAAATCTACAAAAGATATTTATATTACAAAAAAAGATACTACGAAGCATTCGCAATGTTTCACCGGAATTTCCAACAGAAATATTATTTAACCAGCTAGATGTAGTAAACATTTTTAACTTGTATTGATATCGCCTATGTGTTAAATATCGAGCTGAAATGAGTATGAATGTACATCTTGTGAGCTTAGCTGACTTAAAAGGAAAAGTATATGCATATCCAACGAGAGTCACAGAACCTTGGGAAGTCCTATTTTTTAAAACTAATTACGGCCTTCAAACCGCGGTGTTTGCTCTCCCAACCACCTTCAACTATCTTTTTTGCGCAATACATCGAGCTTGAAAATATATCTGCAGATAACCATAGAAACGTAATAAATCTTAGCCAAACTGATCAAATGTGAGTGGCATGTTTATATGTTAATTTTTTTATATATATCTATACTTTTGTTATTGTGAGTTTTCTGTTTTGAACATCTCGTTGATGTATCATATGATTTTTCTTTTAACATTTTTTTCCGCTGCTGACTTTTGGGGGCTCGGTACCAGTCAAGCAGTTCTAACAGCTTTTTTTCCCAAGCTCCACCAACACTGCACCTCATTGTTGGAAATAAAGCTAATATGATGATAGGTCGCAGTTTGTGCCAGCTATCCTAGTGACTAGAGTCACTGAGTGTTCTCAGAGCCGTATATGTAGAGAGTTTGGTCAATGGGAGGCGCGGGCAGAGCGAGGGCGTACGGCGGACTCGGAAAGGGGGCTTGGCATCCTCTCTTGACCAACCAGAAGCCGAAAAGAATCCCCTAGCGGTGGTAGCGAGAAACCGTTCTGATCGAAGGTTTATGTTCGTATATGGTTTTAATAAGCGCGTAAGAGTGAAGTGTAGTAACTGTTTGTGGTTGAAAATAGGGTTCACGTGTTGTTTTGATCATGATCATGCAGAAAGATGTGGGAAACGAATGCGCCACTCAACTCTATTTCGCGCGGACAGATTGTGACCGCTCGGACGGCCTATTCCCGGCCCTCGGCGTTTGGCGTACGGATTATGTCGATCGTTCCGCTAGTCGCAATCTTCCACCGTCATTTTGGATGAGCGTGATTGAAACATCACGTGCACCATATTATCGGCCATCGAGAGTTACTCTAATGCAGTTATCAGGTTTGTTTCTCGCGACCACCGCCAGGGTATTATTTGCGGCTTCTGGTTGGTCACATTCGAATTTCTGAAGACGCCCTGGAACACGCCCAGCCCGCTTTCGGTCAATGGCGCCTCCTCATTTGTCTCCTATACTTCCCAACGAATGGCCAAACTCTCTACATATACGGCTCTGAGTGTTCCCAGAGTACCGAAACTACCAAACCTTCGTTTCAGAACCGAGTAGCAGCGACGCAGCAGCTGCGCCTCCAACCATCCCCAATATGGCGCTGCCCGGTGCGGTCAAAGCGAAGCGCGTACAATCTAGTGTTTGTTCTCGTGTGCAGGTCTTCAATGCCCGTTTCGGGCTTGTGGCGGCAGTGGTTTATTTATTTTTTATTTATTTTATTCGTTTCGATCGGTGAGTAACTTGCTCCTCGCTGTCTCGTCTCTCTCTCGCCTCGAAACACATCAAAGTCGAGCGTTAGGCTTAGCGTCTGAGGCATAGAGTTTGAAACGCAGCACCGGAGCAACCGGAGCGAGAAAACAAGCAGGCAATCTTTGGCGAACCAGATTAGAAGCTGCTTGATATAAAAAAAAATATAAAAATCAACGCTTTTTCCGTACGGTCCTAACTCATCGATGCTCAGGGCTCCCACTCCTGCGTACCCCTGTACCCGTGGCGACGCGGAAGCGTTTTCTATACGTGTTTTGATATTATAGGCACATTCTCAATATAGCCGACTGATGAAATCCGCCACGGTGTAAACCAGCCAATCAGAAGTGGATTCTGGAGGATTGACTTCCGGTCAGTGGACTGAATGGAATTAGGTACTTTGGGAACATCCAGTGATTTTACTAGTAACCATGTACCTGCCTGTGAGCCTGGCAAGGCGATAGTCCGGGAGCCATGTACCCGTCTTAGCAAGGCGGTTACCTGCTTGCCAAACTCTCGCCCAAACAAGTTATCTGATATCCACAATGGCCAGACTAGCGTTTGAATTGTGGCAGCTTGATAACGTCTTTACTGTAGCTGAATCGATAAGTGAGCTGTAAATCGTTACCGTGCCACTTGAACACGGAAACGTTTTTGCGCGACATAAGATTTCTGCTTGTTACCAAGAAACCAACACATATCAACAAACTTCGCTGCTTACCCAGGAGATTTCCAACAACGGGAAACGGTAAAGGGCCTTTCGGGTATTTGGACACCTTGCGATAGAATCGCACCACGACGTAGGACAGCAGGAACACTAAGGCTGTGGTAAACCATCTCCAGTCCCAGAAGAAGAGAGCCTTTTCCGACAGTAAGCCCATAATTAGCCCGGTTACCTGAAAGAAACATGAAATAAAGGTCGTTTTAAACTGAGAATTCTGGAGCGATCGCTCCGCCGCAAAGTCCTTGGAAGAGCCAAATGCTGCGATCTACGGTGCGAGTTTGGGGAATGTGTACGTTGATAATCTTCTTATACCTAAAAAGAAATATTTTGGGCTTTGGCACTCAGCATAAGGTTTCTCCGTGCTTATTGCCATATGGAAAACTGTTTTGTGTTTATGTCTACGCGTATTTTCAGCATCAGAGTTCGCGTCGTTCCATTCTTACGTTACAGCAATTTACTCTTCCAAGTTCTTTACGGGATATTAGTCCCTTGTACTTTTTTAAACCTTTAGACAGCTAAACTACGCAGGCCAGGGGCGAGTTCTGGCAATCCCTTTATCGCTATGCATTCAAAAATATTGCAGCATTATCGGATAAGAACAGAGAAGACCAAGTTATGGATCGTGTAGCGGGAAGTTCATAAGTCACTCCTTGCGTTTACCAAGTTGTCAGCGCTTTGGCTGAAACGAACTAAAATATTTGAACTTCAGATTGTTGTATGCGGCGGCACAAATCCAAAAGGGGAGAGTAATGTCTTACGCACACTGTAAATATATTACCGTAGTCACTCATAGAATGATATTGCAGGATGTCTTTTGCAGATGATCGGCGTCCATCACAAGATCTTTGTCTTCCGTTGTGCTATGGCTACGCATGCAGCGCTGGAAGCTCACGAGTAGGGATGCGAAATTTCCGGAAATTTTCAAAGCCTTAAAAATACATAACGAACATTTTTTTTATTTTGTTCCGAAATTTCGGAAGCACTTCAAACTTTACCGCAGCAAGAGTAATCCAGCAATTCTTTGAAGGATACCAACTTAGATAAACAACGTCAAAATTGCCTTACCAGTTTTTGCTGCAGAATTACAGTCATATCGTAAATATGGACCCCATTAATATGAAGGACCCGGATTATGGACGAAATTCTCGGGGGCCAATTCTTTGCCATGCGATTCTGCCCCGTTTATATGGGAATCCGCAATCAGGACTATGGACAGTTCTTTTGGGGACGAATTGGGCAAATGCTGTCATTTTTGTCTTATTAATATCAACGCCGTTACCAGTTCAAAAAAGGTCCAAAACGCTTCTAAGTTATTAGTACATTGAGGAGTGCACTCCTCGGTTCACTGCCGGTCTTGCGATAAGACCCGCGCACCTACAGATAGATTTTTTTTCTATAATGTAAAACGGGTCATTACAGCTTGCAGTCTATTGTTCCTAGATATCGTATATGACTCACAGCCGGGAACAAAAAATGAACTCTAAACCGCCTAGACCCCCTGGTCACTATAAAGCCCATCATTGTTTGGGGGATGGGAGAGAATCTCTCGACCCACAAATTGTTTTCTAGATAAAGCAATGATGGGGGATGAGAAATTTTCGTGCTTAAAGTGGTCCACAGCGAAAACCCTCTTAGGTTGTAAGCCTGACATTGGCATAAAAGGAAAGGCCGGACACCTCTCCGGTCACTTGGACACAGTTCCGCCAACCTTAGAGATTTCCCACTAGATTTAGGGACCTCGGTTATGGTTTATAGGCAAAGGAAAATTCGTTCAAATCTAGTAATTTTGTTTAATGGGTTTTAGAGGGTTTTAAAACAAGTCATTTCTTCTTTCTTTCTTTCTGCCAGCCGAGCTCAGCGGGAAGAAGGCTTCTTCGTATATTTTCGTGTCCGGAGATGATCTCCAGTGGTAACAAAAGCGATTCTGAAGGAGCTTATAATGGGCCATCAAACGGTAGCCACATGCTCGCGGCAAGAGGCAGGCTCTCGGCTGTCGCTCGTTAATCGTCATTGACACTCGAGATCGCGAAACGTTAAAAGCAGGAGTGTTTGAAATCCTCCTTTTGTCTGTCCTTTCCCACCGAGTATTAAAAACACACTTAAAACAAAGGTGGGTTTTACAAGTTCAATACACTTTGTTTTAGGAGCTCACTAAGTTTCTTTTCACGATTTCACCGTTAGTTTAATTATGAAAAAAGGTTTTAACGAAGCAGATTTAACCTTTGAATGGCTACCCAACTACAGAAGTATATTTGTGAGCTACTCTATAAATATAATATTGTTATAGAAGCAAACGAACACGTTTTCTGCACATCTAGTGAAATCCAGGGAATTTCAGGATAAAAATCGGGGAAGAAACGACCGCGGAAGTCGGCATCACTGCTTGACAGAGTAGTCTATGCCAGACAAGAAGTGGAAGTGGTCAGAGCCCCTGGCGATTCTGAAACGTAAACAAAGAAAACACTACCCAACTGAAAAAACAAAATTTTGTTGAACAGAAAAGAAACTAGAAAGAAACCTAAAGAACCTTTGCGCTGACAACAGTATCTGAAGAACGCGAGGAAGCACTCGTAACTTGATGTGCAGCTCGCCGAGGCTTGGAAACAGCTGTCGCATACATTCAGCACGTCGACGTGGAGAACGCACAATTCAAGCAGAGTACGTGTAGCGCTTTATGGACACAAACGTAAGCTCGAAGGCACACACTCACATCTTGTCCTTTTTTAACTAAATACACCATGTATCTCTTGTTGTTGCTACGCTTGATACTATGTGTGTTTTGTCCCTGATCCGTCATGGACCACTCACTATGGAGGATTTTTCCGGGGACGGAGGCGTTCCTATGAAAGGGATACTAATGTATTACCTTATATTATTTTTTCAAATATTTTTCGTAGCTTTGCCAATTTACAATATGTTTGACTTCTTACGGGGCTATAACAATACTCTTAATCATAATAACTGCTGTATTTGGTTTAGTGTAACGATTGACTTGCAGACACCGTTCATCGATTATGATGTTGTTTATTTAATAGTACGTATATTGTGATGCATCATCCGAAAGCACAGTTGTCTTTTATACAAGCCCCATGGTTTTCGTTGACAAGAGCGTGACATTGTAGGAACCGTTTTGTTTTTTGCTTAGTTTATAGAAATGATTCTGGAAGATGTTCAACACAAATGTATGGATATCGCCCGAGTGTGACATCATGTGATGTCACCTAAGTGTGGGAGAGATGGCACGTTTTTCCTGAACCGATTACCCTAATTCCGGGACCTTCTTTTAAAGCTATTAGAAATAACCTAGATATATTTGTGCCCCGGTGCTTATACAACATATTCACAACACTAACTGGCGCCATAAATAAGGGAGCACTCATACGCTTTGCTCACTGTCCACTTTACGCGATCACCCTCGGACTCAGAAAGAGCAACGTTACTGAATACCACTCACCGAGAGGGATGAGGAAACGCACCCGACCAGAGCACTCGAAATCCGAACGCCTTGCTGCAGGAGGCGCTACCGCCCCGCAACATGTGACCCACGACAGAGTATTGCGCAAACGGAATGGCCTCGGCTACGCATCAGCGGAGGCGGCAGACCAACAACTATAAATAGCTTTTTTTGCACCGACTTACCACACCTCCTCCGTGGCCTAGAAGAGTGGACGTCGCGACGCACTATTGTGCCCGCTCACTGTTTGGTCCGGGAGTTCAAGCTCGATCTAAGGGCACTTGTCAGCGATTGCGCCTCACTATCGAGCAGAGCCGCCGAGAAATATCGACAAAGAAAGCTTTGTTCTTTCCCGTTATCATATCTTCCTTTTAATCATAGAAGTGCAGAGGTCAAATTATCGTTTTATATTCCTTCTTACAATTTCTCCCTCTCTCCGGGTCATCGCCAACCCCATTAATTTTATAAATTCGAGGCCAAGGGTTGGGGGGGGGGGGGGGATAAATTTGAACATTACGGTGTGTCCACAATCACTGACAACATGAGGAACGCAGAGAATGTCCTTTACACTCCTTGCTTCGTATTGTCTTTCTTTGGCGTTTATTGCGACTGATGCGGCAGTCGCATCGGCCACGGAGCGATAAAAAGACGCTCACCACTTGAGAGGTTCTCCATTAGCGAGAATGTATCCGAAAGCCTTGCGTACTCGAAGGAATTGGGTCGTCACCACCGCGCTTGCGCCGTGCCTCAACCGCCTCTTGGATTGACGCATCTCGACGACGCCATCTGTTCGGGTACGCGAAACTTTTGGGACTACCCTATTTTAAAACTCGCCGGTGACCATAGATTGCGACAGAGGAACAAACCAGCAACTCTGCTGAAGAAATAATTTTTTTTATTCTTTTGTTTTTCCCTATCAAACATGTCTTTCAAGAAGTAGTGTACCAATTTTAGTGTTGGGAAGATTTGCGGCTTCTATGTTTTATTTTTTAACTTCCTAAAAGTAAAACAAAACGTACAACCTTTCTTCGAAACAATGCAAATACACTAAGTAAACGCAAAAAAAAAACGCACTTGTTTTTTTTTTTTTTTTTTTTTTTTTGCAAACACGTCTGGCCGGAACCACAGTGTCACGTCATTGAGACTGCTGCTAGACCCGCCATCAACCCCGCGGCGAACCGTTTTTAATTTCGATCGCTCTTCGAGAACTTCCCTGATGCTAATCCGCAAAAATTAGACTATCGTAGAGAAAGCGCCGGGGACTCCCGAACAAGGAAGCGACGTGGTAATCCCAGTGCCATCACTCCAAAGACGGTCCAGTGCCTAGAACCGCCCTTGCTGGAACGTACAGCGTCCTACCCCGCCCACACATCAAAGCTGGCCCCGAAGTTCCAGCAAATGACGTCACAAAAGCTGGAATGTCACGCTGTGGCTTGTGGCGATCCTTGCGATTGGCGCTAAAAGTCCCGGCTTATGTGTAGACTGTCACACTGGAGAGCGAACTGCGACAGAACAGGCGACTGTCACGTCCGCCACCGTTGCTGGGACGCCGCCAGGACCGCGACCGGCGGCAGCGTCGCACTTCTATCATGTTTTAAGGCAGAAATCGAATCCCCACTTTTTTGTACGAGGTTATCACATATCACACCGGTCGGAGACGCGTTCTAGGGATGGTAGTTGAATGGAACCTCGATCGTCAATTTGTCTCGTTTTGTTAAATTAAAACAAATAATACTTCTGCGAGGAAAAGAAAGTGACTGACAAAAGAAATAATAAAACAAACACGCTAACTGAATTAATCTGAAAATAATTGTGTTTTTTTGTTAAAAACGTCACCCGTACGAATTCCCAAAGTTTATTGGCCAAAAATAAAATTCGATGCACCGCATTTTTTAATGAATTCTGGACCAAATATGCAGGAGTAAAACTAAGCCTAAGTGACTTCACCTCACGAATACCGCCTGACTCTTCGTGACACTTCACCTCACGAAGAGTCAGACGGTATGCTTACAGGCTTTTTCTTTGGTAAAATATGGGATATTTAGTAGACGTAAAAGGATATATCAAAACGTTTTTGTTTTGTTTTAGTGTCCTTTTTCACCCTACAAGGTTTCCCATCATTTGTCACAGTCTCGGGCGATTTTTAACATGATTAATGTCCACCGGCTCTTCTCCACTATCCCTGTACTTTTGTGAAGGCCTCTTGACTCGCTTTAGACTTGAATCTATTGGTGCATATTAATGGTGGACAGTGTTTGTAGATATTGTAAGAGGCGTCTTTACACAGAAGGATTCTAAGGCTGTATGATGAGGTTTTTACTCCATACTTTTACTTTAGGAACGATGCCGAGAGGTAACCGTACAATTAATACAAATTTAATTTTTTTTTGATTTGTACTACTTTTAACAGTACAAGGTACATAATTATGTTTACATCAAGAATTTTTTTATTTAAAGAAATAGTGATAACCGAAGCTCTCCATGAAGAGGAGAGATTTTTTAGGATCTCGTGTTTCTTTACTTTAATACCTCAACGTGACAAGTTCAATAAAACAAAACAATTAGAAAAATAGATTGTCTATCACACATAGCATGTTTAGTAGAATTAGGATGGATTATTTTCTGTCCAGATGTAGAGCACTAATAATAATATAAACATTTCTATTGAAAAAAACTAAAATTAACTCAGGCAGGGGAATCCTTTTTGGTAAGTGGATTATGGCTGCCACTAAAAGCAAGCTTAACTATACTGACACCTGCATGACTGAGAAAAAGTGCCTTTTCATATTTATTTGTTCATTTATTTCACTATACTACTACCCCGGTACAGAGGTATCGTAGGAGAAGGTTACAAAATGTGTAAATGAAAATATTTCGATATGATGATGCAAGTCACTTGCTCGGGGGTAGCCAGCCGGTGCATGAAGTTTTCAAGTGAATCTGAATTAGGCCAGCGGGAGTGAAGATTACTCCGGTCGGATACAGTCCGAGGAAAAAATTAGTTTTTTTTTTTTTTTATGGATTTTATGCGAGTCTGTAAATTGTTTCTATATCTTGAGTGTGAAGCTCTAGAATTAGTTCTGGTGAAAAAGCCAAATATGTAGTCTTTCTTGATATGAAGGCTGTCCGTAATTATCTGAGGGATTTTTACTTGTCAATTTTTGCGCGGTGCAAAAGTGAAGCCAGGCCTGTTCGTTTTTTTAAAATAATTTCATCAAAATGTACCGTCCATAATTATTCAAAATAAATCTCAGTGCCTTTCTTTATCTCCAATTTATATATATTGATGGCTGTGTATCGGGGTCCCATACGACTCGTGCATATTCCAGTGTGGTTATAATTATGGTTTTATATGCTCGTAATTTAACTTCAAGTGTTCTCAATTTCAGTCATCGTGTTAGTTTCCAAAATTTGTTTGTAGCCTTTGAAATAACAGAAGTAATGTGGGAGTTCCAGACCAAGTTATTGCTAATGGTGACTCCCAAATACCCACACTATGAGGCACTTCAAAGTGTATGTCAGTCTACGCTGTAACTGAAAAGGAAATGTAATCTCTTTGGTGCTATGGACAGAGTTAGGCACTTGGAGTGGTTCAAATTCATCTGCTAGGTCCTGCACCAGCTGGCGATTTTTATTTTTTTTTATTTTATATTTAAATTTTTTTTTTTATTTTGTGTGACCCACCGACAGCTTAACACCTCCTTAGTGTTACACTTATGAATAAGTCAATTAGTAGTTAAATTTTCAACAGGATAAAAGCGAAATGTTAAACAAGAAACAATAGTCTCAACACACTTTCGAAATTTACGCTCATCATTAAAAATATCAAGAATAACATTCCTACAAATCTGCTCTATATGTTTATAAGTCAGTGTTATGTTTTATAAGTCTTATAAGTCTTATGACTTATAAATCAATGTTTTAAAGAGACACTGAACCCAGCAAACTTTTTGTTTTGTTTTTTGCCCGGCGGTTCATTGTGGTGTCAGCAGAGAACCCAATCTATATTTTGCTACAGCGTCGCGTATATTTTAGTACAGTAAGAAAAACGGAACTTCTCGAAACTGAAACCGAAACGGGACTGGCGAGGACGAAGAAATATAGAGGAGAGAGTTGGCGGAAGTCACATCGCCTGTGCCTTTTTTTCCCCTCTTCAATGAACGTATTTGCGGCTTTTTAAAACCCACAAAAATAAATATTATATTTGTGTTTTATTTTTAATATTGAGCGTATGCTTTTGATTACCAATGACTTTGATCATATTTGGTGGTTGTGTCTAACCCATAGGACACGGCACGTGAGCACAGAGAACAGAGTGAGCGCGACTCACAACGGCCAGTTCTCGATCGGCGGTTTTAGGGCGGAAAAGAAAAACAAATTTCTAGCCGCAAATTGTGTTCTGGGTCGCTGGGCTCTCATATGTCACGAATAAAGGTAAAAACCTTGGCGAGCATAAATACGCCGCCAGTGCCTCTTGAACGAGACACATGTGTACTTTACGCTGGTCATCAGGAGAATCAAGGATACAATATAGAACACAATCATCAGCAAACATTTCGATGTTTACGTTAATAAGTGAACATAATTCACCGATAAACAGTAAAAAAGATAGCGGTAAAAAAAAATCTTGCGGTACACGAGATGTGACACTCCGTCTATTAGAAACAGAACCGCCAGAAGAAACGAGATTGAAGCTTGTTCTCAGGAATGTGTTTTTCCCAATTTATGTATTGGTCATTTTTTTAACATAGTATAAAGCTTTTGTAAAAGTTTACTATGAGAGACCACATCAAAAGCTTTGGCCAAATCCAGAAATATCATCTGAACCTGTTTGTTTTTATTGATTTCGGAAGCAAAATCATGAAGTCTAAGTAAAAGTGTCGTTGTCGAATAGCCCCCTCTAAATCCGTGTTAGTGCGAACTTAGCATTTGATGCTAGACTTAAACTAGTGATGTATTTCTCAATTACATGTTAGAGATTTTAATAACATTGGGATGTTATTAAGATACAATATAATACGGTATATTGCTGATATTTCCTAAACAGACCACACAGACCCTTTAGTTTTAAAATATCAAATGATTCCGGTTGAACGCATGAATGAGTGTCGTTTGCTTTGTTCTATTCGTTTCTGCTCTGCACTATTCATTGATTTCTTATTCACTATTTCTGAGCTTGTACGGCATAGCAGTGATGTCAACATATGCCGCAGCGAAGCATAGGTCCTCCTTTGTTCCCGCACAAACTACTACTTACAAACTTTACATTATAATTTACCACTTGTTTTAAATAAATGCCTCACAAACAACATAAACATATACACGATTGTCAAACGAGACTTGCGCTCTTATATCTTCGTTGTTCCTTAACTTAGTGGTATAATGTTTACCAAGTTCCGATTTTTAATTTTTTAATTTTTGTTTTGTTTTATCAAACGTAACGCTAGTAGAGTGTTGAGCTACCAAGCTGCTGCCGATGTAATAAGGGTCCCAGACCCAGTCAAGCTGTCTCAAACGCTTTTTTTCTGGGACTCCTTCCAGAGTTTCTGGAAAATAAAGCTTTTTATTTGATTTAGATTTGATAGAACGCTAGTTTGAGAAATTGCTTTTCTTGTACTTTTTATGAATTGACTGTATTTTAATTTTACTCCAATCACTTGGTAAGTCTGCACTTGAAAGAGATTTTTCAAAAATCGCGCACAAATATTTTGCTGCTCATGGTCCATGCCGCTTCAAAAGTGCGTTTTGTAGCATGTCGGATCCCTGGGAGTTTTTGCAATCCAATTTTATTAATACATTGAGAGCCTTTTCTGATATCACAAGGTCGCTTAGGGAAACGTCATGATTACAGTGCAAGGAACTAAAAATATCATAATTGCCGATCGAAAAAAAAAAAAGAACGAAGCAAACTACCTATTAAAAGCGACTGCTATCGCTTCGCTATCCTGAGTGAGGGTACTGTCGACGGAATAACCATTTAGAGAAGAACGTTTTGGCGAAATGTGACGCCAAAACTTTGGAACTGACGTTGTTATGAATTTGACGAGAGTTCTATTATGGCACTGAAATCTGGTATGCTTAGTTTTACCTTTGTGTTCCGTGACAAGATATTTGATTGTGTGAGACGGTTGGTTTGAGTGCGCGCCTTTGCAAGCTTTACTTAGCTTATTAAATTTTCAGCCTATTGTATAATTTCTCGAATGATCTAAGGACACGTTCTGCCTGGTTTTATAATCCTTTTAGGAACTAAACAGTTAATGCAGACGTCTAAAGTAACCTTGAATTCGCCCCAAAAGTGCGTTGAAATTTGTATTTGGGCTACAAGAGAGCGAGACGAACCCGTCATAATTTTCTCCTAGAACGTCAAGCATAGGGGTATCATCTGCCTTTTAAAAATCAGGTAAGTTATGTTTATTTTCTGGTCTCTACTCGACCGGTTTGAATAGAAGCGTATGAAGTACGCTTTTGTGATCGCATGGCCCTTTTTGAATAAAAACGTCAGATGAACTCGAAAGTTCCTGGCTAACAAAACTAAATCAAGAATTAATTCCGATTCCCCCTGCATTCTCGTAGGTGATAAAATGAGGTGATCTAGATAAAATGTACGTGCAATATCTATTGAACATTCGGAGCTTTCACAGTCCGGTGATCCTGCCGCCATGCGTTTTCAATTTATATGGGGAAGATTGAAATCCCCAGCAAGAATAATTGCGTCACTAGCACGTCCATGACTCAGCATGTAGCTTTTCACATCTTTCAAGAACAAATATCTATGGCAATGATAATCCCCGAAGAAAATGAACAAAGGGCACAAAGGACAAACACAAATCTCCAAACACAACTATAGGGGGCTGGTGCGCGATAGAAAAAAATCCACCTGGTCCGGGTATCGAACCCTGGACCTCTCCATTTCCGATGGAGCGCTCGACAAACTGCCATTCTTGTCCACCCTTGCATTAATTGCATTATAATTATAACCTTAAATTGCAAGCTTCACCTTTGTTGGTGTTCGACTGGTGGCAGCTGATAAAACCCGTTTGCTCTACTGACGTCTAACTCCTGGTCAGCTCAGTTGGTAGAGCGCTCCACCTGTAATTCTTCAATAATAATAGAGGCGCTCAGCGCGCATTTATGGTTGAAAATCTGTTTTCTGAATATTAAACATTTTACGATAAAAAAGCGCATTAATAGATTGGATAAGCACAACACAATATAGGCACGCCAATATAGGCATAGTATGCGAGAATTTTTTGTTCAAAAATGTTTCAGACGTAAGCAGGTTTTAGTTACACAATTAATTTAGAAAACTTATTTTATAAAAAAATTCAATTATTATATTTAATTGCATAAATTTTTCGACATGTCTTGGTATTGCCTTTTTCGTATGAATCTCAACCAGTATTGAGAGCGTATTGCAGTCCTAGAGTAATTGTAAAGTAATAAATAACAACGATGCAGAACCAGGACTTGACGACTTCAAAGTAGCCTTCATAATTGTGCCACGTGGAAGCAATTCTAACGTCTAAAATGCATTTGAATGATGTCTACGCAACGAGTAAAACGATGAAATACAACTTACATTTTACCTGTTTTAATGCCAAAACATTAACTGTCCCATGGAGCGAAACCGGCGTTATCATTGTGTGTAGAAGCGATAAACGGCACCTCAATGCCCACTGGCTGAGCGAAACGGCCCCTAAATGGACCTTTTCCGAGCAGCGTTCTACGCACGCGCGAGTGCCAGAGGCCAAGCGGCGAAAGTCCGCACGAGCAAGGCCCCTGATTAAGGAAGGTAGCGACATGATCACCCTCCTCCTCTGACATGCACACCTTCTATCTTTATTTTTTGCACTTTCGCGCTCGCGCATGGGTGGTAGCGCCGCCCGGATCGCTCCAAGATAGCGCCACATACGCGGACTAAGGAGCGATATCACGGTTGAGTCTCTGGGTTCAAGTGGATGAACTCGAAGAAAGACGACGGAAGACGTGATGTTACACCTTCGGCGTTACTTGATTGGAGGGCACCTCCTTCCCCGTGCACGCTGCTTTATCTTTATTTTTTGCTCTTTTGCACTCCCGCGTGTCGACGTTAGCGCCGCCTGGATTGCTCCAAGATAGCAGGCGGCATTCTTCGGAAGATGTCGCTACATTTCCATAGAAAGGGGCTTTAGGCACGAAAAATCGCGGAAATTCCGAAGGAAGCTGTGGATCGGCAAGTAGAGCACGTGACTGCAGCATATATATAATTGTGTTACACAAAAAAAGAAAGTGGACGGAACGAAAAACACGACGTTTGGGTAGACGCCACGGATTTCCCTTTTTGAAGTCGCGTTGGGCACGCGCCGCAGCTCAGAGAGCGAAGAAACTGGTGGCGTAGCTCCCATTATCAACTGGTAGCGCAGGTAGGTCACTTCCTCGATTTTTAGTTCGAGCTGCCTCCGCCTGGTGCCGTCAATACTCGAAAGAGGTCCATTCGCGCTGAGCGAAACGACACTTAAATTGCGACTGAGCGAAGCGGCACATTTATTCCCATTGGCTGCGACGCATCAAGCGGCTCCATAGCAACGGCGTCATCGTTGCTAAGAAGAGAGCCAAACTGCTGCCAGCGCAGCGGGAGAGGGGGACGGGGGAATGCACTGGCCTGACGTTAGGCATAACGTTAGGCATAACGTTAGGCATAACGTTAGGCATAACGTTAGGCCTAACGTTATACCTAACGTAACGCTTTGAGGTCTAACGACGTCAACCGGCAGCCGCACCTGGGGCGAGGATGATGATGAGAGGACACTTGATTTCAGCAAGCGCCGCGCCGAGCTTCGCACTCCCAGCGGCGCAGCAGTCACGAGCGAGGAGCACTCAGCGGCGTTCCATTGGACATGAATGCTTTCGCATTCCCAACTCATAAGAAATGCTGAGGTGTCCTCGGAATTTTGTATTTCATTTCCTCCAGCCATATCCTCCCCTCAAGAAAACGCACCCCACCCCATTGTATGCTCGCTCGAACAAACTAACCCATATTTGCGTAAATTTCATTTCATTTCATTTTATTTCATTTATTAGCCATTATTTTGGTTGGGGTGGGCGGGGACAAAAGGTGAAAAAATTCACCTTATCAAAATCCCATGTCCCATACAGGTTTCAGCGCGACGCAGCAAATTAAGAAGAAAAAATATGATATAATTAAAATGAAACAAAGCAAAACGCCAGTGAGCAAAACAAACAACAGCTCACACAGTGTAAAACAAAAACACGACGCGGTGCAAAAAAGAGAAACAAATCAAACACAATTCTATGAAAGAGTAATTTACTTAAAAAATATATACACCAACTCATGTTTACAAACAAACCGGAGCGCCCCTAGCGGACGTCACCGGCGCCGCGCATGCGCGATGGGGGTGTGGGAAAGAAGCTCGCCGTCGCCCATAAACAAACCATTGAAATGCGATGTTGTCGGCGTCGGTGTGAGTCCCCGCGCTCTTTTTGGCGTTCGAATTGTTGATTCTGCGTCTTCCTGGCGATGTCTGAGTACTTGAGCGGCGTCAGCAAAATTACCGAGGCTCGTTACACCGCGAAACTTCCCGTGAATGATGTGACATGTGGCGATTCATTCCGCGTGGACGCCGCAAATTGTACGCTAAAACCTGATTCGCATGATGATATTTCGCTCGCAATTTTCAGTCCCGACGCCGCTCGGGTAGCAAAAGCGTGAACCGTAGCTGAGATGGTGGACGCCGATACTGAAAATCGCAAGCAGAATCGGACCAAGTCAATTAGGCATAGAAAGTCAGTGATGGTCACTCTAACAATGATCAACATCTCCTTGTATTGACTGTTTACATCGAGCCGGCTTACCAACCTTCAAACTTGTGTTTTTTGAGGCCTACACTTAATTCGTATAGAAAGTAACGGGCCAACATTTAATCTACGGGCCGGCGTCGTCTAGAGAGCAGACGACAAGCAGAAGCGTTTGAAAGAGCAGACGACAGTTCTAACGATCAGGCGGCCGTTTGAACTTGAAGACGCACTGAACGTAGTCCGCAGGTGGTCCGCACAACTTGATGGTTTTCCGGCGTCCATGTTGGAATAAAACAAATAAATTTGATGACCACAAGTATCCGTGAATTCAACTCAAAGTGCTTCCCGCCCAAGCAATCGCTGTCCGACGGCGTCTGCTTTTCCGTTTTCACGGCTCATATCCAGATTCCCGGACGAACCGAGCACGTGAAAACTGACCTTCAATCTTTCTCGACTCTTTTCGTACGGCCCCAGTCCCGGCGTTTGGACGAGAAGGCTGGTTTTGTCTGGCTCCCTTCAAAACAACGCAGGAATACACGTCTGGCATGGGGACTTCTGCCCACAGCCCCAGACCGGAAGTGCAACCGACGCGTCACCACCGCGCCGTGACGTAACAGAGATGAGTTGGTGTATATACATTTCTACTCAAGGCTTTACACGTTTCAAAAAATATGCGTATTAATTTTTTTCTGAAAAAATATTCAGAGATGTTGCTATTTCTGTCATATGCAAGATTTGTGGATGTCTATTGAGACGTTGTGTAATTTGCTGGGTTAAAGTTTGATCTTCATATTTCCTGCGTATTCTGTTTCTAAAATGTATTACATGTCTTAAGTTGTAAGGAATCTCTTTAAAGAGAAATTGAAATAAAGAAGCTCCGTGCTGTTTTTGAAATAAACAAAAAGGTTGAGGTAATTGACAGCTGAACTCTGAGAAAACTATGCTTTTGAATATAAATAAAGTTCTGCTCATTATAGCCCGAGCACTCGATGAATAGAAGAGCCTTCTTTTGAAGCACTAGTATTTTACTAATGTTATTTTTTATGTTTTTTCCGAAACCAATGAACAGTAATGTATATGAGAGTGAAAACGTGCCTAGTATATTCGACGCTTTAGGAATAGAGTCTTACCTCGTGCATAGTCCCGATTGATCTGGAGAGGTCTAAACATAACTTGGATGTATTAGTTGTCAAGAATACGTTTTCATGAAACCACACACCCAACAATTTAAGAGATTCAACCTTTTCTAATTTGTAGAAATTAAACCTAATGTCGATGCCAGCGATAAACAACTTATTTTTTGCCCTAACATAATATATTTAGTTTTTGAAATGTTCAACTCAAGTTGGTTTGTAACGTGCCACGTAGATAATTTATCTAACCAATCGATGGGTGTATATTCAAGGTGTCGAAGATCACGGTGCGAAAAAAAAAAAAAGAAGTTCGAACCGTGTGCATGTAAAACCACTTCTGCGTTGTGAGAAATATGAAGTGTACCGTCAATATAAGCAAGAAACAACAATGATCCTAAAGTAAAATCCTGCATAATATCATATGCTATTTGTTTAAGATGTCATTTAACGCTGTTAAAAAATCATGGATTGTGACCGACAACTCAAGTAACTAGACGCTAATTCTGGCGCTTTCCCCCTCATGCCGTAATTTTTGAGTTTATTTAAAAGTATTTGGTGCTTCTTGGAATCAAAAGCTTTTTTAAAGGTAAAAAATATTCCGGTTGTGTATTGTTTATTTTCAATATTGGTAATGATTTTATCTTTAATGTTAACGAGTGCCATTTCTGCCGACTTATTCTTCTTAGAACCAAACTGTTTTTCTGTAATTATTCCATATTTTTGCGAAGAAGCTAAGCAATCAGCTGTTTATTATGTGTTCCGAATTTTTTAAGAAACAAAAACAGGTAATGCTGGTATTGGTTTATAATTCTTGAGTTCGCTTGGTACACAACCCTTATGCATAACACAGACTCGCGCTACCGTCATTCGGTTGGGAAAACAGTCTGTTGATATAGATTTTTAAGACTAGCAATGAGTGTGAGTTTCTAATATGTGAGAATAATATAATACTCTTTATTTGGACTCCTTGAGTCGCGGGTGGAGGGTCAAAAGGTAAACAAATTTTACCTGACGAGGCCCCACCACCCTGTACATAGCTCAGCAGCATACAGCAGTAAACGCAAAGAAAACTATGGAGTCAATATCGTGTCCACAAAACAATATTTTTATAGAAAAGAAAATACAAAAACAGTAATAATAAAATTACGCACATAAATAATAATATACATGATAAGCCACTTCATAGAACTGACCGTAATAAATATCTTGGAATTTGTCCCTTACCAAGCAAAGTATCGGTTAACAAGGATAAATACAGGAAACAAAAACTGATAATCAACCCCATAAAAAGACAGAAAATGATTAAATAAACAGTTTCACAACACTATTCATATAATGGCAGGAGATAACGTTTTACATTTTTCTTGAAGGTGAAAAGCGAAGTAGAACGTTTTATTAATTCAATGATATCGGGGTGGTTGTTTAGGATCTCGGGTGTTTTGTAAGTTATTGCTTGGGAACCGTAATTGGTTCGTATTTTTGGTTTTATGTTGATTGCGTTTCTCAGATTATATGGCGTTGTCTTCGGGGAGTCGGTCTCACTAAATCAATTTTCATCTCTGTTGTAGTCACTATATATACACACTACATATATGCATTTCTTCCACATCAGTCGGGGAAAAGAAAACAAAGTTAGATAGGCTGTGATTTATATATTACGTGACATTGCCTACAGTGGTTTGGGGAGAGGAGGGTGCACCTGATGTTGAGAAATGAGTAAATAATGTATCAGAGAGCAGTGTACCTGTGTAGCTTATGCCGTCGATCGCGAGTTCACTGGGAGTGGATTTCTATCTTCGGAGATCAAATGCCCCACAGTGCTCCATATTTTCTCAAGATAGATTTTTCCCCTAGAATGGTCATAAATTTGTTTTTGTAAAATTGATGCCGTGATTTTTTCAGCTCCGAGCTCAGTTTATAGCGGAGTGTCTTGTATTTGATTAGAATTTATCGTACAAACGATCTCGGCCCTTCATACTCCTAGAAAGTCTTAAAGTTTCCTATCTCTTTCTTGACTTTCTATGTTTTTTTCAGCGTTCTTAACGGAAATGCGTGGTAATACAATAATATAATCTTATTCACAAAGATATCATATGATACGTGTTGATCACACTCATTACATACAAACCCCCATTTAGTATTTGACACCAAATTGTAGAATATGTCGAGATTTTGTTTAGTAATAGGTCAATACGTTAAACGAGGAGCAGACACAAAACTTTTCTGATATCTTTCAAAAAAACAAAATATTGGAAGATTATCACTCATGTTCCATGTTAACAGCCCCTGTAAGATCGCTGGAATCACAGTTTGTTATGCACAAATCAATCAGCGTAGCCGTGTCCGAAGTAACCCTAGTAGGTTTAACAATAACATTAATAAAACCATAACACTGTACAAGTTCTATAAATTTTATACGCGTTCTTCTAGAGGACAGGATATCGATATTAAGAAGAACTGAAGACCTGAAGACGTGGCATAGACCAAAAGGCTCTCAAGGAAATCAAGAAAGGTAGCCGGACATCCAGGTAGCGGGCGATGAATCACGGTTGTAATCAACCCACCCCATCTAATAGAAAAAGACTCGTAATCATAACAGATTAAGGATCAGGCTCAACACTAATCAACACTAATCAGGCTCAACACTGTAACTAAGGCTGTGCCGAATATACAAACAAACTCCTCCTCCTCCTCATCTAACTTTACGATAGACATTTTCAGCCGTGTAGCAATCAAGTGAAACAGCGTCATCTCTATCGGTTATCCATGTTTCGGTGAACGCTAGAATATCAAAATATATGCGCAATTCGTGCAAATAAATCTCTAGTTCATGTTGTTTATTCCTTAGGCTTCTCGCATTTAAGGGAAAAAGCGATAGTCCTCGATTATTCGTCGGGGTATTCGCGGCAAATCGATTAAATGATGCAGAATCATAGTACGAGCATTTTATTTGGTTATTAATCATTCTAGACGCAGATTGACTGCCAAACTTCTAAACAAGGTGCATCTTCCCAGAATAAAGAAAACTATCAAATACTAGCTCCAGGTGTATCCGCAAATATAGCGCAGACACTTTCTGGCACCTCTTGAAGGGCTTTAAGCGCACAAGCATGCACACTTCCAGGCCATGGATAACACGCTCCTCTGCACAGACTACCAAAGTCATTACGTAACCGCTAAAAAAAACTCATTACGAGGTTTTTCATGAGGAGCACGGAAACGAGACAGTTTCGGTATTAATTAAGTAGGACAAACCGAACGCGTTGTATTCTTTCTGGGCGTACCTTTTTTTACTAGTATTTAGTTCAAATACTTGGAGAGCTTTCCCCGCAAATCTTATTTCAGATTACAAGGGGGATTAGATAGGCCTTTATTGTAATTATGATAGTGTTTTTTTTTTATTGTTAGGATAATATCTCCTGATTGGTGGACTGTTTCCAACAGTTTTCACAGATAATTTTACCAGACGCTCTGTTAATTTATATAGATCGCTATTAAATTTAACAAGACCTCGTATTCTTGCAAAGCTATAGGAGAAGAACACTCCCGAGCGTACGAAATAAGAAATTAAGTGTTAATTATCCAAAAAAAGCAATTACAATAAGAGAAAGTGGTTTCCATGATCTGTTCTCCAGAAAACGAAACATTGGTAACAGCGACCAACACCATACACAGTGAGGCACGTAGATTACATACTTTCTATCTACGTGCATTAACCCTAGCTATCAAAAACAACCGAGAAATTAAACGCTGTACTCACCGATGCCGTCGACGTACTTTCAAAACGAGTAAACCGAGCGTCGGCGCTCGGAACGCTTTGGTACAGGAGCGACCAACGTCCCCACAAAAGCGACGCACCAGAAATGACGGAGAACGTCGGGTGGCCTCGAACGCCCATCGGCGCAGGTGAAACAACGGAAACAAGTCCGCGGCCTTGGACAATAAACACCGTCGCGAGCTGTTTTGAAAGGGCTCCCCAGAGCTGCCTAGGGAATTCAAAAAAAGACTAGGGAAGTTCCGTAGACCGTTTTTGTACCTCCTCCGCTGCGCTCTACCAACGAAGACTGCGCTTCCACCCATGAGCGCCGCTTTCCTTGTCTGCCATGTTCCGGTATGGTGGCTGGAGTGTGTCCCCGGTTGGTGTGTTGACCGCATCCTCAACACCTTCGATTTCCGTCCGATGACGTCATGAAAGTGCCGCGATGTTTCCTGTCGCGATCTTGGAGGAGGCAGAGCAGCGGGGTTTGGCTACGGCAGACGCCTGCTCTGGAGCAGGTCGATCTGCAGCTGGACAGGCGAGAGAAACATAAGCGGCCACGAGTTGGAACTCGGAACGCCGCGACGACAGCGACTCCTGCATCTGCTCGCCTGCTTCGCCAGCATTTCATGGACCAACCCGCCGGAATCCAGATATTCGACGGCACGACAATCTGGTTTCTTTGACTCAGTTTGTTGCCACCGCCTTCGACTCATGAGCGGAATGGGGCTGTAGACACACAATTCTGAGACGCCTTCCAAGCACCGTAGTCCTGTATCTCGCAGGGGTTTGAGGAAAGAGTTACGAAACGGCAAAAACGATCTACAAAAAGGGTCTCAAACACGCGGCAAGCAGGCCGCATGCGGCCCGCGACTTGCTGGGACGCAGCCCGCAGGCAATCGACTACATGTTTCTGTTCCCATGCCTCGAGCGCCAGAAACGGCATGGGCCATTGTGATCGCCTCTCGCAGCATTCTTCTTTTAACGTATGCACATAATTTTTACTTCTCTGTGTTCATTTGGTCCTTTGTTTCGCTGTATTTTTGGCTTCCCACCTTTTACGTAATGTACGACGATTCCGCTACTAGGCGGCAAGCGTGAGTTCTTTGTTGAAGAATGCATCTTGGCTACTCCAACTCTTGGTCCGCAGGACCAACTGCGAAAAATACAGCTACGAGCTCGGGATTCTCGACTTATATATATATATATATATATTATCACCATTAAATACAAGTATATGCTCAGGGTGTCATAATAAAAATTGTCAGGAAAGCAATTACTGTAAAATAATTTGATTGTTTTTAGAGACATTTTGAGCTCGGTTAGTTCCTGAGTGACTTGAGCAACGGGAACGACAGCGTATTTGATCTCTTGCTCCATTGAAAATGCCAGCACTTTGGCGGGGCGGTATCATTTTAATTATTGTTATCCATATTAAGTCAGGGCCCAAACCGGACATATAAAGAAATCAGAGCTAAAGATGTCCCTGCAAAACTGAGTTTGCAAAAAGCATAAAGCACAGGGTCTCTTCTCTTTTAATTCTTTCACCCCCCCCTCCGTGTTTACCGTTGCATCTCGACCCTTCCAGTGTGGGGTAAGTGGCCCATACTCTCCCATGACTTTGAGACCACTGAACTCCACAAAAACTCCCTACTTTCTCAGTGGTCTCATCGGCTGTAAAACCTAATCTGCAAGGTTTGTAAGGTTCCTATTTTATTACCGCGGTAAATACAAAACACAGCTCGTAGACCCGTCAGTCATGAAATCTCAAAAGGGTCATATGAACCTCGGTCATTATGTGCTGGCTTCTTACATATCAACTACTTAGTATTTATTATTAAAAGCTTGAACTATGTTATCGTTTTTAACATTGTATATTAAACGTTAGGTATATATAGTGCTGATTAGTCTGTGTTTAAAAAAAAATCTGACGTCTTCTGTGGCTGGCAGTTTCTTACAGAAGTGGTTTCTTTTCTTCTCAGTCCTCGTCTGCCTCGTGTTTGAAGGGGAGGAAGTTCAGATGGGAGGGGTTGGATCCGTTCCTCAGAACATCTTCCCGGCAGAACTCCAGCCGTTGCTCATGTTCCTAAAGGCTTCAGCTCATGCAAAACGTGCGTTTTGTAGGCTCTGCATGTTGTTCTGGTGCACGATGCGACGCACAGTAAAGCAGGAAAGGCCAAAAAATGTGCCGCTCTCTCGGGCGATAGATGAGGGTCCGCTACGAACGCTCCCAGAATCCCGTAGAAGAGCTACCGCTTTTCCGGCGTGCTGACGAAGATGTGCTTCTTGATGGAGATGCTGTCCCCTTCCCGAAACGCCGGACCCACTTCCAGCCGGTTCACTTCGAACGGTAGCCTCCAACGGCGCTCGCATCGGTATCGACTGCGAATTCCTTCTTGAAGCTTTTTGTTCTCTGAGTACCAGAGCACGACATCCGTGCGTTGCTCTTGAGTGAGTTGCCTCATGGGGCCCGAAAGTCCAGAGAAACACGACGGAAGATAAATGCTATTAACCGGAAGGCCGGTGACCGGGTTCCCGAAGACCGAAAGAATGCAAACGACGTCTGCTAGAATACTTCTTTTGAGAAATGTTATTTCTGAGAAAATGAACACAAGTATCACAGTCTACATTTTAATAATGATTTCGAATTATTGCCCTGCTACATGCGCTAACCTTGGACTGGTTTGGAAATACCAAAGTACGCAACGTCGCCACTGGATGGCCCCACAGCCAACTGGCCAGGAAACACCTGCAAGCGGCGACAGATGGCGGGCAGGGTGCGGGTGCGCGGTCAAGGCGAGAAAATGAAACAGTCATTATCATGTCAGACGCATGCTGATGATATAATGCCAATGGCCGATAGCAACATAGATCTTCAGTTCCTAATAAATATATGTGGCGCAGTGGGCTACAGATTGGGTTTAGATTTGAGTAGTGACAAAGCAACACTCATGGTGTTCAATGATAACGGAATTGGAAAGCTAAAGATACAAGGACTAAAGGTCGAGCAAGCGGTAAATAGAAGTATCCATGAGTATTTATTAATGAGGGTACAGAATATGACAATGAACATGCGAAATGTGTAACTGGTAAGGGCAACAGAACTGTAGTTGTAATGATAAATAGATCAGTGTAGAACTGTAACCGGCATGAGGCGGTGAGGAAAATCTATAAAGTAGGCTATGGTTCCGAGCCTGACATTTTACAAATGCAGTATTGTGCATTTGTACTGTACGTCAAGACAATGCTAAAAATAAAGCAACGGGGAATAGGTACTACGTAGATAGGCTCTCGGAGCATATGGTAAAACACCGATCCAAGGTGTACAGGGCGATATGGCGTGGTCCTCATTCGAGGGCAGGGAAGCTAGCAGTAAGATAGAGTTTTAGGAAGGGCTACATGAAAGAGATGCAGAACGATGGGCGCGAAGAGTTCTTAGCTAATGGAGAAAGCGATTAACTTAGACCTAAATATATTGGAAATAGCAGCTAGGGAGGCGGATGAGAAAACAAAGGCTAAGAACAGAGTTAAAGAAACATTAGTAAATATGAGAAGCAGGCACGCAGATTATATCGGCCTCTTAAATTTACAGATTGTTTAAGAAGGACATTCCTAGGGAATCTATCTTCGACATTTCTAGGGGGAGCTGCTTGTTGTTCAATCCGAGGACGGGAGTGTTGCGGAGTAAGACATATAGAGGTAGATATCAGGAAGTGGATACGGTGTAAAGCTTGTGGAGAGTAGGAGGAAACGGCCATGCACTCGGTATTTTACTTTAAGGTGCTTCACCCTGTAACAGCTGAAGAGGCGATTAACTTAACAAATGCACGTGGATTTAGGGATTGTGAGGGAAACAGGGACATAAAGAAGGTAGAGATAATCAAGGTGACATTATGTGACTGGTGGAATAGGTTTGAGGGAAGGATGAATCATTTCTTATTCCCTTCCGTGCGACCCGCAGGGGAAAAGGTGTAGGCAGATAGTTGCATAGAGGCGGGAGCGTCGTACGGATCATAGCGTTTATGAATAAATATCTAGGTATGTAATTTTATGTTAAATCAAATGTTAAAAGAAAGAAAAAATCCTAGCTACGTGGCACAATTTGTTGCCATAGCCTTCCATTGCGCTTTGGACAATCTCGAAATCTCCTTCCTCAGGCTTTGGAGACCTGCGGATGCACACGGGCCGCGGTTCCGTTCTTGACGCCCGGCCCACTTGCCATGCCACCGGGCCGTACCACTACAGGGGAAGAGGTCCAGGAGCGGCGCCCCCTAGCGGCGACCCCTGGTACTAACGCAGTGTGGAAAACCTACCCTCCCACCGCAGTCATCAGTGCATTCGCTTCCATGAAAGGAAACGACGCAAGGATCGGGAAAGGTATGTAACAGTATTATTTTCCCCTAAACGCATCTAGGTAGAATTCTAGATTCGTTTGCGTTCAATGTAACCGAAGTTCTGCTGGAAGGCAAAACAAGCGCATCTCTGGTCACGCTCGGCCGTTCCGGGCAAGCCACGTCGTGGCGGTTTCGCGCGCTGGATCGTTCGTTGCCAGCGCGGCGCCCATGTTTTATTTAACGATTCACGAAACACGCATTTCACTTTTCAGTTATCTTGTCTCTCGCGACAATCATGGACCATGATCGGCGAAAGGAAGCGGTGTCTCATGGATGGAGAGGACGTGCTCAACTGCGATCATGTCATTGAGTGCAGGATTGCAAAAGAGTCAAGGATCGAAGCTTTCTACCGATTGGAAACCAATGCAAACTTTTACTCGGATTAAAACCATAGTTCGAGCACTGCAGTACGCAGCAAGTGCGTACCATATCGCTGCAAATAAATATTCAGAGAAACTGGAAACGATGCGGCGATACCCTAGGCGAGTGATAGCGTCGGCGTTGTTTGCCACACAGCGATTGTTTGGGGTGAATATGATAATTGAACTGCGCCCTCTATAGTTCGATCTCCGCGCAAATAGACTGAGATCTTCCATTCGCCATGTACATAACATTCAAACGGCGGCATATGCGGCGTACTTAACGTCGCACAGGCCGCTTATTGCATGATCCACCCTTCGCAGGATTAAGCGCACGTTCGCCGTGAATAAATGCTCACAACGACATGGCGCCGTCGTTTTACGCGGACGTCCTTCATGCACACGCGTCGCTAAGTGAGCTGATCTGCTTCCACCAGGGAGAAGTGGGGTTTCGGGAATGTGCACCCCGCGAAAAAGTGCCGAGAGGCTGCATTCAGCATACTTTGTTTTATATAACCGCTGCGCGCAATGCTCACGCATTTTTTCGAGAATCAACATCGTGGTAGACGCGACTTGAACCGATTTTTCTTTTCTTTTTTGTTGAAATAAAAATCAGCGTGTAAGTAAAGCAGCAGAAAGTATCGAATGACGATTCCGTTTTGCCGCCAAAACGAAAAACCGAAACTGGCGGACTGGTGGCTCCATCTATCCGATGCTACGCAAAGCAGTCGCCATTGTTCCACCTTTCTCCGGGTTCGCCGTCCGTCCGTAGGCATCAGTCCTTATCTTCTTTTAGCTATTGATTCACGTAAGTTCATGGTCTAAAATGTTTTCATTCTGGCTTAAATTTCTTGCCTCAAATGTTTTGGTCCTAGGCCAGGGGTCCATTTAGGAAAATTATTAAAGTCTGGGATAATTATATTGTTAATTATTTTCTTGTAATTAACTAATTGATATACTGTTTACGGGCATTGTTTCAGACAGAACATTGCTGAGCATCATCGTCATCGAAAAACACGAAATCAATAAATTGCTGAACGATAAAAGACAGGCGCGGCATTTCACGGCTTTCTGAAAAACCACACAAATTGGACGGGTTTTTAAAGGACATCTCCGCTCAATTCCAAAAAATTTAGGCTTACATGTGATTCCATTTCCCACAGCACTACTAAACAGCTCTACGTCTTCGGATTCGCGAAGTGTAGAATATTATTTGTGTAATCTTAATTTAAACATCAGCAGACACCGAAACCGAAACTTTGGTTGCGTCAGGCAACATTGGTCTCGTTCAAGTTCAAGTTTTATTCCCCTCAAAGCGTTCGTTCGAACCATAGAGTTATTATAATGTATGCTAGAGGTTCAAGTTGGGCTAGTGTGCTGACGCAAATTGAAGCAGACAGCAACCAGTCGAAAATTGACTTCCCGTAATGCATTTCTACGGGAAAAAGTGAGTGCATTTTCTCCCTGCGCTCGATCATAGGAGTAAATATCCCAAATAATTCGTACGTACTAGGTACGTTGGAACATTTCTCAGTCAGGCCGACGAAAGAATTGCCCAGTTACGGCGTTTTTCTTTCGAATTCATCGCATTAAAAACGGTGCTAAAACGGCTCCGTATGTTTATTTATGTGCACTGTCGGACACTGTTAGCGCGAACGCGGCGTCGGCGATTTCCAGCATGGGGGATATACGTGCCAAACGAATCTGGAAAATCCAGAGCGGCGACAAGAACTACGCAGTAACACTGGATCAGTAACTCGCAGTGCATGTACGATGAAAATGAATTGAAGGCCACGTAATCTATTCCGATTTTAAATAAGTAAGTACCGCTTGATTCTTTCTGCCCTGAGCGAAGCTGCTTGTTCTACGTTCAAAGTATCACACGCGCGCTCAATATCTTTGAGAACAAGTGCGCGATAAAAGCTGCCCGGCAGAGAAAACAATACGAAGAGAGGCCTTTCATAGCCCACGGGCTTTATTCTCTACATTTTGAAGGTTTTTATCCGCTCATGCACGACGGGATTATTTTCATATAGTGACAGGACTGGCATATTATCAATATACAAGCGTCACCGGTATGCTGGCGAGCCTTGAACACACTTTATATTCGTTTCGATTGTAATTTTGCTTTGAATCGTCGCTTGTTTTTACACATCTGCTGCGGAGCACACGTTTGGGACTGAAATGTAGAGAAGCTAAAGATCGTGCACTGATGAAGAAAAATGCGCTAACTAAAGTAATTACAATTTTACAGTGTTAATCAAGGCACATGTTATTCGGTGCGACCCAATTAACCAAAGTGTTCCGTGTTATTTTCCGGCGAAGAGACAAAATGCACGCGCGCTTTCCCATAGGAATACACAGGAAGACTGGAAAAGTAGACTGGTTGCTGTCTGCTTCAATTTGCCTCCCGGAAGTCGCATAGACACTAGCGCCAGTTGAACCTCTAGCGTACATTATAATAACTTTATGGTTCGAACGTATTACATAGGGGGGAGGGGGGGGGGTAGAAAAATACAAACAAATGCAATGATACAATGGAATCAAAGAACTAACTAAGGTTAAAAATTACCAACAAACAAAAACTATAAACGAACTACACAGAAATCAGAACAAACCGGGCACAACGGAACTGCGGACACAGTGCGCAATTTATAGCAAACACAAGCTGACATGCCGCTGAAAACATATCATAGTACCAAAGCTGAAGATATTTCGCGGAATAATATTTCGTTCTGTTCAGTGACTACGTTGTTTGGGTTTCTAGCGTAGCTTAAACGCAGAAGCTCGAAAAGAAGCCATATTGCTTCGATTGAACCTAAGCATCATTTGATCGCGAATAACAGCATTCCAAAACCAGACAATATCTTTAATACCGTGATTCAATGTACCCTGGGTATTACGACTAGAAGCTTTACTTCCATGTGAATCAGGCCCCCAATTATACGTATTGATTCAGAGACAAAACACATGAGCCATACCAGTTTTAAAATACCATGTATAAAATTTCTGCCTCATATTATACAACTAGATATGTTAAATTTTAATGTTTACGAGCGTAAATGTCCCAAAGCCGAAATTACTGGTAAATCAAATTGACTGAATAAAGAGCATAGTAAAACCACCGTAAATTTATGAAGATCATGAGCTAAACTTAAGATACTGTAGGAGTGGGAAGAAATGTAAAAGTGCCAACATATAAAAAGACGATGTGTCAGCATGTATGCATTTGTGTATGCGTGTGTGTGTGTCTTTCGTCTGACGTGTAATTGTCCTCCGTTTGAACCTCAGGTGCAATTGCAGTAATGATTCCTATGTGCCTGCCCGTTCAAACTTCTTTCTAAGGTCTATCCAATGCTTACACAAACAAGACAAGCAACAGAAAAACCATTCAACCGAAGCCAGGAATCGCCTTAAATTTACAAAAGAAGAATAAATTATAGCGTATATTTGCGATCTTGATATTAACGTTTTAAATACCCGCTTAACCCTTACACGCCTGTTAAATAGTACGTAAGTAAATGACATTGAATGTGAAAATCTAAACGCCGAACATCTGCATTTGTTTCTTTTATGCTTAATAAATCGTTTACTTTTTTCTTGACCAATTGTGGTCGAGTGATTCCGATTGCTTTCCAATGCTTTAGTTTGTAGAGAAGAGATTTTTACTGGTTTGCTGCAGTCGTTTTGTGCGTTTAATAAAATGTAGGAAATTCCCGCACGCTTGTAGGCGGCCGGCTCTAGGAGGAGTTTGAGGACTAGAGAAGCTGCAGACTCCATTTTCTTGTCCCCCACGCGCCATATCAAAATTGAGAGAAATAAAAATATTACTACTATTAACATTATGCTCATTATCACCGTCATCATCACCACCAGCACCGCCCTCATCATCATCATCACCACCACCTCCACAACCACCACAACCAGCAACATCTCCATCAACATCATCGCCTACTCCATCACCACCATGGCAATCATCATCATGGTCATCTCCTAGACTTTGAAGTTACCTCGCGTCTTGTTTACACTTCAGTCATGAGGACAACTTAAGTAACACGGGGTGCGGCGTGTCCCATCCATCTTGTCATCGCTCCGCGCGATTGCGGGTTGAGCCAATAAAAACGCCGAAGATGGAATCACGAAGCAAGAAGCGTGAAACTATAATGCCACGCCCCACACTTCTGAAGTTGTCTATAACTAGAAATTAAGTAGTCGCGCATTACAAAACAAGAAAGTGAGAAAAAAAAAAACGCGATCGTCGGCGATCTTTTTGAGATTAAGCATAGCTCCGTCGATCTGGGCTTGGTGAAGTCGCTTCATCATAAACAATCCATACACCTTAGTTACACTAGCGCTCCAACTGTCATTAAGGCAGCGATCGTTGACATCTTCCAACCTTCACTGAGCTCAACTATGTTGTCCGATGTTACACGGTGCGTAGGCCTATAAAAACACGGGCTGAGATGCGCGTCAAGGGACACAGTTGAAACTGAGACGAAATCAAAAGTGATGTCGCATTGCCTTTGCGTTAAAAGTGATGCAAATTATAATATAATGCGCACTTTTCATTCATTGTAATCGTTTAGAATGAAATGAATAGAACTTATCTTTTTTTAGAGTAAAGAAAAGATAATCAGAAAGTTTAACACGAATTGAAGCAAGAGATACACAACGAAAGCCTTAACAGCACCGACATCAAAATGGCGGCCATCTACAAGCCTTGGCTTCTGCGACGTGCCGTGATCATTCTAGCGGCAGGTCTGGCCCCGAATCCTTCCTCTTCCGGCGATATTTGCTGCTACGATATTTTGTAGATACCTCCCCCAATCTTCCGCTATATGAAGTGCTTCGCAAGCGCTGGCCATGGGCGGCGATGCGTCGGACGCCGCCATCTTTAGCTCTATTGGGGCGAGCTTCCATCAGTTAAACTCTTTCACCTTATGATGTACCGAAGCGAACGCTAGAAGCGCGAGCTCATCGCGTTGGCAGGTGCCCCAAATGCAGCACCGAGATGCCCTAGAGCAAAGAGCTCGCGATTGGAGCCTTTCCTGCGGTACATCATAAGGCGAAATAGGGCATAACTGTGGTAGGCCAGCTCAGTTGAACTCATTGATATATAGAGGCTCAATGACAGTTGACACCGCCCTGTAACTCAGGCCGATCGCGATTAAGTCAACTGTCGTTGGCTTAATGAGAGTCAAGAACGCTACTGTAACCAGGTTATTAGTCGTGCTGATACTTCACTGTGAAATAGACATGTTTTGTTTTAGAGCGCAGCTCTTAGGCGTCCGTTTCCGGCTTCAGCGGCGTCGCCGTCGCCGTCGGCGTAACCAAGGTCACGTGACCCCCAGGTCACGTGACCCCCCGAAATCGCGTGACCCCCCCCAGGTCATGTGACCCCCCCAGGGCACGTGGCCCCCCTCCCCGAGGTCACGTGACCCCCCTCCCCCCCCCCCCCCCCCGAGGTCACGTGACCCCCCGGAGCATATTAAAGAATGAGGGGAGGAGGAGGAGGTGTCTACCCTCCCCTCAGTACCCTTCCCTCCTCCTCCTCAAGAGCTGCGCTCCAATTCGGCGTTACAGGGAGTTGTAAACGGCTTTCACTTTTTTATGTTTAATTTGCAGGGCTACACTGGTGAGGCAAAATCGGTTCCTAAGGTTCCCTTTCCATCCCTCTGTCGAGTTTTATTAGAAACGTATGCGGAACATAAAAGGCTGTAGTACCGTTGATAACAATCTTATTGCTAGAAAAGTAAAAGTATAGTAGCTCCAACATAAAAGATTAAAACAAATTTAATTTGTAAACCGACACTCGATTTCTAAAATGCGACGCTATCTTAGAATAAATCGCAGGTACAAACCGATATTTTATTCGGCAGATTCGCATTTGACCGCTCAACTTTTGCGTCTTGTGCATTCAACAATGTTATCTGGTGTGACCCGGGGACGGTGACAACACGCACATGTTTACACCCAACGTGCATTATCAGTACCGCTCGATTTACTCTTCTTATCTTGCAATTTTTTCTGCGGTCGAATTCAAAGAGCACTTAGCAACCGTAGGGGGAAACATGCGTCTGCAAAGATATGTTTACGCTTGCCTACCGCCACAGAATCAACCATTTGTGCAGAAAATCCCAATAGTCGGTGACATGTCAAGAGCAAAGCGGAAGCTCCTCCCACGTCTTTCCACTTTAGCAAAGCGAACTTTGGAGGGAAGGCGACTTCCTCTCCAGCGTTCGCTCCGCAAAGGTGGAAAGAGGTGGGGAGGGCTTCGACTTTACTGTAACCTGTCTACGACTAAATACAAGGCATATAACCTTCTGTCGCGCATTCGTCGCTCGGTTAAAATGTCATGAGAAAGAAGAAGTGGGTGAATTGTCTAAGCAATTAATTACCCAGTTAGTGTGTTAAGAGTAGGAAAAGTTAGGTACCGCGTTTGGTAACTTAACACCCCGGGAAAATCAGCAATTCTGTGGTTACCACAAAGGCCTATCTTCTTGGATGAGTTCCTCGAAGCATCGTAAACACTTCAAGGTCGCCTATACGTAGGCACGGGGAGTGTTCTGAGGAGCTTGCTAGACATTCTGAACGAAGTTCTTCTCTCCTTCCATCCTGGAAGCAACTTGTTGGACGTTTTCGTTTCCCCAGGCTGCCTCAAGGACACTTCTGCGGGGTTCGAATATTTACTCAATTCCCGAAAGGAAGAGGTAACGTTGGGAACTGACTGCGATATTCATTCGGACGCTTGTGAAAGAAAGCCGTGCGGCAAGATTGTGCGCATGTTTTTTTGCATAGTTTATGTGCGGCAAATGGGAATAGAATCGCGGATTGCGTAGCATTCAGGCACATCACTTTATTATATATTTTGTCGTGGAATCAAATAAAAGTTGTGCCGTTCCGATCCGGTGGTTCTAGTGAGGCGTACCTGCTTTCACCACCTGCAGGAGCTCTACGGTCCGTTTGACCCTATCGATGGACCGCACCGGACGCTACGAGCTCTCCCAGTCAATCCCTCGCTGTGGACGCATTCCCTGCTTCCTCGACCACGCGTCGCGGCATTCCTTTCCCGACGGTCACGTGACATTCATACGATATGTGAGTGACTCCGATGGCCGTCCATGACGGGATGAAACGGGGTATACTGTCCTGTTTCGTTTCAGGGAGGATTTCCCAGACATCCCGAGGGAATAAGTGAAACTACTGGCTCTCCCGCTAGCTTCGCGAACGACCGCCCGAAATAGCGGTTGTTTTTACTGCGGTGCCTGGAATGGGAGTCGCTGCCTATATATAAATTTGGGTTGCCCTTAATTTGAACTATTCGCAGCATTCAGGAAATACCCGGCGGGTCCGTTGGCGCATATCAAAATGGCTGCTATCTAGGTGGTGATCGACGCAGAACAGCATACATTCTAAGTTGGACAGTCGACCATAAAGTCGGTGAGACCGCCGGCCGACGCGATTTGCCAGCGCCAAGGTCAAGCGCGTCGCTGGCCAATGGCGGTGGTCGGCCATCTCCCAGACCTGCTCGTCGAGTGTCCAACCTAAGGCCGTTTCGCGCACCTGCGACTGCTCTCAAATCCAGTTTATAGGCGTCTTGTGAGTGCTTACAACCGTGTCCGCAGCTGTGCAGCCAGTGATAAGCATTCGCAAGAGGCTTAAAACCGGTCTTTAGACTTTCCAGTCGAAAGCGCGTGAACCAGCTTTTGGAGCCCCAATACGAACATACATCTGCCACTCGTAAAGGCCGGCTAACACCTTTGACTACGACCTTCCATGACACGACCGGTTTTGAAACCTCTTTCGTCGACTTACGACGGCCTGCTTAGAACTGCAGCCGGGCGGAAGCAGTCACAAGACTCTTAAAACCGGTTTTTCAGCCTCTGCGGTTCGCCAGCACGCCTTGCAGCGTCTCACACAAGTGCCACTTTAGAAGGCGGCCGCACCAAGGCGTACGAATATTGATACATACACAAAATTAAAAAAAAAGAAACTTTCGGGAAATTTAATGGTCTTTTTTAAGAGTGGAACGCGATAGCTTTATCAGGCCCCGTTCGCAAAGTTTTCTTCATATCAAGCCACGCTCGTCTTACAGGCGTGCAAACGCGTGCGCGTGTTGTAGTCGGTAGCGCCACGTTTCACGTGACGTCACACGTGAACGCTGTGGGTTGCTTCTAATCCCCGCCCAAGGTCATTTGGCGTGCCGTCAAATGCCTGACGTGAGGTGTGATGTCACATATGACATCACACCTGAGTGTGACATCATGACCCTTCGAGCCGCTAAATTGAGGGGAAAATGTTCCCGCCATATTTAGCGAAATATTTTCTCCGCCAAATTTAGGCAAACAATCCTCCAAATGTAGCGAAAATTTCTCCCGCCCAATTTATCCCAAAATATTCCTGCCAAATTTAACGGGAAAATTTAATTCCTTGTGTCGTAACACCTACCATCACGTGTCACGTCACGTGGAATGTCATGAGTGCTTACCGGTATTTTCAGCTTCCACCGACGCCGACGGCGACGCCGTATTGTCTACAACACGAGCACTTAAAAAAAGAAAAAAAAATATAGATATATATATATAACACATTTCATCTTTAAGAAACTTACCGCCGGCTAAATTATTTCTAACTGAAATGAAAATTCCCTACATCGTATAGGCTTATTGCACCTGACGTCAGTTCCGGTTAGACTCCAAACCGAATGCAACACTGTCGTCTGCTATCAGTGCCTTGGCGCCATGTTGTATGCATTCGGCGCCTTTTTGCGGTAGCAGTAGTGCGGTGGAGTCAGAGAGCCGTTTTGGTTTAACCACATTTCAGAATATTTTCTTTCCTATACTCAAAGGCAAAGAAGTTCTTCATTTGATACGAAGTGCAGTCCACAAACGCTTAGTTGGGGTACGAAGCTTTTCTGTCGCGATCATAGAATTAACATAATAATGAAGAGCGAAAGTGTCCGGGCATGTGGCCGCTTCGGAACGACGGGGCTTAGAAAAGAACATCGGCGGTTTCAGTTGGCTTTGGCGGACCCGATGCTCCCTTATCGCTGCCGACACCCTCATATGCATAAAGAAGCAGCAAACATCACCTGTAAGATCAGTACTTTGTTCTATTATCTCTTAATTGGCAGAAAAACCCCGAAATCGCGCGCTGACAAAATTAAAATAAGTTGCCAAGCGTTTTGCTCCTCCTGTCTTTACCCACCTGGTCGAAGTTGTGCCGGCGTATCCGTCGGGAGCCATTCATAACGCCGGCGAATCGATTGCTCGAGCGTCGCCTTGTCCTGTTCCGAAATTTTAAGGACACCAATACTGCTGGCCGTAGCTCCATTTTCGCCGACTTTTACGGCTGGAACAATTAATTACGGCGCAACTTAACCTTTTAAACCTAGAGTGAGTGGACAAATTACTGTGCGACACGGCCCCAAAGCACTGAACAAACATAAGGTAACAGCGACGAATGCTTCCAACATGGATTCCGGTGGGTTCCGGTTAGATTCACGAGCCGGTTTAGCGTTGCACTATGGTCTCGTGCAAGCACCCTTGTGAGCGGAAAAAAAAAAAAAAAACGAGCGAAACAGCCTGCCGGGTTGCGGCGTATTACTTCCGCCTCCTCTTGCCCAACGGCCCTCATGCCGCCTGAGACACTTTGAATCGCGATCCGCTTGCGCCTCACGCATTGGAAAGTCTTTGTCCTGTCACGTAGCGCGCTGCGAGGCGATTCGCCCGCCGTGTTTTCGGAGACTTGACAACGGTGCTGGATTTCGCTGCCTGGCTCCTCGCTCCAAGTGCCGCGATCTTCCGCGATCTTCCGCTCTCTTCGTTCGTCTGCGATGTACTTGCCTGAACGGGCAGGGTGCCGAGGTTGCGGCCGCCGACGATGTCGATGCTGGAGGCGGCGCCATCTTCGTCGGCGTCGAGAAGAGCCTTAGCGTCGTCTATACCGACAAAGCCTGGCAGATCGTCCCGTGACGCGGCCGCCGAAAGGGCAGAGCGGCAGACAAGAGTCTTGTTACGGGCGCCCCGCTGGCTGCGAGGCGTGCGAGCCTGAGTCCGGGGTCTAGTCGGTAGCGCCACGTGTCACGTGACTTCACACGTGATCGTTGTGGGAATTCCCGCAAGTGGTCATGTGCCCGACGACACACGCATTATGTCACGTGTGACGTCATACGTGACGTACCATGTGGCTGTGACGTCACGACCCTATCGACGCGCTAAATTTAGTAGAAAATATCCCCGGAAAATTTAGCGAGAATTTTTCTCGCCGAATTTAGCGGAAACATTTAACCCTTGTGACGTCAAACGTTACGTTAACTGTGATGTCAGGTGTAACGTCACCAGGTGCACGCATGGACGCCGAAGCCGACTGCGGATTTTACGCGACACGATCTCCGAAACGCCATCGCGTTAAAAAATTATTATTTAGCCCACCTAATTTTCAAAAACCTGGCTCCGGTTAAATTATTTCTGCCTAACATGATTTTGATTGCCCTCATCATATTCAATCAATCAATCAATCAGTTCATTTTTTCTTTCAAGGCGTACATGCTCCTCGAAATGGTACCTTGGCGCAAAAGGCGATCGTGTCGCCTGACTGGACACCAAAATTCAGCGGCAAAAAAAAAAAAAAATAATTAAAAATAATAAAAGCGATACAATAATATAAACTCCAACCTCCTTTTACGCCTCATCCAATTAAGAGAGCTACCTCCCAGTCTATATAGTTACCTGGCGACTGGTTTTTACTATATTCACGGACAGCCTAAGAAATTCGGGGCGTGGGAGAGTACCGATCATTTTATCACTGCTCCCCAGCCAATGAAATTCCGGCATGAGTCGGCAAGAAATTCAAGGTACGAATCACGAAGCAAAAGTTTGACCCTATTAGGCCACGCCCGCCCTTTCATAAACTTCCAGAAACTAGACACTCTAAGAGATATTGAGCGTCTGCTCTTCCACAAGGGACTTGAAGCAGCCAATTGCTGCAACCTACAGAAGGCTCTCGGCGAATATCTTTGCTGATTATGTGTTTAGAACCAGAAAAGCGGTCTGCGCTATTTCACTGAGCACAGTGAAACTTCTTGCTACGTGTCCCATTACAGAAAGGTTCTTTTGCTTTACACATACCCGTGATTTGCTGAGAACCCTCGGTAATTCTCAGCAATTGGCTCTTTTAAGAGCTTAGTGAAAGAGCTGGCGCTCCAAATATTTTAGTGTCTAGAAAAACAATACTACGACAGAGATAAATAAAACGAAACGAAAAACATTTACTTTGACGATGTTTTTAAAGTTGAACTTAACTCCGCCTTCCTGGCCTTGGCGCAATCGCTTTGTCGTAAACGGTCAATGGCGCACTGATGCCTGACTGAGTATTATGTCTGTAGCTCATACGTAAAACATTAAAAAAATATATTGAATCGAAATAGGACCTTCCATTTGTAAATTGCAGCGTTATCTAAGAATAAATTAATTCGAAATATCGATTTTACTACATGGAATAGCACATAGCAACCATAGAAGGGGAAAAGTGTAACAAAAGATATGTGTACTGTATCCAACCGCCATCGAATACACGCTCTGTCATTTTTCTATAAGAAACACAGGGGTACACTTTGTTCAAAGTATCAGTCCTTTGCCGCGCATCTGTTATTTATATAAATTCATTTTAATTCAATCCAATGTAACGTAGAAATGCTCGGTCGAAATGGTAATGCAATCGTCAACCCCTTAGTTTCTGAACAGTGACAAAAATAAGAGCAACCTTCAATAACATATAGCGCTCCCACACATTAAGCAATGTCGTTTCTACAAGGGCTCATCTTCTTGACTGTGCTGCTGGGCGCACCGACAGCCATGCAAAGGATCCAGCATCAAGACACAGGGAGTCTCTTGAGGAGCTTGGTAGACATCCTGGACGACCTTCTCCTCTCCTTCGATCCTGGGAACAAGTTCTTGAACGTTTTCGTTCCCCCAGACTGCCTCAAGGACAACTCTGCGGCTTTCAACGATTTTCTCAAGTCCCGAAACGAAACAGTAACATTGTGGAGTGACGGCTACAAGCACTGGAAAGCTTGCAATCGGAAGCCGTGCGAGAAGTTTAGGCAGGTGCTTTTTCATATGGTTTTCTTTGTATGCGGGAAATGCGAATCAAATGACTTATTGAGTACCATCGATTTATATTACTTTATGACCGCTTTTGTCGTAGCGGAGAACGCCTGTGATTTTCCCAGTGATGACTCATGGTCTATGAAAGTACCATATTGTCTCCCTTACCGTAGAGCCAGCGGCAGCTACTTTATAGATTTCTACAACGGCAGTACTTTCTTGACTAGCGAGTTCGAAAGGAATGTCGCTAAACACCAGACTCTCACGAGTGAGCTGTTGCCAACACGGAGACGACCGCTCAACGGGAGCTATATAAATCTCGCATGTTTCAATTCTAACGACTGTGAGCATCCAAGCTTTAACGTTACTTTAATGCTCTTGGCGTACCGCAATGCTTCGATTAGCGCTGGAGGTTCCTTTACATATAATGATATGTATCTGAGCTCGTTTGTGAGTAGTTTAAACAATCGCCCAGATAGAGATGCGTCAGACGTACTTTTTGCTCTCCACCATTTTGGATCGGCTGGTTATTCCTTCTATGTTCGCAAGCGTAATCCGGTTCCCAAGGAGACAATATTTATCTTGCCATTTTCGAAGGAGCTGTGGATAGGACTTCTCGCGTCTTGCCTTTTCCTGGTCTTGACCTATGGCTTCATTGCGAAGGTGACGCTAAGGCCGAATGTCGATGCAGTAGTCTTTATATTTCTGATGGTGGCGGCATTCCTTCAACAAAGCGTTCGACTTAACAGCCGTTTTCTGAACAGGCAACCGTACCGGGTTCTGTACGGCGTGATGGCCTTGATGTTTGTCGTGATATCGACTGTCTTCAAGGGCCGCATGACGTCGCTTTTAAACAACCTTCCGCTCGACGGAGAGGTCGCTCAGTTTGCTTCATTTCAGGACCTTCTTATCAAAGGTCATCGGCTCTGCGTCCTTGAAAGACATCCCATATCTTCTCGACCTGAGTCAATACCATGGAGTTCCAAACACGGAAGTTCCATCAAGACAGGAAGAGAATGCTTCCACATTCGAAACTCGAATTCAAAAATGTATCGAGAGATCAAGATCACCGCCGATGGGAGGGACACCTTCTTTAGCTTCAACTTTCGAACGGGTCTGAGCGAGGATTTGAGACGAGAGCTTTATGAGAAAGGCTACGTCGAGACTGAAGACACCTTGTTTTCGTACCCCGTAGGACCGGAAATGAGGGCATCTTCTGTCTACCGCCACGACCTTGATGCGACCTTGAGTAGGGCGGTAGAGGCTGGCCTGTACGAACGGAATTACGCATTCACGGAGTACAAGAGGAGATTTTTTTACGAAGGTAGATTTATGCGCGTGGAAGAACTTGTTCTGAATCTCAGCGACCTGAGACCCTTTTTTCTTGCTTGGGTCGTGGGTGTGTCCTTCTCGATTCTGGTGTTCATTGGCGAAGCAGCTGTATTTCGTATGGTACGTGGTAATTGCACAGAACGCGTGAGGGTGTTTGGCAAACAACCCACACGACAGAGGACACGAATAACAGGTACAAAGAAAAGCGCCCGTTGTCGGGTCGAAGGCCGAATGAACTGCGGTAAGCCTTCTGTTAAAGACGAAAATGATAGTATCTGTGTTCAGAGCGAAACAGTCTAGATGGCGTAAAAAAGTATGGGGAACAAGGCGGAGCATTAACTTTCACATGCTTATGAAACTGAGTGATGATCTATTGGGTACACAACTTTACCAATCCTGAGTTGGTTTTCTGTACTATAAAGGAGCATTGACCAATGCGTCGTAGTAAACAAGAACACGAGGTTTAAGAAAGTATAGCGAAACATCAAATGCACGATAGTGATAACGTTTTACTAACAGGTGGTGTGTATTTACTGTCTATACATTTATCCTTTAACCAGTTTTCGAGAAATACGAATGATACACGTTTTCCAACGTAAATTTTGAATTCATTTTGGTTTTTTGAATTGCGTAACATTGCGAAATGATTATTGCTTCAAATATTTTCTTAAAATATAAAGTGCGTCACGTGGAGATTACTATACCCTTTTTATATGTGCGCGCTATCTGGTAGCAGCAGACCCTATTATCCGAGTAGACACAAGAGGTGCGTCAGTGTTCGGCGTGAACCCGGCTAAGCGTGTATTAGAAACAAGTACGGCGTCAGCATTCGGCGAGGACGGGTACGCAATCTAACGCTCCCTGTCCAAAAAATAGTGACCCCAAATGATTCTTGGTGGAGTTTTGAAAAGGGTATATTGTGTAACGAATATGTAGAATTAAGGGGTGGTTGTTAGAAATGTATTGAGTGCGGCACATGTTTTCTTCCCTAGATATTTTATGCGTAACCCCCGCTACTCAAAAGTGCACTTGGTTTTGTAATTCGGGTTTCAAGACTCTGAAAATATGCTTGAATTGAATAATTCCTAAAAAATAGTTGCGCCTCGATTTTCTTTAATAGTCAAAAGAAGTTCCTATACGTGTGAGTTGCAGAGGATATTTTGCGAGGTAATTTTTTCATTTTTGAAATCTATATGCACCTCAGGATTGAAAACTGTTTTAAGTATGATGTTTTGTAAGGAAGATGTTTTGAAAACTGTGTGGCTGTGGCCTCTGTGGTTAAAGTATAACTTCTGACACTGTCAGTAAGAGGAACTGCAGTGTTTGCTCGCGCTGCATGATCATTGGGGCTTACTTCTGGAGTGTCTTGAAGTTCGGAATGTCATTTTTTTCTTAAATCTGGTCGCCTTATGCGTGATAGCCTTAAGTTTCACGTGAAAAAGCTGTGTGCAAACGGTTGATTTCAAATAAATGGAGTTTCGTGTTGGTGAAACGTTTATGTACATTGATTATTCTGAATAATGGTTAACATTAGATAGATCGCCTGTTCTATAGCTTTAATAAAATATGCCTTATCTGGTTATAGCAGCATCCTTGGTGACCCACATGTAGCTATGACGATTTAATCATCTCTGTCACTATGTCTGTGATGGAGAACTTTAAATTTACTCCCAAAAGCTACCAACCTCATAGTTATATTGCTCATCCTTGCGATGTGATCTTAATAAGAGCACGACAAAAATGACCATTATTAGGTAAAGATTGGCAAAATGGACTTATACAATCACTGAGGTATATTATAAAAGCTCAATCGCACAGTAAACGCTGGTTCAGATATCTGCGTTTCACTGCGTTTGACTGCGTTCTCTTATCTATTTTATGGAGAGCAGCTGAAATATATGACGAGATTAGACGGCGCGGGGTCGTTGGGGTGTCGAGATCTTATCCGAAGGATAGAAGGTGTACGCAAAGGTGAGCTTCCTTTGTCTGAACTCATGGTTCGAGCGCGATCAATCGCGATACGCTGGGTGAGTAGTAGACGACGCCCTCGTCTTTTTTGATTAAAGTGCGGCAGTGCCAGATATCTTTTCGTGTACTCCCTAATCCCTCCAATCCGGATTGGGTTCTCTGACTTCCCTACGTGTTCCCATTCCCGTCTTCGTCATTTCCTCCATTTTCTCAATTAAAAGACACCGCTTGTTTGCCCGTTCCTTCAGCGAAGAAAAACGTTGACGTCCAGCCGTCTGGGGAACGATACGTCCAACTGTCATGCTACATTGCTGAATAGCGACGAGCGCGACACCCGACCTTTGTGACCGGTGCTGCTGAAAGAGACATTGTGAGTCCCGTCGTCGGTGCTCGTGCAAATGCATATCATAGCAAGCCGTAAAGTTTCAAAAAGAGCGGAGGCCCTCACAAAATAGAACGCAATCTTGAAAGGGAACATTATGTACTAGAGCCAGATAAACCTTTAATGCCACTGCGTTCAGATATGTTTGTTTCTCACGTACTTCACGCAGATGACAAGTTATCGTTTGCTAGAAAAAGACCTAAATATCCGGCTTCAAGAAGACAGGGACGGGTGACCGTCCGTCGCCCTTGCTTTCTACAAAACTAATTCCGTCACGTAAGGCATACCTTGAAGCTCTTCATCACTGAGCTCTGAAACCCTTTTTGACAAATATGCCTTGGCAATGACGTCTGCCAGCTTGACGAATACGAAGACTGAGGGCCCGTAACACGTCTCCAAACGTCCCATGTGTAACAGAATCAGCTTGACATCACTCGGAATGAGATACATTTTAACAAAGTTTGACGACGATTGAGGGGAGTGAAGCTTGTCCAGGAAGTTCTCCATCATTGGGTCGGCGGCGGCAATGGGCTCCTGTAATGTAAAGGGATGTTAGAAAATAAAAGACACACGTTTCACATTTTTTTCCCTTGCCTCATGTGTAGTGGTACGCTTTGAAGAAACGGTGGACGTCCGTCAGTCTTATAGCGACCTGTTTACGGAACGATTGCAACGAGACATGTATAGACGTGACAGCCTCCACAATCTCGAATATGACACCCTATTTGGTGTTGCTTCCGCTCCTCACTTTAAAGCAATCTGTTTACGAGCTGACAAACGGCTGCGCGTGTTAAGCGCAACAGTTCGTAACACCCTTCTGCGCAACCCTAACAAAAAAGTAGACCACAGCCCTTTGCCTGTTCCTAAAAATATTTCTGCATCCTTAGTTGGTGGCACTGTTTTCACAGTACTGGACCTTTCCAATGCGTATTTGCAACTCGAACTCGAGGAGAAAGCACAAGAGCTGCTAACTGTGAATGCTTACATGGGCATGTTCAGGTGTCGGAGATGGCCGTACGGGGTAGCAAGTGCAGCCGCCATGTCTCAGGCAGTCATGGATGTGATCCTACAAGGAATACCTTATATCGCCTCTTACTTGGATGATGTGCTCCTTGGTGGCGAGGACCACAAAGAGTGCTACACCCGTGTGGAGGCGGTGTTGTCAAAACAGAACTCACGTCATCCGAGTGAATGTTGGGAAATGCAAATTATTTCAAAGCCAAGTTCAGTACTTAGAACACATGCTGGATTGTAGAGGATTACATCCGGCAGCAGAAAAAATGGAGGCGATTCGCCAAGTCCCCAAACCAACGTACCTGACCCAGCTTAGGGCATTTGTAGGCCTTGCAAACTATTACGGAAGATTTTTGCCAAATTCGGCTTCTCTGCTTGATCTTATGCACGCCCCTCTGCGACAAAACTTAACGCGTATAAAAAGCTTTTTCGTAAGAGTATGATATGCACAAAGAGCTGACATGTGGCACATCGGCGTATGATCTTGACGCGGTGTTGTCCCCCATTTTAGGCGCTGTCAAAAAAACAATTGCATTTGCATCTAGATCGATGTCGCCTGCAGAGCGTAACTATTCCCTGTTATCGAGAAGGAGGCGCTTGCAATTGTTTTTGGAGTCCAAACGTTTCAGAAGTTCTTTTATGTACGGATCTTCAAGGTTGTAACGAACCACCCTAGTTAAAAAAGTCATTTGTAGGAGAAATCTCTCGTGTCCCATAAACACATATGAATCATAAAAGGTATATAAGAACATATAAGAACTATATAATAACTATATGAGAACTATATAAGAATTATATAAGATATATAAGAGCCATATAAGAAACTTGTAAGAAACTTCTCACAAATTTTTTATATGGTGCTTGTATGTTCTTATATATCTTATATAGTTCTGATATAGTTATTGTATAGTTCTTATATGGTTCTTATATATCTTGTATGATTCATATGTGTTTATTGGACACAGAAATGTATCATACAAATGAGAATTTTCAATAGGGCACCAGCCCTTGATGGTACTTTTTGACACTAAGCAACACGCTAGTGCAGTGGATATGGCCCGCATTCATCGCTGGCTGACATTCTTGGCAGACTACAGTTACCGCACTGTTTAGAAGTCGGGGAACACCATCAATAACGCTGATGGCTCGTCAAGGTTACCTCGGACCAGTACGGCTGACAACTCTGAGGAGATACTTCATTTCTCACCTGCGTGTGAGCTTCCAGTGACGTCGAAAAATGTCTAATGAAAAACAGCAAAAGGCAGAGTCTTGAGTTCTGTGGGAGATATGACATGTCCAGGTTGGCCTCAGAATGTGTCTGATGAGTATAAGCCATTTTTCGTTCGAAGGTTTGAGCTCTCTCTCGACATGAGTTGACTTTTATGGAACAACAAAATAGTTGTCCCAAAGTATCTCCAAGATGACATGCTTAGCTTGTTGCATGAGTAACACATGGACATTACAAAGATGAATACAGCCGCAAGAGCCACTCTCTGGTGGCCAGGCATAGACAAAGCTTTCGAAAACGTAGCGCAGCGGTGCGGTGTGTGGCAGAGCGTTGTGTCGACTGGACAGCCTGCCTCTCTGCAGCCATGGAGATGGTGTACTAAGAAGTGTGACCGAGTGCATTTAGACGTTGCAGAGAAGAAATGCAAGACATGGTTGCTTGCGGTGAAGTCTTGCTCGAAGTGGTTAGAAGTTAAGATATAGACATCAACCATCTCGCAGCGAACCATCGAGACATTCAGGGGATGGTTTGCAGCCCACGGACTACCAGTAAAGGTTGTCACTGATAATAGGTCGCAATTTCGCTAAAAAAAGTTAAACGATTTTTGCGCATCATTGGTGTGAAGCCCCTCGCCCCACTTTTTTATGTACAATCAAATGGCTCAGCATAGCGCGCTGTTCAAACAGTAAAGAAATCACTGTAGAAACAACTTCTAGAGAAGCAGAAGCATATTCAGAAACGTCTCTGCAACGTCGCCAAAGGAACTTTCTGTTTGCGTATAGAACTTCTCCGCACACCCTCTAAGAGAAACCTCCCGTTGAAATGTTCATGGGAAGAAACCAAGGACGAGGTTGTTTCTTGTAAAACCAGACATGAAAATGGCGATGCAGGAAAAGGTTGAGAAAACTAGTGTGCCGCTGATAAACGAAGGTGTGCACCGAAAGTGTTCTCGGTAAGTGACTGCGTGTTCGTAAGAACTGTGCGTGGAGAGACTGTAAGGTGGTGGCAAGGAACAATCAAGTGTCAAGTCTCCAATAACTTATCTGGTGTTGGGGAACGGACAAGTGCGTTTTGTGCATGTTGACCATTTGAGGTGGTCGTTTCAAGAATGCCGCTCCGAAATTCCATTTGAGACGCTTGTGTAATTGCCTCGTGATGCTGATGTATGTGTTGCTTCTGTTCTTTGTGAGCCCCCCCCCCCCTCCCCCCTTGTTCCAGCCAGTCATGTGGAAACTCAGAGTCCAGATGTGCCAGTAATACATAACCACATCCAGCTTACTCAGGGTCGCCTACTCATGCCGGTGTAGCACTCAGGCGTAGTACCAGAACTAGACGTCCACCGGATCGCTTTGGACATGAGTGATTCTAATCCTTAGTGGGAGGGAGTCGTAACCCAGTTTTGGTTTGTATATATTTATCTGAGGGGTTACCATGCTGACTACTAGGTGTGACTGCTTTTATACAGTTTTATATCGCGCGCATCGCGTGACGCGTATGTTTGGGGTCTGTAACATAATGACGTCTCCGGTGTCTCCTTGAGTACACATGCTTTCATTCCATCAGACGATATTCTGGTCGGTGAGGATTGTCGATCAACTCCAAGTAGTTTTTCGACAGCTTTTTGAAGGGAAGAGAGGGCATGTCGTTCCGCGTATATATTGTGAGCGTGTAAAACACCATTCAGTTAGATCCCGTGGACCTGTCGCAAAATTGTCCCGATACTTTCCTCATGAGAACAAATATCTTGCCGGACGAGGAACCAGAAGTTGACTGCGACCCGTCCTCATGAATCGTTTGGAGGGACGTGTACGATTTTTAAACATATTGTCCAAAGCTAATTAGTGTAGACAAAAAGAAGCCCTTCTTCGTGACGTCAAAAAAGAACATCTAAACATCACTAGCGAAATTTGTTTAAGCCGTTGCACAGGAAGCGTTCCTCTCACAGCAATTATAAAAAGGAAGGTAAAAACGGTTGTACCCCTCATATGATCAATGGAAACCGAAAGAAAATCACGATGTTTAAAAAAGTGTAATGATACAGCAAGGAGGATTTTTACCTTCGATCCTTCCGGCTCTTTTGGGTCTGCTGTCTAGGCTTGGAGAAAGAGCTATCTCCTAAGCCATCGAAGAGTGAACATGAAAAACAAAATGCCACCCCGTACCTTACAAAGAATAGCATATTTCTGACTTTTGAAGAAAAAGACGAAGAAGCGGATGACGTCAAACAAAAAAATATCCACAGGCGTCATAAAAGTTTACGTCCTTACAATCCGGATATTAACAACGTCAGGCATCATGAGTCGATTCCCTTTGCGAGAGAACAGACGTCGCAAACGAATGATTTCACGGAAGGTCCCGACATCAATGCAGTCATCAATTATTTGACCAAACATATAGCATAACATTTCGATCGGTTCTAAATTGATTGAAACCGGTGAATGAATGGGACCCCCACATGTTTCAGATTATAATTGACGAGAAGCCTTTCCAAGAGTCAAATATCATTGACATGGGTTCTTATCTAATTTCGCTAGCGAAGCAGGTGCCAGTTCCCGTTTATTTCGAACGTTTCGAGACGCTATTGGTCAGACGAAATCTGCCAACCAGCATCGTAAGCTACGACCGCTTTAAAGGAAGAGCGGTCAAAGCAGGATCGACCAGCCGACGAGGATTGTCCTCGCCGACCATTTCATCGAAGCGTTCCTCGAAGCAGCAAGGATCACCACCGCCGCCGCAAGCACCGTCAACCTTCGCGGTTGCGTGTCTGTGCTGATCCTTCTCCACGGATATCTAAACAACTGGTCGAGAAGGCATGGAAGATATTTTAGACGAAGACTACTTCAACGACGAGCTAATTTTTCCACATTTGTTCCGCGTCAAAAAATGAGATTGAGGGGCTCTTACAAAGCATTTCGTCGGTAATTTCCCACATCCCCGATGGAAAGTTGGTTGCTCATGGAAAGAGGATGGAGGAATCCGACATAATCGAACTACTGCGCTACAAGCTCTATAATAGACAACCTGCTTGAATAAGAGGTAACATCTGCTCATAGGCTGCCCGCGAAGCAGGGTCATCCACCTGGAATAATCGTTCCTTTTACGAGGCAAGGGACGAGTGGTTGAAGGGAAAAAACAAACTAAAGGGCAGTAAGTACCCCGCGTATTTTCATCCAAGAAAACCTGAGCAGGTACAATAGGGAACTGCTTCGAGCGACGAAAGATCAGGCCAAAGAAAAAAACTATGTTCGGAGGACTGAAGGCGCACGTGCTATTCGTAATAGCAGCAGGGATTACCTCACCCAACTGTAGAAAACGTCATCGCTAGTACTGACTTTGAAAAATTCAACATAATATGAGCCCACAGTGCTATTATTTGCCCAATGATATGAATCGGCTTGTGTGTCAGTTCCCACTTACGTTACTAAAATGTATTCATTTAAATACTAGGTCTGTAAGAAACACAATATCTTGTTTAGAAGAATTGCTTATGGAGATTTATTTTCAATTCCTTGTAATTATGTCAACTGAGACTTGGAGTACAACTGACTATGATGTTTTTAGGTTACCAAACTATAACACTTACTATGTAAACCGATCTAGCAGCCGAGGCGCTAGAGTTGCGTTGTTGGTCAATAATAACACTTCATGCTATATAATGTATCGTTATACTGTAATTACGCGTGACTATGAAATGCTTTTGCTCTGAGTAGACAAAACAGTGTTTTCTGTGTGTTATCGGCCGCCAAATGAAGACATTAATACGTTTTCAAAATTCTACGATGCATTCCTAGATTTTGTCACTAAAAATAAAAATACTTCGATTGCAGGAGGAGACTTCAATATCGATATGAGTAACAATATCTAAACCGCGAGAAATTTCGACACCGTAATACTTTCAAGTGGGTTTGTTAATGTGATTGAGGTACCGACTAGGGTCACGAAGGAATGCCAATTTACACTTGATCCTTTTTTTACAAACTGTTTACAGTCAAGTATTGTGACGGGAGCTACATCATGTTGTATTAGCGATCAACTGCCTATTTTTTTCTTTGCGTGGAAAGGACTGAACATATAGCAAAGAAAACCCCTACGATATTTTACCAAAATATAACAGAGTCGTTCCTTAATGCATTCCAAAACACACTGCTGCAGTCGAATTACAGTGACATAAACAATTCAAATGATGCGAGTGAGGCCTATAACTCGTTCATTAATATTTTTAAACGTTTATATTCTGCTCACTTTCCTATAAAAATGCGTTGACAACCCCGAAAGATACGCAAGCAGTGGATTGCGCCAGAATTGCGCCCAGAGATGAAAATAAGGGACAAACTATATAACAAATTTTTAAGTACTCGTAATCCCGATGATTTGACTACTTTTAAGCAGTATCAAAACAAAGTAACAAAGAAGCTGCGATCTGCTCGGTCTGAGTTCCATTCATCATTTTTAAGCGACAAGAACGGTCGACATGACGTGTTATGGTCTAGATTAAACACACTCCTACATCGCGGTCACCCACATAACCCTCCTTTAAAACTACGAGTTAACGGCGAAGAACTGTCAAGTGCTAAATTAGCTTACGCATTTAACAATTTTTTTTTACAAACATGGGAGACGGCGCTGTTTCGCCTGATAATTAGAGAGATTATCTTTGTAACCGAAATGATAAAACCATGTTCTAAAACCAGTCATTGCGCAGGAGAAAATAGAAAAAAATGAACAATAGCAGTAATTATGATATTGATAGATTTCAGATACCACCGTTGAAGCACGTAGCTGATATTACTGCGCCTGTTCTTACTCATATTTTAATCTATATTTTGTTCATGCAGTTTTTCCAGTCAATATGCAAGCTGCGAGAGTTACGGTTCTCTGTAAAAAGGGTGATCGAAACAGTTCAGAAAATTATAGGCCAGTTTCTATTCTACATGTTTTCTCAAAGATATTTGAAAAAATCTTGCATTCAAGCCTCTCAAAGTTTATTGATAAATGTAGGTTGTTAACTTCTCGACAATTTGGTTTTCGTAAAAACAAATGAACCGAATCGGCGTTACTTGAACAAACAAAAAAGATATAGTCTTACACAATTTGAAAACAAAGCGATTGTAGCTGGTGTATTTGTGGACTTTTCCAAGGCCTTCGCTTTAGTGAGTCATGATATTCTGCTGGCGAAACTTAGTTACTATGGTATTTGTGGACAGGTTTTATTACTTTTGAAATCCTATTTATCCCACCGAAAACAGGTTGTTCAGATAAATAACGTCTGTTCTAAGGTTCTATCCGTGACTTGTGGTGTACCACAAGGTAGTATATTAGGGCCACTGCTATTTAATATTTATCTTAATGATATCGTAAAAATTAACCCTAGTGCATAATTCATTATCTACGCTGATGACGCTAGTATTTTTTTGCCGGCACTGATATCCATGATTTAGTAGATACATGTAATCACACAATGAAAGCACTGGAGAACTGGTCAAAATCTAATTCCGTGCAACTAAATGAATTAAAAGCAAAAGCAGTAATATTTAGACCGAAAAATAAGCCAATTACACTGCATAAAGATATTTTCCTTAATTCCCGTCCAATAGAAATTGTGGAGCACTTTGAATGTCTCGGTGTCGTGTTTTCCGCAAATATGTCGTCGGATAGTCAAGTAAACTACTTAGCAGACAAAATAGCTCAAGTAACTGGAGTAATAGGTTGTGTTATATACCTTATTCACACCAGAATCAAGTTACTTCCGCATAATTCACTCTTTTATTCCCATTTGAGTTATTGTCAACTAGTGTGGGGGACAACCACATTTTAAAACTTACAACGTATTTATTTGGTACAGAAAAAATGTCTTCGACATATTTCCAACGCGCCCTACAGAGCGTCACGTGCAAACTTTTTTTTTATCGTTCCCACGTGATCCCAGCATACGCCCTATATAAATATCGATTGAGCGTATGGTACGAATTGGAAACACAGAGGAATGCAAATAATTTACGTAATCTGGCACAACTACAAATAAGATAATTAAACTATACTACAAGACATGGAGAGAATTGGGTAGTACCTACCCCTCGTTTAAACTACAGAAAAGAAGGCCTGTGTTATACACTTACGTCATTATTAAACGCTTATCAGCTTATGCATTTTGATTGATTAGGGGCGAAGCTCCTTAGGGTCTAGCCTTGTCCGTCCGTCCGTCCGTCCGTCCGTCTGGCGTCCGTGCGCAAATAAAAAGAAAAAAACAATGTTTGCGCAGTCGACAGGGTTCGTACCTGTGCGGGGAGACCCCAATGGATTTCTAGTCCATCGCCTTAACCAGTCGGCCACGACTGCGGGACGAGTAGGGGGGCTCTGAGATGTGGTAGGAACCCAAGAGCTGGGGTGTCATGGATGAAACGTTGCATGTAGCCGCTCAACGTCTATACAGGAGAGGGCGCTGCGGTAAAATGCGTATATAATCGCGTTAAACTTTGCATGCATTGGCTCAACGTTTATAGACGAGAGGGCGCTGCGGTCCAATGCTCAAATGCGGATATAACCACGTTCCATACGACACATTCTCTTTCTGGCATGGATCGTTGACTTAAGCGGTGGAGATGCGTTCCCATGGCTTCTAGCGGATCCAACCTGATCCGCTAGAAGAACCACTGGCTCTGCATTTTACGGACCATAAAGCAGTAGTAATGAAGTCGAAGCGCAACCCGGAACTCAGTACTACCTGTGAGCAGCAGAAAAAACAGCACCATCAGCACTACCTATGAACAATAAAATCAGTATCATCAGCACCACCAGAGCTTCGCCCTAATCAACATCATTCACCACGTGGAGATGTGGTCATTTTTTCCCCTGTAAGTACAGTGAACTCCATGCAATGTGAGTATGCTTTTTGTTTTGTATGCCTATATACCTTTGCGTTTTCGCTGTCATTATCATTTTATGCATGTTCATTCTTCCCACCATAGTACTGCTTAGTTGCCATTAATACAGGGACTGTGGACTCGTCAAGCTGCTAAGCACAGCTTTTTTTCCACAGCCCCTCCATCTGCATTTTTTATAAGGTGGAAAATAAATTCATTTGATTTGATCTGATTTGGTTTCCACCGTAGTTAGCCACTTCCTGGACCTATCAGCCTTTCGCGCTCACTCTTACCGGCGGAAGAAGAGAGCCCGTCCTCAGAGGAGGAAAGCCCATCCCAAATCCTTCGGTCGAGTGAACAGACTTGCCAGCCATCCGGGATGAAGGACGGCGGAAAAGCGTTTAGAAGGATCCGACGCTTACACCTTGCTTAGGGAAACCAAACGTCCTCGTCTATACCGCAAAACGTCTTCCCTGGGACTTCGAGACGTCTAGCAGGCGGACCTCGTGAAAATCGAAAAAAAAAAAAAAATTTGCGAAAAGCAATAATGGCAAAAGATAATTTTGTTTGGGTTTAATACGTTCTCTAGATTTCTCTCTAGTGTTCTGATGGCTCGAAACACGGAGAAGAGGTCGAGAGAGCGCTGATGATATGCAGATAAGTCCGATAAAACATGTAATAGATAATCACCCTGTCTGACATTAATTTTAATCTCTGTTTGCAGCTCGGGGTTTTTCCAAAAATATGCAGATAGCTAAGGTCAGCGTATTGTATAAAAAGGGTGACAAGAACGACAGGGCGAACTATTTCCACCTATTTCTATCTTACCGGTGTTTTCGAAAGGCTTTAAAAAATATATTGCTTTGACGCATGGTGAAGTTTTCAGATAAGCACAGTATAATCAATCCTTCGCAGTTTGGTTTCGTTAAAGGCCGGTTTACCGAGCTTGCTCCTTTTGGAGCAAAAATATATATTTTGGGAAGCTCTGAGCAGAAAAAATGACCCTTGGAATATTTATTGATCTTAGTAAAGCGTTCGATCATCTAAATCATGATCTGTGAATAAAAAAACTAGAAACATATGGTTTTCGTGGACAGGCATTAACATTAATTGCGTCATATCTTTAACATCGTAAGCAATGCTGCCATATAAATGGCTATTCCTCTAATATAAAACCAATTTAATCCGAAGTTCCCCAAGGAAGTATTCTAGGTCCTTTTTTGTTTAATTTATATGTCAATGATATCGTGAACTTAAATAAAAATATCAATTATGTAATTTACCCGGACGATACTAGTGCACTATTCGCAGGTAATAACTGTAATGAACTAGCAAATCGCGCAAATGAAGCTCTTAAAGACTTTCATAAGTGGTGTAGCTGTAGTGTTCTAAAAATCAATGAAAATAAAACAAAAACGGTTTTATTTCAGCCTCAAAACAAGCCTCATAGCCTTAAATGGCAAGCTTCACCCTTGTTGGTATTCGACTGTTGGCGGCTGATAAAACCCGTTTGCTCTACCGACGTCTAACCCCTGGTCAGCTCAGTTGAAAGAGCGCTCCACCTGTAATGCAGAGGTCCCGGGTTCGATACCCGGATCAGGCGGATTTTTTCGGTCGCGCACCAGTCACCTAGCTGTGTTTGGAGATTTGTGTCTGTCCTTTGTCCCTCTTGTTTTCCTTCTCCAGGGATTATTTTCGTCAACATTTGAAGAATCACGACATATATAAATATTTAAATTGAAAGTAAGTGAAACGAGAGAAAATAACACCGAAGCGATATTCTCACATTTTAAACACAGTAAAAACGTTTAACAGCATCCTCAAACATTGAATTATCGTAGTGATTTATTGTTCAGGTGGTCAGGGAGGGTGGTTGGCGAAGTCTTCTGTGTTTTGTTTTGTGTATCCGAAGAAAGTTGTTCCGGTGTAGAATGAAGTAGCGTTCGCTTAGCAAGAGGTTTGGAGGTTAGAAATGTAGGTTTACTCTTTGTTTTGTTTTTTTTCCCGACGTCTTTTGTGTTTTAATGGTGGTTTCAAATACTTTACGAGGGGGAATACAGGACACTCCCCGCGAATACAATGGCCTCGGGGACGACAGGTTTCGCGCACTTTGAATGAGTGGATGTGTCATGGCATTGCGGTTTTCTCCTTTAGGATTAGATCGTGAGTAGCGCCGTCTCTCGGTGCGGGATATTTTACTACCGGTCGAACTCCTTCAGTATGTGCACGCTGTTCGGTCGCGGAGGCGTCGGTAGTCTGTTGAATTTAAAAACCTGCGTACACTTTATTGGTGACTCATTTAAAGGCCGCGTATACGTAGGATGAGCTTTATGTCTGCCTTCTGTTATATAAACCGTACGCATCTAGCTCGATCAGCGAGTATCAAAATTTGTACGGGCGGTTTTGAAAGCTGCTCTAATAAGTGTGATTAGTCGTAATCGCACTTGAAAGCAGTACGGAGCAACTAATATTAAGGGACTATGTCGAAACGAGAAGCACGTTTAGCAGGCACAGCAATGTATAGTCGTATACTTCACCGCAAAGTACTTGCTACTATGATTATCGCTAAAGCACTTGAGAAGGCACCTTCAGTAAACGACCCTATTTTTGCAAGATCGGTACTTCGGGAATTTTCCAAAGTGCTGGTTTCGGCAATGTCTGGCTGGCGCAAAATTTTGATATCAGGAGTGGGGTTCTGTGTATTAGATATGAGACGATTTAACCGAGTGATCCATTTCTCGCTACTTTCAAATTGCGAATAGATGGTGCTTTGCAGCAGCCCAAGGCAACAAAAAAAAAAATATTCAGAAAGTTGGGAATAATTTTTTTATTACTTCGTGGATAGTCAACATTATTCCTAATAGACCACGCTGGCCTTCAACAAAGTTGGTTTGAAATATTTTAGTGTTTCTACAATGATGATTGAAGGCGAGAACTCAGATTCCACTCATAAATGTCATTCGACATTTTTTTTAAACAATATTTATTGCGCGTTGAGTTGAACAAATATGTACAGCTTTCCATTCAACGAATGTTTACACAGACAATAACATTTTGTACAAATATATACAGCTCAGCATTCGATAAACACGGATCATACATATGTTTTACACACACATTTTGAATAAGGTAGGTCAGCATGAGAAACGCGCTGCCGAAGTTGTTTACCTACGTGATTTGATCTGAAGGGAACCGAAAGAATGACAGGTTTTTGCCCTGCAAGGTTTGATTCTTGCAGTGCAGAACGGAGCACACCGTCCCTCCTGCCATCTTCACTGACTGTTTACAGCGGCGAACGCGTCATACTTGGTGCACTACAACAGGACACTGTAGCGTGTCATCCGCAGAGAAGGACGCCGGCATCAATATGCGGTGACAGGTCGCGCAATGGACCTTTTCCGAGAGGCGTTCTGCGCACGCGCGAGCGCCCGATGCCAAAAATCGAGGAAATTCGGAAGGAGGCTGGATATCAGCGAGTAGAAGACGTATCTGCAGCATATATATAATTGTGTTACACAAAAAAAGAACGTCGACGGAAAGGAAAACACGACGTCTGGGTGGACGCCACGGATGCCCCCTCTTTAATGTCGCGTTGGGCAGGCGCCGCTGCTCAGAGAGCGAAGAAACTGGTAGCGTAGCTCCCATTATCGATTGGTAGCGCAGGTAGGTCACTTCCTCGATTTTTAGTTCGTTCAGCCGCCGCCTGGTGCCGTCGGTACGCGGAAAAGGTCCATTGTAACCGCTGATAGTCGTCGCGCCCGGCCTAGCCTGGCGCCCACGTGATCGCCCGCCCGCGTTTGGCATTGCCGGTGACGCATATCGGTCACGTGTTCTGGTGGGAGGAGAAAATGGGAGAGGAGGGGAGGGAAAATAGGGAGAGGGACACACCCAAATTATCCCGCGCCACCAGGGGAGGAATGGGCGCGGCCATCGCTCCATCTAATGCAAATGAGCGGAGTGTCCTGTATTCCCCCTGGTAAAGTGTTTGGTGGTCTCTTGGTTCCGTTGTCGAAGGTGGGGTTTCGTCCTTCTTTCTCTCTATTTTGTTTGTTCAAGGGTTTGGCGGTAACGCGTGACTCATTTTCGGTAACGTGTAAGACGCACTCGTTCCCCTTTCAAAGCAGTAACGGGTAACGGAGATACGTTACTTGCTACTTTTTCTTCCCTAACCCTAAAAAAATTACGCTTCTATTTTTTCGTGTTTTTAGGTTCCAAGCCATGTGGACTTCTAGCAGTTTTTTTTTTTCGCGTTTTGCTTTTCACTTTATCGTGTGACTATTTAGGTGATACCGTAAAAAAAGATAAAGCAATCTTTAAAGGTATAAAAGCGTCGGAAACAACAAGGACGTCTTCGTCCTTGATGCTGTCAGCGCTTTTATTCTTTTTAAGACCATCACCCAACTGGCAGAAATAACCACCTTGATAATATAATCATGTTCCCTTTCTGCACGGATATAATGTTCCTTGGAATAAGCCGCTTATGCATACCTCTTAGAGTCGAAACAGTGTACGCGATAATTCAAAATTTAAAAAAAAAGTGACGCGAAAGTAATTTGCGCTACATTTTATCGGTAACGGTTACGCGTTCCTTCTCTTTTGCAAGTAACGTGTGACGTATTTCGTTTCGTCTTTTCTGTGACGCCTACAACAATACTTTCGGTGACGCACTTTTTAGAGAATAATTCGTTCAGCTGTATTTCAAACATTTTCGTGTAGGTGTAATTTTTTCTCGCAAACCAGGTTTTTTTTTTGTCATGCTTAATCTTATTTATGTTCTCCATCTGAGTTGTGAGGCTATGCAAGTGTCTGCCTTGCCTTTTGTATTTTCATTTTTCTCTCTGAATCAAATTGAGCATCACCGCGAATTTTACAGCAGCAGCTGTTAGTGGCCCGTCCCCTTGTTTTGCGACGGCGTGTGCGTAAACGAGGAAAGTTTCCCCCCTAAATTTGTCGAGAAATTAACGTCACATGAGGTGACGTCACGGGACCAGCAAAAAAATTTCAGGTTCCCCGCTAAATTTAGCAAAAAAATCTGCTATACGTCAGGTGACCTATGCGGCAGTTTATTTTCCACGCTGAATCTAGCGTAAACATTGACGTTACTTAACCTATGCGACAATTCAGTTTCCCCGCTCAATTTTGCGGGAAAATTGATGTCACGTGGTCCATGCAGGAGTTCGGTTTCCACGCTAAATTTGGGGGAAAACCAAATCCCGACCTTGAAATCGTTTATTTCTCAACAACGCATAGACACTAAATGGACGCAACGGCATTTAAATATCAGATCACCGTACGTCGCACAATCAGGGCAATGTGGATCATCAACGCCATATCCTTTTCTTTTTAAACATGAATTATAATATGAAAAAGGTGCATTCAACTCACAATACGTTTCCTGCCGAACATCTGGTGGAATCAAAAGAAGCGAAAAAAACGCGTCGGTACTGCGGCACTAATCATCCGTCTCTAAACCCTTCTCCCAGCGTGAATAGTTACGGAAGGTATTCTCCGCTTTCTTTCGACTAGAATTCCAAGCATCGCGGCCCGTGCACTTCTGCCTTCGAGAGATAACAAAGTAAGTAGAATATACAAATCACGAAAAAACTGTGTGTGGGCAGGCGAGCTGGTGGATGTTGATCATAATGTAGAAAACCCGAGACTGTGGTAAAAGCAAAAAAACGGAGTCGAAGAAGAAAGACAGGGGAAAAGAACGTCTCTTCCCCTGTCTTTCTTCTTCGACTCCGTTTCCTTGCTTTTACCACAGTCTCGGGTTTTCTACATTATGACACAAATCATCTCGCCGTATGTTGGCGAAGAGCGAAATGCTACGTCATCATCGTGCCGAAGTGGTGCGTGGCAGCCCTAACCCTAAGCTACGTGGGCGACAGCGTATACCCCAAGCAGTTGGAGAAGAGGGGAAGGGGGAACCCCCCTCTAATACGCCCAGACACCCTCTTGGGCGTCAGGGACGCCAATTTGCTTCCCCTTAGGGGACTAATCCATTCCTCAAAATTCTTAGAAAAAAAAAAAAAAAGAAAACAGGCTTGCCCCTCTTTCCCGCTCGCGGCTTCGACAGCATTGCGTACAACTTATGCCATGGAGTGTGGTCACGTGCCTCTCTTCGACGTGCTGATCGGCTCACTTGGACCGCAGCCTTCGCTGCTTGCCAAGTTAACGTGAGACCGAGTATGGTTAATCCGAAAAGTGTGGCATGCTAATCGTTGTCGCACTATAGAATTGTTACTGACAGATCACGGAAGGCAGGTTGGGGCTTATTGAGCTAATTTTTTTTTGGTGCTGGGTGGTTCGTTCTATAAAATTATTATGTATAATTCTACACTCTAAAAAAAGTATGTGCGTCTAATTTCACGCACAGCACTTGAATAGCCAATCAGCGGAACTTACGGAGGCAGCTCAGCAAACGACGATGTCGAAACGGATATTTAGACTAAAAAACGCAGTTACGTTTTACATTGCTTCATGTCACACCTCAGACTGCGTTTTTAGTCTAAATATCCGTTTCGACATCGCCGTTTGGTGAGCTGCCTCCGTAAGTTCCGCTGATTGGCTATCCAAGTATTGTGCGTGAAAGTAGACGCACAAACGTTTTTAAAGTGTATTTGCTTCGAAAAAACAATTAGATTATTGGGACTCATAACGCCTTCCCTTTCTTAAAGGGGCACTAAAAAGAATTCGGCGATTCTCTGTTGTTGATCATAACTGATTTTACGGGCCCTGAGCATCCTAAAAATCTAAAAAATTACAATCACTGGACGCCGAATTGTTCATTAAAAACGGGATGAAAGGTCGGTACAGACCCCTTTCTGAGCCGGTCCTTCCGCTGAGCAGACGCGGTGCACATCCCAGCAGCGGTGTCAGCGCAGTGACGATGGGCGCCCGTCGGCCAATCGCAAGCCGCCTCTCTCGGAGAAGCAGTTTGCGATTGAGAGGCGGCTGGCGATTATCCGATAAGCGCCCGTCGTCACCGTGCTGACGTCGCTGCTGTGGTTATACCGCGCCTTTTGCTGAGCCGAAAAATCGGCTCACAAAATGGTGGGTTACGACCATTCATCCTGTTTTTAATTTAAAAAAAAAATGGGCGTCACGTGATTGTATTTTTTTTTTAATTTTTAGGATGCATAGGGCCGGTAGAATCAGTTATGATCAAGAACAGGCGATCGCAGAAACCTTTTCAGTGCCCCTTCGAAGGGATTCTGAACCGACATTTGGATTTCGCAAAATGAAACCGGAGAAGCGTTGAACGGGACGCTATACACTCCAAAACATCACTCATACAACAAAATCTCGAACGAGAAGCCTTTTTTTTTTCTTTTTTGTTTAAGAAGGGCGCGATCAAGCGAGAACTCTGACGTCAGAATGCTCGTGGAGCGGCAGAGAATGAGGGGACGCGGCCTCGCTTCTCTCCTCCTCGCTCCGGTTCGCCAGCTCGACGGGACGAAGCCAGGAGGAGAGGGAATAAGGATCGTGACGTCACACGTCTCAGCGGCCTCGTCTGCCGTGTTCAATCGCGCATTTCTTTTCCGAAAATACCACAATCCGGTAGAGATATCGCTTTATGAGTGGGGTTTTTGGGTACGGCAGCGTCCCGTCTCTCGCTCCAACCGTGTATTGTGAGCTCGAAATTGCGGTTCACCAGCTCTCCGTGATTGTATGCATTGTATCTGGGATGTTCGTGTTTCCTGAAGGCCAAGAAGAAACACGTAAATAAAGGAATCTTGAGGCGCTTTGCTGATGTCGAAGACCAGGAGTGACTCGGATTTCAAAACAACGGACGACTAGAATAATCTACCACAGCTGATACGACTATTCGAGACGCATGAATATCCCAACATAACTTCGCAAGAAGCGTAGGAACATTGATAATATGTTTTTTTTTGTGTATTTTTTTAGATATGCAAGCCAGGCGCATTCCGGCCACTCAAGACATTGACGGCGTCAAGTATGCAACGGTGTACAGGGCCGAGCATGTCCGCCAAGCCCTCAGCTTTATGCCTGAAGATGGCGATATCGTCCTGGTATCGCACGCAAAATGCGGCAACAACTGGCTTCAGCAGATCATGCAACTTATTCTTCACAGGTTCGCTTTTGCGCCATTAAACCGTTAATCATCATCATCATCATCATCATCATTCTTCACAGGTAAGAGGGAACGGTCGGCGACAGAGCTTAACAGAGTGTCGGATGCGGCACAGTTTAAATCCCGACGACTTTTTGTCTCAATTTACAATCGCTACCACTTCTTGCCTCGCGCCTTCCGGCGATAGAATTGTTCTCGCAGCGCCATGTATAGTTCTTAAAGTCTCGGAAACTATTCGTCGAGAGACTGAGGGAAACGTGGAGGAGAGATATCGTGGGGAAGTCAGAGCGCCGCGCTCTGCTGGGAACAATTAATGGGAGACCCTAATCTAGTTCCCCTTGCCTTCACTGCACTCGCAGAGCTAGTTCGAATGTAAAAGCCAAACGCCGGACGCCGGCGTCCGGAGGTCCGACATTAGCACCGGAGAAAAACGTAGCGCGCCTTATGGTCTACCGACTAATGATTCCAACCAGAGCTCGGCATCCTGACGTCCTGGAGCACTCTCTTCTCCTCCTCTCCTTTCTCAGTTTCTCGACGCATAGTACGAACATTATTTCGGGGCATATTTGAGTTGTCAAAGCATGAATACCACGCACACAAACGGAGTGAGCGTTCGCTGCGTTTTGTCTTACACAGAGGACAGTCTGCCCAAAGCCTAGAAGAGTTCAGCCGAAGGACACCGTTCCTCGAGTTACTGGGCACAGGACCGGTGAAGCGCATGCTGCCACCTCGCTTCATGAAGACACACTTTCCTTACTGGGAACAGCCGATGAACCATAACGCCAAGTATGTTTACATCACCAGAAATCCTCTGGACGTCTGCACGTCCTTCTATCATTACACTAAATCCATGCCGGTGTACAAGTTTCAAGACGGTACCTTCGACGACTTCTTCGAGCTCTTTGTGACGGGCGAGAACGTCCGCGGCGACTTCTTCGACCACCTAAAGTCATGGTACGAGCACAAGGACGACGCGAATGTCTTCTTGGTAACTTACGAGGAACTTAAGAGGAACTTTAGAGACACTTTATTGAGGCTCGCTCGCTTCCTCGGCGAAGAGTACGCGCAGCAATTAGAGGATGACGATAGTTTCTACAAGGTGGTCTTTGAGAAAAGCAGTGTCCCGTTTATGTCCAAGCTCATGGACATGACTAGTGTCAGTATGGATTCCTCAGAAAAAAAGGACGACGACCCTTACTTAAGCGCTCTAAAAAAATTTGTGTGCGACGATTCTGGCACGGTACGCTTCACGAATCATGTTCGTAAAGCGACTTTGGGCGATTGGAAGTCGCTTTTCAAGCCCCAGCATTTGGAACGTCTCCGGCTTAGAATCCAAGAGAGAGAAGTGGCCACCATTCTCAAAGCTCTGTGGAGTTCCGAAGATTTGGGAAGCATTGTTTAGATATAAGACCAGCACATGTTGTTCTGACATTTTTTAGTGTGCTCAGCTTCAAGCTTCGGATATTAATGCACTTGAAACTTGCGACCTAAATAAATATCATTCGATTATTTTTCAACATATATGAACTCGCTTTGTCTTTTGATTTGAGAAGAATATGCGAAGTTGCTCGCTTGTAGAACTTTTTCGTTGCCGATTTGTGCCTAGTCGATACATTTTTGTTTCGGGAGGTATTGCAATGCAGTGTGAAATGAACGTTATGTTGTCACATACAGTTGCCGAGAAATATTGAACAGTAATAGTGCTCGAACGGCCGAGCAGCCTGCATGTGACCTTCCTCTGAATACGCTTGGGTCACATGCAGCAGAATTCTGTAAAAAAATTGCTAGAAAAAAGTAAGTAATTACAGTTTTCGTGGCCACAAAATTCTCTATTAAGCGAACGCGCGATTTTTTTCTTCACCGCCAACTACATGTGGCAGTCTATTAGGTAATATAATTAAGTTCGAAGTTCAAGGAAAAATTCAAGAATTTATAGTTGCTGTCCCTTTTTTTTTCAGCGCGATTGTACATGTGCCTTATTTCGAAGGCTATGGAAATGTGTTGAAAAACGTATTTCACTACAGTACCTAGCACGGTCTCCTGTCATGGCCACGTAAAGCTCCAGTAAGCGAACGTGTGTTTTTATTTTTTATTTTTTTTTTATTTTTCCGCACTCTACTTGCTGCAGTATATAATGTGAAACAGAAAATTTAGTTCTGTCGAGTTGAAGCACACGTGCAAAACTATATTTTGCTCTTTCTTTTTTTCCGAGCGCATCTGTACTTTTGCCGTTTTGCGAAGGATATGAAATTGGGTTGACATTCGACTTGAATTGCAATAATTATCGCAGTCTCTAGGGATTAATAAAAACTACATCCAAGCAAATAGTTATCTTGCTTAAACCAGAAGTAGTCGCATTATTAACTCAACATGATAATGGAGTAGGATACTAATAATTACCCTATTTTTGGCAAATAATTATTTAGCTCGATATATGTATGGTAGTTATCAAGTCTTCAGTTTTATACAGGTTGTTCCTTAAACCACTGCAGTAAAGTGTTCAGAAGCTCATAAAAAAAATGTTCACGAATTATTGGTTTGGGCTAAGCGGCTAGTTAGGAAAATGAACGACGATCGGTATAGTTAAGTTTATAATTAATTTCAAGTACTTAGCTTTTAACTTACAAATTTGAAGAAATGATGCCAATCAGAACCTTTCCTGGTGTAATTGTAAACACCTAAAATAGCAGACATTCCAAAAATATAAGGCAAGCGAAGCGTTTTACAGCGTTCAGAAAAAGGCCGCATTTTGAAGTCACGGTATCCTATCAACGCGCCTCTCTAAGGAGGCGGTCCTGCTCCTACGTGGCCAAAATGTCCAATAAGCGTGAAATGTGGGCAATGTTCGCATGAAGGAGGTCAACCCAAATATCTAAACTTTATTTTTGTTTTCTTCGAAAAGCATAGCTTTTTGTTTTGCCAGTTCGGATTCAACTTCCTTTACTCCTACGAGAGGGCTTCGGCCAAGGGTAGCGGGACAACTGGAGCAAGAATGCGCTTTGTTAGGAAGCCGAAACCTAGAAAGGTGTAACCCTTTAATGTTGTAGGGCACGCTGTAGAATCCTGCACGTGCCTTGTATACTTGGAAACTGCACGAATTTCGTCTTTTGCCATAATATCCGAAGCTTTTAAATAAACATACACTTTATAATTAAAATTTTATTACTCTAAAGTAATTAAAAACTTTATTAAATCGCGAGTTAATAATCTTCCCAATAGGCCGTTATGCAGAATCTAGTTTAATAATAATTCTCTTTTTGCTTTTCTTTTAGATGCGTACTTTTTGCAGTAGTAATCAGTTCCGTTAGAAGTTGTAATACTATAATACCACTAATAAAATGGATATTAATTTTACTGCTACCTCTCGGTTTTATCCCTTCAATATTTGTATGTATTTTATGTGGGAATTTAGAAGCGCTTGACTGGAGCTCAACTTCCACCTCACCTTAAACGCGCAAGCTCGAAAAGAAGCCATAAGGCTTCGATTGAACATTTGCGTCGTTTGAACTCGAATGACAGCATTCCGATACCAGAGAGCAGTCTTGGGTAAGTTACTTTTAAAAAGTAATTCGTTACAGTTACAGTTACGTCTAGAAAAAAAGTACCGAAGTTACCGTTACAGTTACTACAACAAAAGAGTAACTCGTTACAGTTCCAGTTACTTTAAAAAAGTAACGACGTTACTTTTCAGTTACTTTTCGATAACACAAAAAAGTTAGGAAACACTAGTGTCTGAAAGAAAAAATATATATACACGAATCAGTCAGGCTTCCACCATAGCGGTAAATTCGAACTTTATAGTTTAGCTGGAAAATTAGTCAATATTATAAAAAGAATAAAGTCCAAAATTCAACTAAATGTGTTTTCTCAGATTTGAACACAAAGACTTGTTTTCGGAGTACTCCTTGTTGCAAAGTTTGCATACTGCGGTCAAATTGTTAGCAACCCCCTTCACCACAGCAAAATACTGTCTGTACGCCGTTCATGCTAGATCTTTGTTCTAATCAATATTCCTATTCTTGGTAGCACTAGCACATTGCTTGCTCGTTGACGGTTGCGCTGGGTTCATGGAGTCCTTGGACATATTTCAGTACGTACACGGCAAGCCAGAAACAAACCCCGCGCATAGAACAGTAAATTTTGCCTCCATGTTGTCACCACGCCGGAGTAGGGGCACAAATCAAAATAAGAAACATACGAAGTGCCCTCCGCGTGCATTGGTGTTTCACGTTTGATTCACCCAAATAAAAAACGTGCGCAAAAAAAAAAAAACGCAACAGAGATAGTGCTTCAAGATACTAAGATGTAAGTGTTCAGTCACAAAGTACAAGTACGTGCGTAAAGATAACCAGATTCTTCTTTTCTTCTTTTCTTCAATCAAATCTACACGTGGCTATATTCGGGTCGTGACTCGCGAGAAAGAACGTATTCCAAAGTTTGTGCAAATCAAACTGGCATTCGAAATGTCCGAAGAGACAATATTGAAAGTGCAAGAAATAGCTAGATTATACTCGTTCAATGATATATCATTCATAAAGAACTGAAAAGTAACGACAAAAGTAACGTCTTTACTTTCATAGTTACCTCAGAAAAAAGTAATAGAACTACAGTTACAAGTTACATTTTAAAAAAAGTAACTCGTTACAGTTACAAATTACCCAAAAAGTATCGAAATTACAGCAACGCGTTACTAGTAACGCGTTACTACCCAAGACTGCCAGAGAGTAACTTCAATACAGTGATTCAATATACCCTGGCTATTACAACGAGATGCTTTACTTGCATGTGTATCAGACATCCACGCATATTCACTGACTCAGAGTTAGTACACATGAGCCATACCAATTTTAAAATACCATGTACAAAGTAGCTGCCTCATATCATTTATCTAGATATATCAAATTTGATTGTTAACGTGCGTAAATGTCCCAAAGGCAAAGTTGCTGGTAAATCAAATTGATTGCATTAAAAACACAGTAAAAGCACCGTAAGTTTATTAACATAGCTAAACTTAATATACTGTAGGATTGGGAAGAAACGTAAAAGTGCAAACATATAAAAAGGCGATGTGTGAGCATGTGTGCATCTGTGTGTGTGTGTGTGTGTTTGTGACTTTCGTTTGACGTGTATCTGTCCTCTGTTTGAACCTCAGGTGTAATTGCGGTAATTAGTCCTACCTGCCTGCCCGCGCAAACGTTTTTCCTTTTGCGAAAGATCTATGCCAAATCTTACATAAACTAGACAAGTTACAGAAGAACCATTCAGCCAAAGCCCGAAATTGCCTTAAATTTACGAAAGAAAATCAAACGTCGCAGTTGTTTGCGATCTTGATATATACATTTTAAATACTCGCTTCGAGTCGCTGGGAAACTATTGCTAAAATTGTAAAAACAGGAATTTTGAGGGATCCTTTTTTTCACTCCAGACAAGCTTTGCTCTTTTAGAGAAACAAAAACCGTCAGCTCCTGAGCTTATTTCATTTTTCTAATTGTATAATAGTTTATATTATTGTTTTCACAATCCAGCTTTATAGAAGAATCCTGCGTGGACGTTGCTTTCTCGTATCTGTCGCGTCGTAGCAAGGCCATTGAGGAGAGCGTCGCCAGCGGGGCGGTGGGTTCGACGTGATAGCGCGCGAGGCCAAAAGTGTAGTGCCGCGCGGAGTGTGGGCGGTGAGCGGTGCGTTAACACTCCCTTTCTCTCCCACCCCCAACTCCGGAACATGGGAACGGGGCGGGTGTAGTAGGAAATGCGTATTAGTAGAAAAACTCCGTAGTCGCGGAGGAATTCCAAAGAAAACGATGCCCCCGAGTAGTCGGGCGTGGACGAAAAATACGAGAGGTATTTTATGCATTCGCAATTCTTTTTCCACGTGTCATATTGCCCACCATTCCGATTGAAAGTGGTGCGCGCTAAAACTCATCAAATGTTACCGCACCGGCATTGCGTTTGTTTTTCGTGTGGTTCCTCTTAATATTCTCGTCATTTTCTTTTATTGCCATCGTATTTGTTGCTTTTACTTTAGGATGCCATTATTCTGTTCTTGATACTTACCCTCTCATATTGTGAATATAATTGCTTATAATATAGTGAATAGTGTTTTTATTTAATTGTAAATCGTGACGATATTTCGTTTCCCTATGGTTTCTGTTATCGAGCTCGTTTGGTTAATATCGTTATTATTGCTGATGTGGTCGTTGTTGGTATATATAATATTGTATCGCTGTTATTCTTCTCGCTCTATATTTTGTTCCACTCCATGTCTAAATGCAGTTGACTCTTCGCTCCGATGCATTCTGTCAATCAAGCAGCGCGAAAGGTGCATCGTCACAGCGTCTGCCTTCTTTCTGCGTCTGCTTTCACTCTCTAAGCCAAACAAATAGAGGTAATCGACCCTCATCTTGTACTTTTTTAAGCGTAATTGCTCCAGATGACTACGCCACTGGCAGGAAATTTTACAGTCACGCTATGAAAGAGCTCGGTACGCGACCACGCCCAGCGCTGGCGTCGACAAGAGGACGAATCTAGTCAGCACTGCCGGGAGTCTGGCAACCAGGAAGAGTGTCAGGTTTTCAAACCACTTCTCAATGAGCCACCAATAAATCGTGATAACGGGTCATCGCAATGATGGCGTTTCTTGTTAGCATATACATCCTTGGCTCTTTTATACTCAATAAACTGTTCAATCTTAGATAACTACAACAATCCCCGAAAAGTTGAAATTTGTATTCTTTTCATTGTTTGTGTTTTTCAAGAAATTATTTTGAATATCCCCTTTAGCGTCAAAATGCAGCGCCGGCACGAGCCGACCCCTCCCAGACAAGAAAGCCTAAGTGCTGAATTTTCCCGTCTCACGAACGAGCGCTACCGTAGGCCGGAGATTGGAGACGAGAGTCGCGTCGGCGTTTGGTTGGAACCCCGGCCCAATCAGCGAGAGCACGACTCCTCGGCGAACGCGGACGCCATAGTCGTAACCAGTCTCTTGTCTGCGGGGACCTTCGTTAGCGACGGAGGGAAATTCCGCGCTTAGCTTTTCTAGGTGGTGTTCAGCAAACTAATGCGCCGAGAAACTAAGGGGGAGGAGAAAACGGGCGGTGACGTGAAAACGCTGAGCTCCGGTTGGAAGGGTTAGTGGGCAGAGCTAAAGCCTTTGGGCTGTTTATACTCCAACGTCGACGAACGCAGCGCGCGCCGGCGCAAAGCGACGTTCGTCGGCCACTACGTTGCGCCGAGAAGCGCCCGAACGATGGTGTTTACAGTCCAGCGCAGACCAACGCTGGTCCAGCGCGCCCCGACGAACTGCCCCACTTTGCGCATGCGCGTCTCCGTGGCAACCGCATCGTCTCTAAGGGTTATCTATGGGTGGTAGCTTGCGCCATCTAGCCTATACAGGCAATCGGTCAGTGTGGTTCGTCCTCATGTTGTCATGTCACGCTTCAAAACGACCATTCGGGGTAGCGGTTAGCGGTTCAAAAACGAGCGAATGATGGTGATAACGAGTGCAAACCAGCATTTATTTTCTCCTAAATGCCACGCAAATGCGAACGAAAAAAAAAAACCCGATAACCTTTGAATTTAGCTGCTTGCAGGTTCGCCGGAATCGCGCCAGCGACTCCGGCGATTTCGTCGGAATGCTTCAATGAAATCTGTGCACTCGATATTCCGCAGAAACCTCTTTCTGACAGGTAGCCGGTATGTTATCACGAAATTGTGTTGTCCCAGTTTTCATGTTTTTATTCTTTCTTCATTCATGACTTGAACCAACGCGCTCTTTTCCCAAGCAGGAAATGAGAACGCGTGGTGACATCGGAGCACCGAGTTCTTATTAGAAGGATACTGGGCGGATGCCAAGGTTAGCTGTCTTCGTCTCTGCCCTCTGTCGTCCTCCAGTCAAAACAATATCGGGCGTCGTCCGCTCCTCGCGCAGAGTCTGTCCTTCGAAACGCGGAACACTGGCCTCGTCTGCTAGTCGTAGCAATGGCTGTATTCTTTTTCTATGGCTTTTGAAGATCCACTAGATCCCTATTCACGAAGCTATAATTACTCGTAATACTTGCTCTTATAACCAAGCGCTGCGAAAGAACGCACCCGCTTTTCCCCGTAGAAGTGCATTAGCAGAAGCCAATTTTCGACTGGTGGCTGTCTGCTTCAATTAGCAACAGCACACAAGCGGCAGCTGAACGTCTAGCGTACATTAACTCTATGGTAGCAACTAGCAGACGCCTCCTACCCACCGAGAATCCTTCGCCCAAGAAGTCGTCTGCTCCGGGCTTATGAGCAACTGTGGGGGCTTAGCTGCGATGCACACGGAATCGCTCAGTATAATAAGGAAGAAGACTATGACAATTTTAAAGCGCATACTAATAAACAAAAACATTCTAAAAGGGTGTGTATACAAGGTGTAAGTAGAAAGGTAATGTAAACGACACAAAAAAGTACTTCCATATTAACGCTTTAAAGCAAAACCTTATTAGAGTCATGTGAAGCTCCTGCAAAGCAGCGCCCTAGAGAACCGTCTAAGTTGTCTCAAGTTCAGCAATAATTGAGGCAAAACTAGGGCCTATTTTGATGTTTCAAGACGGTAGTTTGTCTTAAAGTACCGTGGCGTTTCAATGGCTTTTTTTGTTTATCGCATAACTGTTAAAGTGCCAGACACAGACAAAAACATCACGCATCAACCGAGCAACCAGCAGTGAAGCCTGATTCCGGCACTTGTTTAGCCCTCTAGACCCAAAGTTGCCAGCAGTAAACCGAACAATAAGAGGAGGAAATAAAGCAACCATGTAGTGAAGCGTACCTCTGGCCCTTCAGTGGCAATTTCGGGGGCGGGGGAGGGGTAAATCATTACCTATAAAGATAATATTAAGTTTGGTTATAATTTAGATTTTTTGGGCTTTAGGTGTCCTACATGTTCTAATAAAACTCAAACATTTTCTCAATAAACTGTGATAGTTGGATAGTTGGGGGTGCACTTGTCAGTGGGTCTTCCTCCCTTAACCAATGGTGCCTAGAATCCGTCTCCGACTTAAATGTTCACCACTCCCTTAAAAGTGAACCCCCGAATCTGGCCCGAGGATGAATTGTCGCAGGCCGCGACCCTGCCAGTTGCGGTGGTAGATGTGACAGGCGCCAGATTAGCTGCAGGTCGCTCTTCTGCTTGCCAGTCCATGGAAACTTCGGCTTCCAGTAGTTGGGACACTGCGATGACAGCGACAACCGCGTGTCTTTCCTCGCTTTTTTCCGGGACGTCTAAGCTCAACCACCAGGATCGGGGCATCAGACAACGCCGACTTCATTGACATCATCCGTTGCCACTTCGGAACCACATTTGATCTATGCGCTGTATAAGAGGTACCAGTCGAAGGCGCTTTCCTCCCAGGTATTGCGCCAAATAAAAGCCTACCTTGGCATGTTTAGGCGATACTAGGGGCTTAAATTGAACTTAATAAAGCTTCGCTCCAAGGTGTTAGTACCAGAGTACTTTTTTGTGCATCTATGGCTTTTTTCTGGCTTGCGATATAATTGTCGAAGCGCTACACTTGAGCCAACGATGGAACGAATTGGCCGAAGAAGCACCAATATACCAAAAATCGGGCACTTTTTCGGCAATTTAAGTCATGCGTTGCCGCATGAAAACAGCAGAACCAGAGGTGAAGCCCAACTCTGGCACTGGTTTAGCAATTTATGCCCAAAGAAATTGCATCAAAATTAATTGGGGGGCTAGTTGGTCGAACATCTAGACGGCGGTTTAAAAAGCGCAAAGGACTAAGAAGAGGAGGAGGAGGCAGGACAGAGCGCTTACTTACAACTGTTAAATTTAATAGAGCATCTAGAGAACGACCAGGTGGAAGTGAAAAAGGAGAAAAGAAACATAAAATTAAAGTCACTGCTGCTACAAAGACAACACATTTAGTTTTAGAAATCGAAATGAAAATTATTATAACTTCAGCTAAATTCAAAGTACCTGTCACGTAAAAAAAAACTGTCTATAAAACAAAACAAAAAAGGAATAAAGCGAAGAAAAAAGAAGAAAGAAAGAAAATAGAGAAGAAAAAAGAAGGAAAGAAAAGGGCAAAAGTACGCAGAGCAAGCGGCTAAAACGTCTTCAGGTGAAACACCGCCAGACCTGAAGTTTTTTTTGTGTTTCAAGTCTTCAGGGGAAACCCCGAACGAACTGAAGTTCTGTTTGTGTGCGGTTCACTGATGGCGCGCTTATACACTCGTCACCACTGGTGAGGATGACTTGAGCCTCGGACGGTTTTCTAGTGTTTTTATCACGGAACCGCCTCAGAACTTTGGTGTATTTGAATGTTGGTGAGCATTTGCAGCTTCTGACATGCACCGCAAGATGTCCCGATGGTGCTGATTTGAATGTTTGGGCATGTTCTCTTAATCTTGTATCGATATATCGCCCCATCTAACCTACATATACTTTGCCGCAAGCAAATGGTATTTTATATATCGCTCCCTTTTGACATTCTACATACTTGAGTCGATGTTTTACACTGCACTCTGCCTGTTGATGCTGTTGGAAATTGATCTTTGGGCAGAGCCTTTTTCGTTTTTCAGAACGCCGCGCTCTGATGGGCTCTGGTGTAACGAGGGGGTAGACCTGGAGGCGAATTGCTTCGAGGTCTACCGACTCTCCTTCAATCAGAGCCAATCAGAGCTCGGCGTTCTCTCTGACCTCACCGGAAGTCCCGCGTTAGAAGCATACGACTTGGTCACCGCATAGTGTCTGCCCACGAATTACTCCAATCAGAGGTCGGCGATCTAACGACAGCGTACGCTCTCGTCTCATCCTCTCCTTCAGCTTCTCTCCTTACGGCCATCTCCAGTGTCGTACTTTTGTGTTTATCGCTGATAAAAAAATAACAACGAAGAAACGCATCTCCTTGTTTTACAGTTCCACTGCGTTGTCAAGAAAGCAACCTTCAAAGCGTTCGCTCGGGTGTACGCAGCTGGTTCCAGATCCTGGGTTGCCATACCGATCGAGCAGGACATTCTCGACATGAAGTTCTCCGTCACCTACGGACTTCTGTTCCGAGTGTTCTACCCGGAGTTCGTGAACTTTGATTTCCCCCCCGTGCAGTTTCAAAGGCTTAGGGTGCCGTTCAGTGAGGAGGCGGGCCTTCCGATAACCAGCACGTTCCAGTTCAGAGACGCCTGGAAGGAGGCGAACAAGATTGTCCTCGCCGAGACGCGACCCTTCGTACGGGCGTTCAAGGAGGCCGTCCAGAGGGAGGGCCCATTGAATAAGTAGAGGATTCCCTAGCGGAAACAACCGCACTCCCTTTCACTTCACGTCCGACTGCAGCCGGAGCGAGAATACGGTGCAGCAAATCAAAGACCCTCAAAAGTACATTACCACGGTCAATATTACCAATTGCAAATACTCCTGTTTAGGGGCAACTAAAAGTCCTTAAAACATTAAAACATTTCGAATTAGCGCACATCACTGCCCAATAGCACAGTCAAAATAGCTAGTTGATTCGGCGTTTTTTTTTGTTTTTTTTCTGAAGTTATTTCTCAAGGCTTTTAAGTGACCCTAAAAAAAGGTTTGACACCCGCTAGGTGAAAACCCATTTTCCGAACTTAAAAAAAAAATATATATATATAATGTCCCCACCTACGTAGGTCACAAATATGGACAAAGACGAATTTCTACTCTGACAAGCTTTCTCATCCCCAGGGCGGACAAAGACACAGCGGTTGAAGTATGCACTGCTGCATGAAAAGTGTTGTAGCTTATGCAAGCCGAGTCATGACGGCAACATACATCTTTAATGGAGACAGGCGTTCTTCAGTGACCATGGCTGGTTGCCGATGATCGAACCACACGAGCGCGGGGGCAGCTCGCGCACCTCAGAGTTCACGCGCCGGTCACGCGCCGGTCATGCAACCGCGGCATTGTTGCACTATATTACATTCCTTCCCCCTTAGGTAGGAACAGTTCCGTAGCGGATGACTGGACGTCGCTCTCGTGCTGATCTTCTGAGCGGCTGCTCCGGCTGAGCCGCTGGCGATGGCACAACCTGAGGAACAGGTCTTTCTGGGTTTCGCCTGGCAGGAGATGCTTGTGGCGTTCCATGTCCAGGCGCAGCCGTTAGTGGCAGCTTGACGTCGTAGTCAATGTCAGCTTCAAAGTTCTCATCCCAGTCAAGCCAAGCCTTCCTGAGGTGATCACGATGACGGCGATGAACTTCTCGATTGGCCAGCTGTACCTTGTAGGAGACTGGTCCTGTGACTGCAACAACCTTTGCTGCTTTCCATCGTGGTCCCGTCACAAAATTTCGGGCGTAGACGGTGTCGCCTACGTAGAACCGCTTGACCTTTGGTTGATCCGCTCCTGGATCTCTCTGGAGGTCAGGATGCAGTCTGTCCAACGGCGACCGCAGCCTCCGGCCCATCATCACCTCTCCCGGAGTCTTCCCGGTGTCCGAGTGTGGTGTCGTGTGCTGCTTAAACAAAAAACGTAAAATCTTGCACTGTGTGTCGCCTTGAGTTAGCTTCTTTAAGGCAGGCTTGACTTCCCTCACCATTCTTTCTGCCCTGCCATAGCTCGCAGGATGGTACGGGGCTGTGTAGATGAAGAGAACCGCATTAAGTTTCAGGAACTCTTTCATTTCTGCACTTTTGAACGCCGTTCCGTTGTCCGACACAATTACGTCGGGCAACCCATGTGTCGCGAATAGCTTCCTCAGCGCCGTAATCACTGCAGCTGATTTCGTGGACGGCATAATCTCGACTTCGGCCCAGTTAGAAAAGGCGTCCACCACAACGAGAAAACTTTCACCTCGAACGGGTCCAGCGAAATCTACGTGCAGGCGGCTCCAGGGCTGTTCTGGCTTTATCCAAAAGTGAACAGGTGCTTTTGGATCGCTCTGCCTGTTTTCCTGGCACTGTTGGCAATGGCGCACAAAGTCTTCGATCGCTTGATCGATTTTAGGCCACCAAATGTACGCCCTGGCCGACGTTTTCATTGCTGTCATTCCTGGGTGGTTGGCATGAAGCAATTGTAGGACCTTCCTTGTGGCTTGCTCGGGAATGACCACTCTATTTCCCCACAGAATACAATCTCGATGCAAGGAAAGTTCTGTACGTCTCACCTCAAAAGGTACAAAAGATCCTCCCAGGGTTTCTTGTGGCCAACCCGAGAGTATCGATTGCTTGACTCTTGCCAGCGTAGGGTCTTGCTTTGTCAGCTTTCCGATGTCTGCTGCCTGCAGTGGAGGGTACTGGACGGCCTCGAGGAGGAGTACGTCACCTGGTGGCACTGGCTCGTCGACATCGCTTGGTGCTGGAAGGCGGCTTAACCCGTCTGCGTTGGTGTTGTCGATTCCTGATCGAAACACAATCTTGTAGTCGTACGCTCCCAGCAGCAAGCTCCACCGCAGCATCCTCGGTGACAGGATTTGTGGCATTGGCTTCTCTGTGTCAAAAATCCCAAGAAGCGGTTGATGATCGGTCACGATCGTGAATTCTCTTCCCGCGAGATACTGGTGAAAGTGCTTAACACCTTAAACTACAGCAAGCCCTTCTTTGTCGATTTGAGCGTAATTACGCTCACTTCGCCCCAATGTTCGTGACGCATATGCTATCGGCACTTCTGCACCATCATCGTCCTTGTGAGAAAGAACTGCACCAACACCAACCGGTGAAGCGTCACACGACAAGACCAGTGGACGGGCTGGGTCGTAGCGTACTAACACTGCGTCGGAGCTGAGAAGCCCTTTTAGGTTCCGGTACGCTTTCTCATGCTCCCGCGTCCACGCCCATTTTCTTCCTTGGTCTAGAAGGCGGTGCAATGGCTCAGCAACTTCAGCTTTCCCTTCAAGAAATCTGCTGTAAAAGTTGACAAGTCCCAAAAAAGCTTGTAGTTCTTTTTTGTTCTTTGGGCTCGGCGCACTCTTGATTGCAGTCGCTTTTTCTTCACTTGGGTGAATGCCAGTAGAATCAACTCTGTGACCCAAATACTCTATACTTGTTTTACCGAACTCGCATTTGTCTTTGTTTACCCGCAAACGCGAGTCTTGCAACCGCTGCATGACTGCTCTTAGTCTTTCATCATGCTCTGCCACGGTCGAGCCCGAGACAACGATATCGTCAAGATATACGACGACTCCAGGTATACCTGACAGTAAGCTGTCTACTACACGCTGGAACAATCCTGGTGCGACTGATATACCGAAAGGAAGTCGGCGAACTTTGTACAGCCCTTTCAACGTATTCACGGTGAGGACTTCTGATGACTCGTCGTCAAGTACGAGCTGCTGATAGGCCTGGGTTAGGTCTAGTTTCGTAAATATCTTACTGGACCCTAGAGTGGCAAACAACTCGGTGACAGTCGGTAGTGGATAGACGTTGCTCTTAACCGCCTTGTTGATTGTGCTACGATAATCTCCGCACAGGCGTAAAGTTCCGTTTTTCTTTCTCACCACGACGAGCGGTGTGGCCCAGTCGGAGTACTGGGTCGGCTCCAGGATGCCTTGCTTCTCCAGGCGATCTAACTCCTTGCTCACATCCTCTCGAAGGGCGAACGGCACTGGCCGACTCTTTAAAAACTTGGGTTGCACGTCGTTGAGCTCGATGTGGATCGGAGCTCCCTTGAATCCGGGCAAATCGGTGCGAAAAACCTCGGAAAACCACGCTGTTAGCGCTTCGTCGGACGTGCTGAGGTGTCGGATGCCGTGTAACTCGATACCTAGTGGTCGAAACCAATTTCGTCCCATCAAGCTTCTTCCGTGCTGTGCCACAACCATGATTGGCAAAACAGCCTTGCGTCCTTTAAACATGACGCTCACCATTGCTTTGCCAAGTGTAGGCAATGTCTGCTTTGACCAGGTTAACAACTTGGTGGGTGTGCTCTCGATGGGAATCAGTCTCTGGTTTATCTGGCGAAACGTTTCTTCGCTCATGATAGAGCAAGACGCTCCAGAGTCAACTTCCATGATTATTTCTTGTGACTCTATCTTTACTGGCACTAGAAACTTTTCTTCGGTTTCGTGCACCTCGCAGATCGAACAGAGTTCGTCTACTTCGTAAACGCTGTCTCCCTTTTTTGTGTCTTTTCCTTTCTTTGATGTGGCTGCCTTACTGTGGCATGCCTTTGCTATATGCCCCTTCTTCTGGCATTTGTAGCAGACGGAGTCTTTAAATTTGCACATGAAAGGTTTGTGCTTACCGGTGCAACGGTGGCAGTTTTCGCTGTCTGGTTGCTTCTGAGGTTTCATAGTTGTCGCTTGAATTTCACCATCAGAGTCAACTTTGCCGCTGTGTTGCCGTTGCTTCCTGATGTCTCGCTGTTGCTGTGACGTTGCCTCTGCAGTGACGGCCAAGTCGTAGGCTACGTCGAACGTCAAGTTCCGTTCAGCCAAAAGCCGTTGCTGCACTCTCTCGGGCGCGATGCCGCAGACGAACCTGTCTCGCATCATGATTTCAAGTGGCAGTTGTCTATCTCCGAAACCGCAGTCCTCTGCCAGCTTTCGGAGCGCTGTCACGTAGTCTGCAACTGTCTCGCCGGCGTGCTGGTCGCGCTTGTAGAACAGGAACCTTGCGTAGAGTTCCGACGGCCTTGGGTGCAGATGAGCCTTGACGGCTGTCACTATCGTGGTATAGTCTGCTGCTGTCGGTCTCGTCGGCTTCACCAAGGTTACGATTAAGGAGTACGTTTCTTCTCCGCAGCAACTCAGGAGGACGGCACGCTTCTGCTCAGGCGTTGTCAGACTGTTGGCTACGCAGTACATTTCGAGTCGTTCTACGTACTCGTCCCAGGAAGCGTTGGTGCTGAGGCGATACTCGCTGATACCGCCCACAGCCATCCTTGAGGTCCGGACAACGGACGCTTGCCCGTTGTCTTCGTCCGCTTCGTCGCTAATTGTTGTAGCTTATGCAAGCCGAGTCATGACGGCAACATACATCTTTAATGGAGACAGGCGTTCTTCAGTGACCATGGCTGGTTGCCGATGATCGAACCACACGAGCGCGGGGGCAGCTCGCGCACCTCAGAGTTCACGCGCCGGTCACGCCTGCCGGTCATGCAACCGCGGCATTGTTGCACTATATTACAAAACGCCTGCCGCCATTTTCTTCGGGGAACAAACGAACACGGGAACAAGCGTCGCAGATAAGTCAAGCAGTCAAGATATTGAAAAGACAAAAACGCATAACAAGTATATCAAGAAGAATACCACACAAAACCTACACTCACTGCCACTCTAAGGTGGACCAGAGCAAAGGCATCGAGCCAGCTAAACCAATAGGGTCTCATAACAGGGCTGTATCACCTCGCTCTTTAACGAGATTAACCAATTAACTGAAAGGATCAGGTGGGTAGAATCTGTAACTGGATTAGTCGTTGAGGCAACGGAACGTGACAACGTGCTTCTCTTTTTAAGCGACAACATTAGTGCGTAAGCTTGGCTTTGGTTCACACTGAAGGAAAAACGAACTCCGTTATCCGTCCATCCCTAAACTGACAGTTCGGTGGAAGCTCACAGCCAATCAACGGCCTCACTTGCCTCACGTGACTCCTCTCTTTGCGCCACGGTAAGGGTGGGAGCCTACACACCGGGCAAAATAGAGACGTACGGCATGTCCCCGCGAGCAAGTAGCTTCCACCACGTTGCCAGTTTGGAGGTAGCGGAGCAAAGGTGACGTCTTGAGGAAGAACCCTGGAGTCCTGGTGATAAACGACCGTCGAGAATGGATGGAAGTCGCTGATCCCGGGCGAAAGCCCGGGCGGCATCGGTGCAGAAATGGAAAATAACCCGGAGGGGTGGATTCTGTCGAGCAAATGAGCGTAGGCAACACAAAAGAGCTAAAAAAAAACACGATGCAAACGAAGATAAGTGTCCTAACAAGTTTCAAAGAATCTTTAGTAGCGGTGAAAGTGGAGGTCTTCGCCCTTCTAGGCATATCTTCTATGAGAAATAAAGCGAAGAATGTCTCGACCGAGCATGAAGGATGGTCGCAGAAACATTAAGTTGAGTGAAAAGTTGCGAGTGGATTTTTTTTAATGAGCAGAGATATCGAGGTCAGTTCAACATCTAACGAGAACGCCATTTTTTTATGCTTTACCTGTGAGGTAAAATGCAGTCTGCACGCTATACGTAGATATTCTTTTCAGCTGCCCCAACATGCGCACGAATATTAGGTAAGTTGATTACTTTTCCAATCTGTAAGAGTTATAGTTATAGCATGCACTCAGTACCTAGCAGATATTTCTATATTGATGCGTCCGGTTATGCAAAGAGTGTACGCGGCTTTGAGATGTTTATCTACATATAGGTTCCGGCTACTCCGGGTCTTCAACCAATTAAACATGATGACAGGCTGGGCACAAATAGACGGAACAGACGAGATAAGAAGAGAACGAGAGGGAAGAGCATACTCACAACCGAATGGTATTGCGTGAAGAATAGGAAGATGAAGCAAGATGGACAGAGATACCCGGGAGTGGGCATACAATTCGTGCCGGTGTCTCTGTCATCTTGCTTCATCTTCCTATTCTTCACGCAATACCATTCGGTTGTGAGTACGCGCTTCTCTTCCCTTCTCTTCTTACCTTGCATGCTCTTTCTATTTGTGCGCGGTCTAGCATCATGTTTTATGCATGCCAACTAGCCCAGTTTACTACGCTACTTCAATCACTTTATTTTCTAATTATGAAGAAATATTTTTTTTACGACAACCTGTTTTTTTTATTGATTCGGGATATTTCAAGGAAAGCAAATGAGACGCAACGTATAAAGCGTAAGTTATTTACCGCTTGCATATTTGTAGTCTCAACAACATCTCAGACTTTAAACACAATGCAGTTCTAAAAAAGTTTTTTTTTTGTATTTATTTGTATTCTTCCATTCGGTAGACCGAAAAACCGCGTGTATGCATAACATGATTATTTATGTATCCCCCCCCCCCCCACCCCACCAAAACAACAACAACAACAAAAAAAAACCTCTAAACTACTGCCACAATATGCATGTTTTGTGGCAGTAGTTTACTTTGAGGGTAGTACGCTCCTGTTTCTCCATTGAAAATGACCGACCATGAGAAGAACGAGCTCAAAATTTCAGTTAATTACAGGCCAGCCTCGTACTGCAAGATTAATGAATGTATCCAGTTATTAACGGTGCCTACAAAAGCAGTGGCCTGAAAGCGCGTACAATGTGCGTATCTGCATTGTGTAATATTTCAGTGCGTAGGGAGCAGTAAACGCTACAATAGAAATATTTTATTGGACATTGTGGGTTTGTTTTCTTGTTTTATACAAACATTTGAATACTCCCTCTTATAGATATTGCAGGGACCACTGCAGGACTTCAAAGCATACAAACATTTTCTTATCTTTTCTTATTCAAATGCACGAGAAAATAAATGCATTTTTGTCTATCTCAAATACTCTACTCAAGCTACTGTATTTCAAATACGTTTTGAAGTACCTTGGTATGTTGCAAATACTTTTGATCGAGAGCATTTGATACTCTATTTTAATTACATTTCTAGGTATCTCGTACACATTATCTCAAGTACATTTTTTTTTCTTTTTAAATTCCACTATTTTTCGAGTATTTTTTTTTTTTTGGTATGAAGTGGCGTGGACGTGGCATGAGCAAACGTGAGCATTCTTTCGAGCAAGCAAATCCTGTTGCTAGCTCCAATTAGCTACGGTGACTTTGATTGAGCTCGTGAAAAAGACATCGTTTTTTTTGCCGATTGTGACTCATATTTTATCCCAAAGTTCGTAAGATGAAGGTTTTCCCCTACAGGTGGTTTTACGGAACTAAAGATTGCCACACTGAGGTGCAACGCAGAGCGGGAAACGACATACGCCAAAAATGCAGACTTAAGTATAAAAAAAAAAGAAAAAGAAAACAGAGAAGTGGGCACAAAAAGAGCGTTTTTGTTTTGGTTGTTTCATATTTAACCCCTCTACGGCAAAACGTCGATGTTTTCTTTTGTTTATTTTCCTTTTGTCGTCAGTCCGTCTCTTATTGCTCTCGAGAACACTAACTGTAAACGAACATTGATAAGCAGAGAACAGGACGGGAACCGAACTAAGAGCTGGATGACTTCTCAAAATCCCAACAATGCGTCCCCCCACGTTGAGTGCCTTTTTGAACGCAACCTACTTGAAGAAGATGCGGCCACTGCTGTGGCTATTATGTGGTTTCTGTTTGTTAACCATTCACTCATATCCTTATTCCAAGTTCGTTTATAGTGAACTTCCCATATATGGAATATGGATTGTAGTTAAAAGCGATGCATCTAAGGTACGCCGCAGGACGTGATACTCAGCGATGTCACAACAGCTAAAGCGACCTCTTTATTTCTGTCCCAAAAATGTTTTGTAACATGTATCTGTGATATTGCCGCGCGCGTTGCCGAGAATGGGCGTGGCCGAATGGGTACCGCGCTTGGCTCTCGCGCGGAGCCTCCGGGTTCGATTCCAGGGAGCGGACTCCTCTGTTGTTTATTCTTTCAACTTGACGTTCTCTTAAGTTCGAGAACCTTGTCGTGGGATCGAGTTACGTACCTTCTACGCATCGAAGGTTCTACGCCGAATGTTCTGAAAACCCACACGGCTAGAAAAAGTGTTCCACGTGGCGGTCCGGAGTCAGTCTCGTCCAAGCGCTCGATCCTGCTGTTTCTCCGACATCCACACCTGCGACGCTAGCCTTTCTCTATTTGGTTTTGGGCACAATTTCGCCCCATTAAACGTTTAGTTTCTGCAGTTATTCGTCGCCTCATCATTTGTCATTCTGACAATATCCTGCTCCTTATAGTTGTACTGCATAAAATAGCCCTAAGATGCTTTTTTTTGTTTTGTGTTGTTACGTGGTAATAAACCATTCTGGTAAATCAGATTAGTGCAACTGTATAATGGTGGTCACTGACGTCTATACAAATTACGCAATGCGCAAGTATCTTCAAAAGTAATTGAATTACATTTCTAAGTATTTGTACTATACTCAAGATACTTTGCAAAGAAAGTAACTTGAGTTGTATTTTAAATACTTTATGAAGCAGGTATTTAGTAACTTAAATACTTTTATCGAGTATTTTGTCCAACACTGATAAATATAGATTCTTGTTCAAACAATTTTGTTTCTATGCATTGTGCGTGACGGCGCCTGTTTTGCGAACTTGTGCGCAAAGTGCAGCTTGTTGCTAGAACATCAATTATGTCAAAGTCAAGCTTTCGGTGGTTAGGTTACGCGCCAGCCTTCAAGATTTTCAGTCGCACAGTTCGCTGTATTAGCTTTGTATTTTTATTTTCACACTGATACCTTTCCAAATATTGTATGTATCAAAATAAAAGCCAAATAAAATATGTGTCGAGAAAGGCTGCTACAAAAAGCAAACACTATACAGTGATTGAATGCTCGTCTACTTTAGAATTTATTGCATTTCGCCCTTCGAACATACCTACAAAATATTTGTCAACGTTTGCTGAACCCTGCTGCCCTCCTCGAATAAGCGCTACATTTCGGCAGGGCTGCAACCACTTGCGAGCAAACCATTATTTATAGCATGTCTTAAAACACGCTAGCAGGAGTTTACTAGCCTGGAAGAAGGATAGTAAAAGTTCGCTTTTTTGGTATCAAGCGAGAAAACTAAGGCGAATTGACGTGTCACCAAAGTTCTGGCACTGCGCGAAACCAATTTACTGGTAACGGGAGCTAACATGCCCGGGAAAGCCAGGAGAGAAATATGCATTTAGGTAGCTGGTGTCGCATAACTGGATAAAATATCAGCGTGAAGGAGTGAAGGACAAATTAAAGGAATAAAGAAGGAAGACAGAGTGCAGCACTTAGGTTGGATAATTATTTCTACTTGTTCACTCTATCTTGGCAGTTTTAGAGTGCGTGTGGTTATGGCGGAGCACGTTTTTCAATAATGAAAGAAAAGCGTGATGGTTTTTGAGAACATTCTGAAACTAAACCGCCATGCTGAACCCGTAACATTTACGGTCACGCCAACCCAGTAAATGAACTGAACACCGAGTACAACTTTGATCTAGTTGTTAGTTTGGGAGATGAAAATAAACAGGAAACACGGCCTGAACGCTAAGAAATTTGGTGCGTCAACTTTTCCGTAGAGCACTTGGCAGAGTCGATCTTTGCATGGAAAATTTGTCTATATGTAGAACAAGAAAAAAACAATCTCCCTTGGGATACTGAGAAAGGGAAAAGGCCATATTCGGTGTCGCAGCACATTTTTTTATATAAACTTCAACATACTTTTAGCCTCATCATTCTCCGAGCTCCTCCTGTAGATTGCAGCCTCACTCGAACGCTTTGTGGGGAAGTACACGCTCCAGTTTCTTTTTTCCGTAGTGTTGTACTAACCAAAATCTTCTATAGTTATATTCGTATTGAATCCATCGCAGGGTGAAGCTGCGACTTAAAGGAACCAATCAGGCGGCGTGAAAGTGCACCGTCATGCCGTTCGTCTTGTCTCTGTATGTGTTCTATTACCGCTGAACCAATCATAAAGGGAAAAGAACTAGAAAAGGCCTTTTCACGCAGCTTGATTTGTTCCATTATATCGCAGCGTCGGCTGCGTCTGGACTTAAGTTGAAACGAAGTATAAAAAATTTGGAGGACGCCAAAGCTTCAACTTTAAGAGTAGAACTCTATTGCGAAACATACACACCTATAAAGTACCGCTCCTTCCCGGGCCAAGCAAACGTGCCTTGCGTGGCCTAGCCTGTAGCATGTTTTGCTCCCAGCCGAAAGGTCCTGGGTTCGAATCCCACCTAAAGTTGTTCGATTTTTTGTTTACGGCAAACAAATTATTCTCTGAAGTTAAAATTCACTTGAGACATGCTCCGACCTTTAATTCGCACTACATGTCATTTATTTTTAATCACTTTCATTCCACGCGTGACGTCACCTCTTACGTGCGCGTCGTGGGTTGTTTGAAATTCGCGCGCGTGGTCGTGTTGCTGAAATGTCATGACGCGCACGCCACCGACGCCGGCTTTTCTGCTACTCGAGATTCTGAACGCTCTCGCGTTAAAACTAAAACATGCGCGCTTCGTTTTTCTTTTTTTACGTCACCTTTATCATTGTTCCTAAGCCAAGTGTGAAAATCCAGCAGAGGCTTTTCACCGCCGAGCAGCTTCGACGACGATGACAAAGCACTTTAAACGGCTTGGGGGGGGGGGGGAGGAATACGTTTTATTTTTTATTTTGTTTTATGCACTGTCATCATGGATGTGCAGTCTGAGCGTTAACGATGGAGGTGTGCTATGTGCTGTATGTTTTACCAACTAAATACAAATAAATAAAAAATTACGCAACGTGACGACAGAGCTTTATCAGACTGCAGGCGACTCGCAAGAGACACGAAGTCAGATGTTAGGTGCGCAAAAAGAATATGCAGAAAGACGTTCGAAATGCGGAGACAAGATGCCTTCGTATTCACTGCTTCTTTCGGCTACCGGAGTCTCTAGCGCTTTCGTGTTTGTGAAAGGGAGGATCAATGCCGTATAGAGTTGGGTTGCCGTGGTGTCGGGGAAATTCTGCCGAAGAACCCAAGTTCCACAACCCCCCCTTTTCAACGGACGAGCAACGGCGTATTCAATGGATTAAGGCAAGTCCAGAAGAGGAAGTTCAGGTTACAAGTTCCTCGAAGGTACGTTGTTTTTTGCAGCTCTTTTGTCCTATCCATGTACTCGTGCACTTCCCAAGTATTGTAGTGCCAGGAAGGATGGTGGTATAGTAAATAACTCCGCTATTTTCTATAGTCTCAAGGAGGCATAGTGGGTAATTTTAGAAGGAGTTGACCCGTCCAAGGTATTTTTGATATATTTTGTAAATTTTAGCATGCGAGTCATCTGCCCAGATTATTTCGCTCTCTGTTCTAGCTTTTTCTTCTTTTTTGTCTTTCATTTGAGATCTCTCTCGTTAAAGTCCCGTATTCTAGCCTACGTTGCTCTGTGTAGATACTGAAGTGTGAATACTGCAGAGAACATTTAGTTTTGGAGAAGACACATTTACACGATGCTGTGCTTTGTCGTCTAACAAATGATTCAATAAGGGGAAACCGAATCTTTAATAAAGAAAAAAAAATGCTGGTCGTCAGTGCAGTGAAGCACACTGGTGTTGTGAATAAGCTTGTGTCATAACAGCACATCGCTCACTACATGAGGTTATGGGATCAACGTTAAGTTATCCGGGACCTGACACAAACTACGATGCCAGAGGTCGAAGAGTGACACTTGCAAGCGACCACACACCTAGAGCAGTCCTTAAACTCATCCTCACCAAAAATACGTGCGATAAAAACATTGACTACTTAGTGCGGGGTGCAAGGTGTGCTCCAGCCAAAAAGCGACTGTCTTTATTCTCAAAAAATTTAGCGTTGTTTAAAGTAAAAACTAGTAAGGAACCACAATATCTTTGTATACCGGCTTACTAAAACCCGAGATGGAGGCACAAAGGAAGTGGTCTTATGAAGGAACTTTATGACATTTTGTCACGTTCATTTATTACAAGATCGCTTTCAGACGCCTGGTTGATGAGTCACTTTTGTGCCGGACTTGCTTGTCTCAGTCTCCTAAAACAAACTTCTTAAAACACAACAAATGACCTTCACTTATTTACGTTCCTATTCTTAAATACATAATGGCCATCCTACCTGTGGAGGGCGGTAGCCAGCGTACTCTCAGTTTCATTTTATATTTGAGGGCAAGAACTTGGGAAGCCGCTAGGCAGAAAATACAATTTTATACATGTTCTAGTTGCGTGGAAAGCATGAACGTCAAAAATATATTTCAGATAAAAGGTTTCGTGATTGTGGAGTACAGCTTTGGATTTATGAAGGAGATCTAGTCAAATAACTCCGGAAAGGGTGTAGACGCTAAGATTTACCGGATGTGCTTTTAGCCGTTGTAATTATTAATAGCAAACCCTGTAAGTCAGTGTTTTAAATAGACTTCTAAGTATAAAAGCTGTATCTTATTTAATTACATCGTAATCACACACGGTTAAGTGATAGGCGTACAATACTAGCGCTCGAGGCTACAGGCCACCACACCAGCCCGTCGGCAGAGCAAAGCACAGTGCCCAGGCGACTGCCACTTTTCCGCCCGTTGGAATAGCTACAGTGACGTCACGAAGCGGGTGCGGAGGCACCCGCTTCGGTATCAGGATGTGTTGCACAACTCTATCGACCGCCTAGTCTTTTCAAAGTTGCTCCCCAGATGGCGCCACAAACCTGGTTTTTCGGTTTTTCCGCCTGAAAGCTGTGCAGGCGCGATGACTCTGGTTATTACGGAAAGCAGCTGATTCCTTGTTCACTTAATGGCCGACCAACAAGCAGAAAGAAGGAACCTCTCCCTTAATTCCTCCTTTCCGTTCGGGAATGAGGGAGATTCTCTCCCTCTCTGTGGGGAGTAACTCAGAGACCCGCTCCTGCGGGGAAAGAAGGAGAAAAGAGGGCGAGAGGGAAGGGAAAGAACAAAGCTGGAAACCGGTTTTCTGCCCGGCAAAAGGCGATTCTGTAGGTCGACTTTTAAAGGCCGACGTACATTTCGCGCTCTCCACTTTTGTCCGACTTCGTTCCTATGTCTTCTCTACTTTATGTTGCCCCAAATTGGCTCCCCTCGTAGCTTTGGAGAGGACAGTGCTAAGAGGATTATCTTCCCTGCAGAAAACCGAGGTTGTGTTTCGGCCTTTAACCGCCCACCCCTGGAGACGCACCTACAGCTTCTCACGCCATCATTGAATGACGGAAGTGTGACCTAAGAGAGAGATCACTATTTGTAATCATGGGGTATTGTATGTTACAGCGGCATGTGCCTCGATTTGTTACATTCTCGAAAGTAAAAAAGGAAGAAAAAATATAAATTTGATCACCAATTTTCGAAGCAGTGGGAAGCATGTGTGGAACATGTGCATATATAACCATTTCGGCCGGTGTCCTTTTTTATTGCAAGATATAATTATAGGCCGTGTTCAGACAAGGACGGTCAGGGTTGTGTCACGCCTATTTTTTGCTTTCAATAAATTTTTATGTGATGTAGCGAAACCTGTCCACACAACGGCACATACCTTACTTTTGCAAGATACGTCATAGAATTCGTGAGAAAAATCGCATTCGAGAGGAGGTGGAAAAACGATTTCCCCAACTGCGTGGTGACGCAACTTTGAAGGCCGGAGGAATAAAGAATACAACTTTCTAGGCCGTGACATTTTTCACGTTTCATTCAAGCATACTTTTCTGCCAGAATTAGTAAAGGTTAACTCATATGAGTATAGATTTCAAGCGAAATAAAAAGCCAAACTTGGCTTCTGGAGCAAATCTTACATAATGAGGCATTTTTCGTCGAATTTTTAAGTCGCTTTAAATTTATATTATGATGCCTAAAGTTCTTGTGTCAAGTTTTTCATGCTTTGCGAACTTTTAACAAAGTAATTAGCGTTATAAAGTTGAAAGGGTTGTCTGCATTGCGGCCGGAAATTAGTAGGAATATGAAGTGAAAGATAAGTGCCAAAGGAAAGGAGGGGAACGACGTTTCGACCAAACGGTCTTCTAAGTGCCAAAGGAAAGGAGGGGAACGACGTTTCGACCAAACGGTCTTCTTCAGGAAGAAGACCGTTTGGTCGAAACGTCGTTCCCCTCCTTTCCTTTGGCACTTATCTTTCACTTCATTTTCCTACTAATACACTAACAGTGCCCGGCAGAACCCCACATCGCCGGAAATTTCGTCAATATCGAGTCAAAATTTTGCGGCACTTGTGCGGCAATTAAAAAAGAATATGCATTCTCGATTTTCTTTAAATTTTACCCAATGGGCCCTTAATTGCCTGTAATTGCAAATCTGCAAAGACATGTTGCATTATTTTTCTTTAAAAAGAAAAACAAAATATATGTGTAAGCAGGTCGTGGTCTCATCAGTTACCGCTGGGGCGTCTCTGTGTTAACGACTAGTGGTACAGGAGCGACGCATGCCACAGTATCCGTACTTGGTCATATTAATGACCAGGCGTCATGAAGCACTCTAAGAATAACTCGTGAACTTGTTTTCATCGCTGATGTGGCTGGTATTGCCAATGAATACTGAAATTTACGGCGAATCATATCCTTAGTAGTGTGTCATGCTTGGCTAATTAGATGCTCATCGTGTTTTTTTTTAATTAGTCCCTAAATGTCAGTACTTGGCCAACAAAATAATCTAATTCGTCGTTCCAGGCACCGCTATAGGACCGAGCGATGTTATAGAAGCTTCTGGCCTGACCGATGGAAGGCATGGCGTGAACGGAACGTTAAGCCGGTGGAACATTTTGGCTTTGTAACGCATGGCGTAACTGGACTCGAAGCTAATTGAATACGGCGCCGTAGGAAAACAAGCGTTTCTTGATGCAGACTTGCCAAAAAATAAGTACCCCCCCCCCCCTCCCCAATGGCAGAAAGTGAGGCCGAAGGTTACACCCGCGCGCGCGCGCAAAGGCGGTCGTATTCACCGACTCGCGGCGGCGATACGCAACACCGGCGGTATCCCTGCGCGGTGCAAACAGAACCGGCCGGGCGTATGGCGATGGTAAACAAACACTAAAGTCATTTCTCGTGCGGTGGCAAAACAGCCCCTCCCCACGGAAAAGCAAACAAAGAGAACGGGAGAGAGAGAGAGAGGGGGGGGGGGGGGGCGGCAAGGACTCCTGGAGTGTTTTGCCGGTGCTAGCAGACTGTAGGACTGCACGAAACATGTGTGATGCATGGGTCTGCAGTGGTGTCCGCTCCGGCGCACATTGAGGATTTTCCGCCTATTGTCCAAAACAGCATCTTTACGTGCGTTGCAACGCCGAAGAAGTCGACGCGGAGCGATACCGCTATTTGCGACATCCTGACTCATGACTCGGGGCATGCATGCTTGGCATCGTCAAATATTAAGGCACACCTCGAGGACCAATCTACTCTCGCCTCACTTACGCCAGCGATAGAGCGGCCGCTCATTTAGAGAACTGGTACCAATTTCACGAGTTGCAGTGCAGTGAGCTCCAGACGATGAAGTGGATCTTTTCGGCAACAGAGCGAGATGAGAATGCATGCGAAGTGGGACTTGTAAAACACCAAGCCGCCCTGCAAAATTTACGGGCGCCTGCCACTGACGCCATACAAGGTGCGAGCGGGTTTGCACGGGCACTGGAAGGGGCAAAAATGAAAAAAAAAAAAGTCTCCTTGCTCTACATTGTGGATGGCGAGCTTGAGGTATTTCGAGAACGAAAAAAACTGGAGTGCAAGGATGCTAAGAGGTTGCCTAGAATCCAGTCGCTTCACATGTGAAAGTATAATAAATCGGATCAGGAGAATGCCTTGCGCGTGACACGCAGCGACGACTTTGAGCGGAAGAAGCCCTGAAGGTGTTCGAGTAGGTTACTTGTTTTACCAAATCCGGCTGCACCAGGATATATTAGAGATTCCTCTCGTCGAATTACCCGGAGACCGACCCAGGCTTACATCACAGTTTTCCTAATTCCTATGCCCTTCAATATAAACAAGACCCCGCTGGACAAACGGTTCGAAAACCTTCCTGCACCTGGTTTGACGTATCGCGCTTCCAACCACGCTCTTTTCGTCTCGCACAAAATGCGACCTGTGGAGATACGAAGTCCGCTCTGGAACGGGAGCCGTGAGATTCGATCTGTGAAAAAGCGGATCGGGAAAAGCGACGGTGGTGGACCAGGTCTGTGCTGGGGAAGCCTTCGCAAGAAGTGTGAGTGTGTGTGTCATGCACATAGCCAGGGGGTGGGGGGGGGGGGGGAATGTTTTTGCAGACATGCCCCCCCACCCCCTGGCTTTAAATTCATGCAACATGTCTTTGCAGACATGTTGCATGAATTTAAATAAAATGGAGAATGGTGGTCTTTTTATTTTAATTGCCGCACAAAAATATTAAAATTTTGACTTTTTCGATTTTGATGAAATTTCCCGGCGCAATCTAGAAACCACTCTCAACAGTATAACACTATTTAATTTGTTAAAAGTTCACAAGGCATGAAACACTCGGTACAAAAAGTTTCAGCTTTAGAACATAAATATGAAGCGACTTAAAAATTCGCCAAAAAATGCTTCATTATGTAAGATTTGCTCCAGAAGCCAAGTTTGGCTTTTTATTTCGCTTGAAATAAATATTCCTATGAGTTAATTGTAAATAATTCTGGCAGAAACGTATGCTTGAATTAAAAGTACAAACTTTGACGGTGTAGAAAACTGTATTCTTTATTCCTCCGGCCTTCAAAGTTGCGTCATCGCGCAGTTTGGGAAATCGTTTTTTCCACCTCCTCTCGAATGCGATTTTTCTCACGAATTCTATGAAGTATCTTGCAAAATTAAGGTCTGTCCCGTTGTGTGGACAGATTTCGCTACCTTATATAAACATTTTATTTAAAACAAAAAATAGACATGACACCACCATGACCGTCCTTATCTGAACGCATCCTATAATTAGTGAAAAATAAACATCAATATTATTTAAATTGTGACTTATATCGTGATATAACTCGGCCATATATATCCTCGTTTCATTTAATAGGAAAGTTGGCTTTTGGTATTTAGTTTATTTCTCAAGTATCAGCGTATTTCGTTATCTTAATCAGAAAGAGGCTAAAACTATGATAATCTAAGGGAAAAAACTCATGAAAGTCTAAGAGTTCAAGCCTAAAAGAAAAGTAATTCGACAAAAAAAAAAGTCCTCGCAGGAGCCAATTAATTCTTGGAAGTCCTGATTTTGAATTTTAACCGATTTAATATTTTTGACCCAAACCGATAATTATCGGTGTTTTCAGTTTTTCTTTCTTTTTTTTGACAAATTTGAAGTTTGGGCACGGACGGAAGTTTATCGGTGTTTTTATCAGTTAAACTCGGAAAGTCTACGGTCTAATTATTAGTATTTCAGACAAAGTGAGAAAGTAATCCAGCCACGCTTGAAAAACTTTAAAAAATATCCGATGAAACCTGGCAGCCACTATAGAATTTTCGCAAAATTATTATACTTTTTCTTCTGATTAATTTAAGGAATCCGTCGCTTAGAAAACCCTTGGCCTTCGGCAACAAAAGCAAATACTAATTTGCCTTTTGCCTCCCCAGCGAGAAGCACGTGGAGCGAAATCTTCCTCTGCAGAGGTTAAGGGTCCTGGGTTCGGTGTCTAGCCCTGCCCGTTTCGATCTGCATGGGCATCGTACCGGCATGCGGTTGTGTGTCACTACTGCGTGATGCACGTTAGGGACCCCAGGCTGGCGGCTGTACTTCACTGGCAAAGTTCTTATCTACATTGAGACAGCAGACACCAACTTCCGGCCATATAAACTTCCACAGAACATACTTTTGGTCATCTGAAGGCTTTACGCGTGGAGGTAGGAAGCTTATGGAGGCGACATGACGCTACCAGAGGTGAAGCCGGGGGAAAACTTCCGGTTTGAAGGGACACGCCCCCAACCATGGCCAAAACCAAAAGTCGTGATTAGATGGAAGGGAGACCTGATTTGTCACTAACAGCTGCTTTGGTCACCCGTGGGGGCATTCCCAAAGACCTCTGCTTCCAACCTCACTCGGGAGTTTCTTCTTTCGCTGGAAACCATTGCGATTATGCCAGATATTGAAAAACCGTGCAGTTTCCAATACACATTGTATTGGCCCACGTCATTTTTGAGTTGTGCACACTTGCTCCATATCATTAGGTATGCAGAGGTGCTCGTGTATTTTATGCTAAAGTCAGTCATAACAAAAGATAAACCGACCGCCCTAAAGATATATATATATATATATATATATATATATATATATATATATATATATATATATATAAGAAGAGAAGAACCCTTAGTGAGAACAGCAACAACAGGCGATTTAATCTTCGACGTTTCGGCCGGAGTCCGGCCTTCGTCAGGATATATACAGGGTGTTCTTTTTAATTCTTACACATTTGTTTAAAAAAAACCGTGAAAGCTACACTAATGCGGTTTGTGCAGGTCGGTTATAAGGTCAGGCGGACATTATGTGGGCTGCTAATCTTTGCGATAAGTCGGCTAATTAATTAAAATGTGTTAATTAACTTTTTAATTACTGGAAATTGACATATAGTTCCAATTAGAAACTTGTAGAGCATCATCGAAAACCACTAAATCAACTATTTTTGGAAGGATATAACGCCGGGGAAGCATTTTACAGCGTTCTGTAAAAGCGTTCCATTTGGACGCGTTTGTAGATTTCGGATTCTTATCGGAGCGCATCAGCGCGCCCGCGGTCCTGCTCCCCAGTGGCTGAGACGCGCAACACACGTGTGCCGTACTTCCCTCCGTTCTACGAGGGAGGCGAGGAGGTGGCTTCGCGCCGCGACCACCGGGGAGCAGGATCGAGGGCGCGTAGATGCGGTCCGATAAGAAACCGAAATCTAGAAACGCGTCCAAATGGAGCGTTTTTACAGAACGTCGTAAAATGCTGCCCCGGCGTTATATCCTGCTAAAAATAGTTGATTTAGGGGTTTTTGATGATGCTTAGCAAGTTTCTAATTGAAACCATGTGTTTTTTTGTAGTAATTAAAAACTTAATTAACGAATTTTAATTAATGAGCCGACTTATCGCAAAGATTAACCCCCCACATAATGTCCGCCTGGCCGTATAACCCACCTGCACAAACCGCATTACTGTAGCTTTCACGTTTTTTTTTAAACAAATGTGTAAGAATAAAAAAAAAACACCCTGTATATATATATATATATATATATATATTGTATGTTATGTTATTAAATTAAACAGATTCGAAGGCTGGTACATTAAATTTCTGCTGGTTGACTGTCTTCAAAAGCACGCGCTCGAGAAAAGTAGTGATGTTTATGCCATTTTACACTTTGAATGACATTTATCATATGTTTTTTGACAAGAACACGCGCTTATAATTTGATTATATTTTACCACCAGATGTTTTTCAAAGTCTTTATTATATTTCTGGACGCTCATAGGCGCACTCTGTGTATCTAAGGATGTCTACCCTGGAGCACGGTGTGAGATATCTACAGGTGTGGACACCACGCGTGTCACAGCTTCCACACAACATACTGTCGTCGCCTCGGTTTGCAAGCTGCGCCACCAAATGAGTCTTCGATACTTGGCTGATTGCACTCTGTCGCGAACACGGTCTCTCGTCCCTCTCTGCGAAAGGCAGCGATTGTTCTTGGAGTCGTCTGTGTGGCCACGTCCAGTAGAACTTAGCAGTTGCGCTACGCGCATTGCTCAGACGCTGCTTCGAGTCTTGCAAACATTACTCGAAAACGTGTAGGCGACTACAATTAGAATTACACTTAAAGTAATCAACTAGGTTGATAAGAAAGTAATTGGCCGTTACTTGAAAAAGTAAGCGCTACTTTACTGATTACTTCAAATCTTCAGAACGACAGGTTTTCCCGAAAAAACAGTGATTGCGCCGGGGAGCGGTTGGATGTTGCTTTTTTTTTGTCGGTTGGAAAACGTGCCTTTCGTAGTGTTCATGATGGGATTAGAATCAACAAGCTACCTATCTTCTTAATTCGCAAGTTTTTATAAACGCACCCTCTTATCGGAGACTTCGTTCCAGGATACCGTGGTAGGAATCTAGAGAAAACCGAGGTTATCTTTACAAAATGGGAGGGGGAAAATAGTAATGACTACGAGTCATTTCACTACATCTAGAAGTAATTAGATTACTCTCGCTATTATCTGATGATAAAAAATATTTAAATTTTTACAAAAAAACTTTAAAGAGTAATCAAATACGAGTAATTTTATAACTTGTCATGAGTACCGTACGGCCTGACTGCTTCATCATTCACACTAGTTTCGTGCCTCGACGGTGGCAGTAACTGTTTCACGGAGGCGTTGGAGCCGAGAGATCTCTGCCGCCGTGTTCGTGCCAGCGCCCGTCAAGGTCACAGTAGGGTGCCTTCAAGTGCGCGCACATCGAGACACCCTATAGGCCCGTCCACACTCTTGCGACCGAGTACGACTGAGAGAGACGAGATCTCTTAAAACTTCTTAAATGTTTTTAGAATGAGGAAACACACCGGCATTGTGGCGCCATCTATGCGGTGACCCTGGAACTGCATTCCACAAGAGCGAAGGTTTTGCGGGATTTCCGAGGTCAAATGTGCGTAATACCCATAGAAAGGCTCGTTTATTACATTGACAAAAGTTTTTTGAGCCAAAAAAGAAAGGATAATGCGTGAGAAATTAAAAAAAATATGCCGGACCGCCGAGTTTACACTGCTTCGCAATAGATGGCGCCAGTGTGTTTTCTGGTTTAAGAAGTTTTAAGGAACCCAGGTTTAAGAGGTCGCAAGAGTGTGAACGGGCCTTATAAGTCACGGCAGACGCTCCGAAGGTTAAAAGAACGTGCTCCCGACCGAAACATTTTTTTTTAATTACGCTGTCTGGATGGCAGGGGCGCTGTCGGCTGAGGACACTCGGCGCGTGTCAAGAGGACTTTAACTGGTCGATCGCGTCGTAGCGTTCGTTATGCTGCGTGTCTTCACATATGATATATAGCGAGACTTCTTTCCTTCTTCGCGTCGTTGTTCTGTCGTCACCGCAGTCTCGGGGAATTCTACAATCACATGGGTAATCTTACACCGTGCCCTGAAGCTCTATGCTACAAGGCGGGACTAAGCGGGACTAAGGGACCGGGACAACGCCGTCTGCTGCGATTGGTCAACGGCGTGACGCTGACCAATCAGGGCAGTCGGGGTGGTCCCGGTCCCTTGGTTACCCTGTGTTACAGCATAGGGTCCCCCCTTGAGGAAGAGTGCACATCCTCGCTCTTTAATACTTGGACCGCAACTGCTTTAAAGATGACTTATCCTTTCTAAGGAACTCAATGCAGGGAAACAAACTCATTTCCACTTTTATTTGTGACCAACACTGTACAGAGTAAAATGTATTGCGTCTTCGTAAGCGATGTTGATTATCCCATATGGGAATATTATCATTTTATCTATTGTAAAATTGTGTTATTCAGTTTTAGGTTTAAAGCATTAATTGCCTTGCCTCGACCTGTGCGAAATGGTTTCCGTTAAGTTTCAATCTTCACAACGCACGCTACAAAAAAAAAAAAAAAATCCACGACGAAGCAACGTTTTACTTGACCGATTTTAGTAGATGCAGAATGGTCACGTTTCTGTCGAAAATGTTATTTCAAAAAGTGGGCAGTCTAAATTCAATTAGTAAAACTACTATATATTTAGAACAGAATATTTGTAAGGAGATAAAATAATCCTTTTGGTTAACAGTTTCGGTTGTACCATCCTTTATATCCAGTTTTCTTTAAATTTCCACGATCACTTCATCTACGTAAACATTACACTAACAGTTAGTACCTCAACGTGTCAACATAACACTGCTTTAATAAAACGAAACAGGTATACGTTTATATAATCGGAACTTTAGTGTCCTGAGAACCGTTCCCTCATGGTGAACGTCCTTCGTCACACCAACGTCTAAAACTGCATTGGAAAAAAAAAATAAAACTAACGAAATAGCCTTTCCCCTATCAAGGACTCTTTTTTTACATAACTCAAAGCAGGGCGCCAACAGCGAGGTGTCGAACAGCGTGCACAAAACATCCAAACGCCTACAACCCCAACATAAACACACAAACAAAGAATAATGCCTTCACCCTCCTCAATAAGAAAGAAGAAAAGAACGCCTGTCATCTTATTGCTTAGAAACCCCCGTTCGCCCTGCCCCCCTATCTCCCCCCGATCTGCTAAAATGGTTGGCCGGCAGCACGACTTGCACTTCGTTCCGTGTTACTGGGCGGGCGAGGGTCGCCCGAGGCGACAGGGTTGAGCTAACGCCACGCCGAGCAGGTAATGGTCTCGCTAATGGCGATGCTGCTGCTGCGACGCCTGGCTTTCGGCCTTCCTTGCCGACACTGCCGGGCAGAGTTGCGGCGTAGATGGTGTCCTCGTGGAGCTGAATACACTCGGAAGATATTCGCTAAACTTTGTTCTGCCCTTTGCAGTTAAGCAAAAGTAAGGTCATCATGCATAGCCAATGACGCCTTAAGAACTGCAGGACGTGGCCAATGCAATTGTAGCATAAGTCGCAAATATTATCACTCCACCGCCAATGAAATTGTTGCATTAGTCGATGAGATCGCAAAACGAATCCCGAAGGAAGATGCGCAAATATATTAAGTTACAGGATAAGATTTTTAGCTGTTAGCATCGGTAAGGACACAGGCCGCTTAGCAAACACAGAGCTTGGCTTAACATCTTCATCCTTCTTGTATATTAATGTTCAGACCGCGAAAAGTTACGCCTGAGAAAAAACAAAACAAAAAAACCTGTGCCTAGAATTCGAAAAAAAACAAAAAAGTTAATAAGTAGAGTATGGTTGCCGAGTAAGGGAGTTTGATGCGAATCGCACCGTATGAGCTACACAAATGCCAGACGGCGTTTTCACTGTCCACACTAAACCCATGGTATTGTAAGGATTGAGTCCAGGAATACAAAACTTTCGGCGCGGGTTTTTGCGTAAATGCAGGTCCACTCACGCTTTTTCCGATCAACGTAAAATGAGAGGTTGGAGATTGTTGCTCTTAAGATGAGCTTGAACATATGCGTATTCATGATCCTGGAGTAGTTTGGTGCCGAGAATACTGGGCCCAGTTTGGAACGTCGTGTTTGAGCACGAACTGTCTGCTGTAACGCGCTTGTAGCTTGCAATTTGCTCGGTGGCATAGTAGTGAAAAACAAAAATAAGAACATTTGATGTCTCATTTTTATCTCTATAATGTAATCGCGCCGGTTTACCTCTGCATGACCTTCCAACTTCATGAAGCTTCAGTTAGAATGTAACGAGACCTTTTTTCTTCAATAGCAAAGTATGGCGTCTCGTTAAAGTGAAGTCTCCCAAGAATTTCAGTAGACATAAATAAGACATATAGTTAAAGCTAATCCTCGAAGAAAACCGTCTTTGCTACATCTTTTAATATCAATTTATTGTTTGAATGCCTATATCGAAATATTTTCTAGTGGTATTTTTTTGTACATCTCTATATTTCGCGTTTGTTGCTAACTAATCAAAGTTCACTGTTCAGAAGTGCTTTAGTTCCGCTAAAATTCACGTGAGATATGCTAGGAACCACCAAGAACGCGTGACTGACGAGAAAAAGAGAATAACTGGAGCGCGAGCGATACCCGCCACCGGCCCTCCAAGACCTGCCAGGCACGTCTTTAATTCGTCTAAAAGGGAATGCCGGAGCGCGATAAAAATGCTCCGAAAACGTCTTTGCATTCAAATCAAGAATTTCCAGACGATGGGATGAAAACCAAGCGTGCAGTCCTACCGAGCGAAGATCCTGGTACGGAGGCAGCTAAGCGGATCGCATTCCCCCGACAACGCTGAGTGGCGTGCACTGCCCTGATTGTCCCCGGTTTACGAGGGCTTAAAGGAGCTGTGCAACAATTTCAGGGCTTTGCTTAAATAATTGTGGAAGTTGATGCCTGACACTTCTGCAGTGAACTACAGAAAACAGATTTTGCCTGGATACCCTAGTTTTTACTTAAAAAAATGAAAAAGATCCAGGTTTTTGCCGCCTCTCAACTCGTGCATCGTCTTCCGGGTCACGTGCACAGTGACGTCACTAGAGTAGGCGCGGAGTTCCGGAAAAGTTCTCTCTTTAGAGCCATCAGCGAGCAGCGAGAACTCATCCGCTGCCGACCGCGTGACCACCCGTCCTTGCCAGTGTGGCGCTGTCCCCCTCCCCCTCCGGCTTCTGGCGGCTGTTCGCGGTTTTGTGGACCTAGGATAGATGGCGCCACTAAAACTCCGTATAATAAAAGTTTTGTCGATGATACCAGGGTGTTGACGCATTTATATATATGTTGGAACGACAAGATTTGTAAAAAGAGTTACCTTTTATCGAGCAGGTATTCGCACAACTTGCTATCTTTCTTACAACGACCCAAGTGACGTCACGCCGCTTGTTTCTCATGGCCGCCGCTCGTGGCTGCAGGTCGGGAAATATTCCAAGTTTTGCCTCGCTATTACGCGGCGGAATCGCAACATTGCGATGAAAAGAGGTGTGTTTTCTGCCATTTGTGACACAGTGAACAATATCAAAAGCAGAAAATGCCAATTCCTTCAACGTTAAAATCGTTGCACAGCTCCTTTAAGAAAAACCGGGTCGCCGTTATCTCCTCCGGCGACAATCCTCGGGCCTTTTGTGTCGGTGCCCATTCGGCGCCTTCTCGTAACAAACGCACGCTGTCTCCTGCATTCCGCTTCGCCTCAAGATGAACCTCAGCGGACGTTACGAGCCGCATTAGCCAATCGGGCGCGCTCCACGCGTGTCACGTGACATCGCGCTGCGTCCGCCTAGTCGGGTGGTTATGTAACACGGTCGGAGCTAGGAATCGGCTCAATGCAAAGAGCATGTCGTCTGCTTCTTGCGCAGGAGTGGCGGTGACGTCAGAACTACGCCGAGCTCTGATTGGCTCTGATTGAAAGGATGATGGAAATACCTCAATGGTAGATGCTTCGAGGTCTACTCACCATTTTTTTTCAATCAGACAATAAGAGCTGGGCGTTCTGAGATCGTTTCAGCCCATGTGAAAGAAACAAACGAAATTAGGCTCCGCGAACCGTCTTCGCGACTCCCCTCTAGCCTTGCCATCAGTGAAGGTTCGTTCTTTTCTTACGATTGCGTCAGGGACCCGATGCCTGGGAACGTCGATGGTCTGCGGATGTTGATGGTCATAAAAATGACTGACAGGACTCCAGTAAGTAGAGAAATATAAAAAGAAACGTCTATTTTCGGTAGAGATCGAATCGTTCCCCGACCGACGTTCTTCACGGCCCTCGCGCGTCTGCCTTCTTCCTTCTTCTTTCTCCTTGTCTCGCTCGAGCCACCGCCGAGTCGCTCACTTTAAAGTCATCACTGAGCGAAAAGAAAGACGAAACCGAAACCCTGCGCATGTCGCGCCTTTGGATTTACGGCTGTCGTTTACGTTGACCTTCACACCATCCTTGTGAGATGCTGCGAGACCCGCTTTTCACCGTGCACACGCCATGTAGGCGGCGCCTCATGAATCGACTAATTAGCGCGCGAGTGTATGAAGGCACTCTACGACTAATAATGACAGTTGGGGAGAAAGGGGCAGGCCATTGTCTTCATAGGTGGTATGGAGTGGTGGTGACTCGTAACGTCCGTTGCGGTTCATTGGAATATGAAGCGCAGAGCAGCTTCGCTGAACCTCAAGGTGGAAAAAAGTGGATGCCTTGGGTCTTTGCCAGATAATCTCTGTCGCAACAGCAATATGTAACCCTTTTCTTGGGTCATATAAGGTGCAATCAACACTCAATAGAATAAGATTTTTTTTTTGAAGGGAAGGGAGGGGGGAAAGAGGTTGCGTATGCAAATGCGCAGCTGTTGCGGCGCACGCGGCCGTCTACCGTTCTTGATGGTGCTTGCTTGGCGCGCTCGGCAGTTAGTAACAGAAAGCGCCGAGAAATTCAGGAAGAGGAGGAAACGAGAGAGCGCGGCGACGTCAGAACGCTGAGCTCGGGTGGGAATGACTATACTCGGTGACCACTTTTCTTGGCAATGCAGTGGAAGGTACGTCCCGCGTCCCCCTCTCCCATTTTGAGTGTACGCAGGCTCTTCTCCTCTCCATATTTCCGGGGAGAGGAGGAGAGCCTTCGTATACTCTCAAAATGGGAGAGGGGGACGCGGGACGTACCTTCCACTGCCCTGCCAAGAAAAGTTGTCGCCGAGTATTAGGGATAGCGCTTTGTCTCCACATGGCCTCCGAGATTTCTCACTCGCTGCTGGCGCTCCTCGGACCATTACTAGCTGTGTTACGGAATTGCCACTCCGGAGTGGGAATTATTCTTGAATCATACCGCACTTTCGCGACCCCAAAATGGAATGGGAAGGGAATGGCGGCATCGCTGGAGAAATAGAATGAGAATAAAATTAAATCCCTTTTGACCCGAATGAAGTGGGAATGAAATGGGCTCGGTTTTTATGCGACATGTGCTGATTTTCATCGAGGGCCTACGGGCTGGTGGCACAATTCGCTAGCACATGCCAAGTGGCTCTTAAGACAACATCATTGAACTGGAAATGACCGACGGCTTGATTGTCTCACTGTCTTGTGCCCCTTCGAGGACGAAGTTGGCGCGCCCTCGGCGAAGCAACCGAAACTGAATAGCTGCAGACGGACAAGGTGTCGTTCTTGGCGCCGCGAGAAGCGACAAAGCGGCTTTCGTAATCACGAGCGATTAGCATGCAGTTTTTACCCTTGGTGTCGAACCGAACCCGAACCGAACACCTGATCAAAACACATTTTAACTGTATCGGAACAAAAGTGTAAATGAGATGAAACATTCAACATTGAAGCTAAACCGGAACGGAACCGTAATATCATATGGCGGTTACCAGTTCATTGTAGCGGTTCAGTGTAACAAAATGTGTGCTGCTCCCTCTCGCGGGTGGCGGCTCAAAGCCAAATAAATATTCGCGACGGTGTCGTAACTGGCTCAGTTTTGACTGAACAAACAGCAGCGTCGACATGGAGACAGCTCAGGAAAAATGAAACAAATGAGTATATCGCACGTCTATATGAAACACGAATTGGCGTCGATGAGTCAGTGTGGAGGCGTACACTTTGCGTCACCTCACGATGGACTGTAAATGATGCTGCTGACTACCGGAGCCAGTTCATAGCTCGGACGGTGTCACGTGTCCATCCGGCTGGGCGGAGCGACGCGGGGAAAGTCACGAGACAAACGTCGAACCATGGATTGGCTCGTGTAACCCGTAGCGTCCAAGGCGGCACATCATAAGGGGAAACGTAGCGTATCTAACTATTCCGAGAGGCTGAATAGCTAATCATTGTCTGTCCATGCGCGCGCGCGTGTGTGAGTGTGTGTGTGTGTGTGTCTATTTTATTTTCTTGCTTCTAAGCCTCAAAAAAAAAAAAAGAGATTCCTTAAGAGAAAATAAAGCAAACATAAACCTCAGAATAAAAGCAAAAAAGTTGACAGCTGTCGGCGCGTTTATTCTGCGGTAGTGAAATCCGGAGGCACCAAGAGGCGAAGCCGCGACGAGCTCGACACTGCGGCGTCGGCCGCCGGGGCGCCAGTCACCAGAGCCCCAGACTTTGCTTGAAGAAAGTTTGTTTTTGTGTGCGGTTTATAGAAACATTAAGTCGCCCGTTAAGCGCCGTTCACACTTTTGCGACCGATTAAGACCGAAAGAGACCAGACCGGTTCTTAAGCCTTTTGCGACTTCTTAGGACCGGATGCGCTGCAGCGGAGCTGGTCCTAAGAGATCGCAAGAGGCTTAAAAACCGGTCTGGTCTCTCTCGGTCTTCCTCGGTCGCAAGAGTGTGAACGGGCCTTTATCTTCTTGCAGGCACGTAGCCAAGAGGGAGGCCCATGGCGCCCGCCCCCCCCCCCCCCCCGAAATCTTCCGTTTTGCTGGGACCTCCTCTCCCCCCTCTCTCTCATACAACATTTTATCATGGGCGCCCCCCCCCCCCTCCCCCCCCGAAACAAAATTCTGGCTAAGTGCCTGTCTTCTTGTGTCATTTTTCGTTTTGACTGTCTTTCGTCCGGTCTTCGCTGTCCTTCTGCTCTTCAACTGTGTCGTTCGAGCAAGTCGTTCGGGCGTGCGGTGTGTACATTTTTCCTTGTCGGTCAGGATGAGCATCGTACAGGCGTGCGGTCGTGCATCAGATCTGCGTGGCGCCCGTTAAAGACCCCAGGCTAGCAGTCGCACTGCACTGGCTAAATGTTCCATCCACAGTGGGTAACAATGTCGCTATATTCTGGCAGACTATACGCCTGCTCTCTCAACAACTAACGACTAATTTTCTTCTGTTGTTTTGCAGCACCCTTAGTTTTGTTGTGCCTTCAGCGGCAACCGTGGAATGGAATAAATAGTGGTTTAAAGCTTTAAAAAAAAAAAAGGCAGAAAGAAAGTTTCCTGCTTTGCCGGTAGAGGGCTTCAAGGTTTTCGCAAACGGCGCTTTCGGCATAAGCCTGAGGTTTGAAACTGACGAAACTGTTGAGCTCCTCTACTGGGTGACAACATTGTGGGACAATGAAGTCGTAGGTATAAAAGCACGTGCTTGAGTGCCGTCGAAGCTGGGCATGCGCAGTCCTCCTCTCTTTAGAACTGCTACATAACTTTGTTCTGATCTATATAAATAAATTCTTATACTTCGTTGTTCAATATTCATTATCTGTGTGCGTAGGCGTTAAACGTTGAAGTCGACCGAACCAATTTTGCAATAAAACTACTTTTTCCAATTTTATCTTAGTGATTACTGATCGTTTACTTGTACTGTATTAACCTAAACCTACATTTTCTTAACTGTTGTACTTTCGAGGATTTCACGTTTCCTGTAAGTCCGTAGTTCATCCTTACTGGTATTGTCCCCTGTTTCCTCTTAGCAATTATAGGGATGAGCAAAAATAAAATGCAACATTTAATGGCTAAATAATTATGCCTAATTCCTTCTGCGTCTTATTTCTTTAACTTCTGCGTTTTATTTTTTTATGCGATGGAATCTAAAAAATATTCCAAAATGCATTTTAGACGAAGTATACGCACTAAATCTCACCGAGGCTTTTGCGCGGACACACTTTTAAAAAGAAGTTGCGCTTCACTTCTTGATCCTGAAAAAAAACTCCCTTGAATTTGCGGCGATGACGGGCTTTTCACTTAGCATTGCAGTTCATTCATTCGACATATAAAAAAAAAAAAAGAAAAGAAAAAACGACCAACCGCAGTTGTGTGACGGCCGTGCACTGAACTAGGTGAGAAATGTGTCGCCCGCCAAGTTGGTAGTCAACAAATGTTGTTGACTGTACAAAGCGTCTCGTACGAATGAGAAGTCTGCTGGGTCATGGCCCGACTGAATTCGGACGCTTCTTTTTCATACGGCGTTTTACGTCACACGAGAAAACATGTGAATCTTTCTGCTTGTGGGCGCTGTCACCCTACCATTCTGGCTGTTCCACCCTGCTCACTACTGCTCAAAGGGTTTGTTTCTCGTAACCCAGTGCTATAATGGCGTGTCCCGAATCGCACAGACGGCAACGAGGAAGACTTCTGGCGTGTCTTTCCACTAACTGCCGAGCGAGGAATTCCTGAAAAACATGTGAGAAAATACGATAAAAAGAACGAACCTCCTTGTTAACAAGCACCCATCGGCGGCGTGTACGTAAGGTTCTCTTTTCCGTTAGTGGAGCATTTAGCAGATTATTGCTTTAATAGGAATCAAATGAATAGACGAGGGAATACTCACACCGTGCGATTTCTGTGCCGTGACATTGCCTCGGGGAGAGTAAACATTCGAGTCTTCGACCAGCGTTGTAATTATTATTTTTCTAGCGATTCTTAAAATTCTATGCTCAGAATTAGCGTTCCCCTCCACTCACCGTGAATCCAGCAGGACTTTATGCATATGTCGAATTTCTAGCAGAACGCAAAGAATAGGGCATAACAAGCTCCGGCATAATTTCCAAACAATTTACGAGTTCGCTTCTTTGACGTCTTTTCCAGTGGGTTTTGAGCAGAGTCTATGCTCATGGGCGACTTTCTGTGGCATTTCAAAAAAGAAGGGAGTACGAGAGCACAGCATTTATCAACGCTCAAGCACGCGCTCCGTGCCTTTGACTGTACGCATAACTGCATAAATGTTTCCCACGCTGTTTCCACACAAGCCCGCGTTTGCCCACACCAGGTGTGGGCACTGCGCGTGCGCACAAACCGAATTCGCCTGAAGTGAAGCGTCTGCGCATGCGCAGTGCCGTCGACAGCGTCACCGCAGCTGCGTGACATCAGGGCCGCGGGTTGGTCTATAGCAGTGACACATTCAATGGTCGCGCTGCGCGCAGCTCCCGGCCGCTCAGTGGCGCTTCGAGCCTAATATGTGCCAGTGCCGCATTGAAAACATGGGTTCTATCATGCCTCACTAATGAGAGGCCGTAAGACAGCGAGCACTTACCCGGAGTCCTGCCGTGGCTCATGACAAAAACAGCAGCATAACCTATCTGCCTAAGAGGAACATATATGAATTCTTCTACATGGTTGTTTTTATTGGGAACTCGTACTATGAGAGTCGAGATGTAAACGAGTGCCCAGTCAAACATTTATTGTCTTAAATTTGCCTCCTTTAATTAAAGAGTTCACCTTACAAGAGTCGCTCTTGACGGGCTTGTTTCCCTTAGATAAGATGGTTTTAGTCTAAACGAATGGAAGATTCAACACTTTCTATACACAATTTCCCTTGAAAAGGCAACACTTACTTCCATTGCAGCTGCTTTTTCAAGAACGGCATTTGCTGTCCTTAGCAACGGTAAACCAAAAAATCTTAGAAATGTAAAAAATACGCAAATGCTCCTTGTGCTGTGTCACTTTTTTGGGGCTGTTTGCTGTTAATATTGATAGCCCCGGTTTTGTTCCGATAATGACGCTTGATTTTGTTATACCTTAATTAAGCCAGCGAATTGGAAGTGCCTCGGGTTCTCGTTGATTTCGGACTTGCTCTTCTTTACAGACGGACGTTGAGCACTGTCCTGACTACGCCGCCTAACGTTTTCATTCCTTTTGTTCCAAGACTACTTTCATGAACAAATGTTCAGTTAGCCCTGCTTCGTAATGTGCAAAATCTTTAAAGTGCTCACTTGTAAAAAAAAAAAAAAAAAAAAAGATCGAAAAAATTATTTGGCTTTGGTATACAATCAAGTGTTTTGCGAAACGAGTTGTCGTCTTGAGATGTCCCAAACGTGCCGTATTCGGGTTCGAACAACTTCGACGTTTTCGAACTTATAACAGAAAGTTCGAGAAAAGTGCGACCTGAGTTCAACTCTTGTGAGCCAGCTCAAAACTTTGAAAACAGGCTGACGCTGTGAATACCTAAGACCAAGGTCCTTCCACTTGAAAGAGTGCATCGTTCAAAGCTTGTGACTCCTGTTGCATGTTCGAATGAAAGTGCTTAAAGAACCTCTTTTTGGTCCATACCATAAATCATTGGAACGAGCTACCGAGTGACGTTGTTGATATACATAAATATTCTGCTTTGAGGAATTTCCGAAATTGTGCGTGCTAATTTGTTTTAACATGCTACAGTCGGTGCGCTGTAGAGTACATTCACAGGTGTCAATCTTTGAACATGTGTAATGATTTTTTCTAATAACCGTTATTTAGCTAATTTAGAAAAAAAAACTTGTTATCGGTGTGGGCAGCTGAATATATTGTGAAAATAGAAGATGTGTACAGGTTTGCTCGAAGGGAAAAGGAGCGGCGGAGCAGCGGCCAAACTGCCTCACCGCGCTACCTGTCAGCGCCGCCTGTAACAGAGAGGTGCCGTCTGCGCATGCGCGCGTACGGTTCGCGTTGTCCCTCGTCTTTCTCGTTTAATCCTCGCATTATCGGGATCTCGAGCCGCCAACCGCTGCTACGATAAACACCGCTAGGTGTTCGACTCGCACGGGGAGATAACTCTCAGGGCAAGTGGGAGAGAAGGGCGGGTATCTTTCTGTGCGAGCTGAGGGCCTGGCGGTGTTCTTAGGAAGAACATTGCGCCTCTCGAGCCGCCCATAACGTGCGCGGAGGAGGAAGAAAATGGAGGCCCTCGGCAGAAGGCACGTTCACATGTGCAGATGGAGCATATAGACGCTTTACACACGCGCCAAATTACAACCGCCATTGCTGACCTTCTCTTGTCTTACCGAGATGCCGAGCAACCAAAACGGTAATTGACGATCCTCTACAAAGGCCGATGCTTTAGAAAAGGACACAGTTGAATCTAATGTGGCAATAACCTGGCCTGCTATGGTAATGATGAAGTGAAATAAACGAAATAAGAGGAAGCAAAAACTGAAGGTCAGTTATGGCGGCGTCCATGCACAGCTGCAGCAAAGCGTCTATAAGTTCCAGTCGGCGCTGCACTATAGCGCGGTGATGCAGTTTGGTCGCTGCTCCAGCGCTCCGTTTTACTTTGAGTAAACCTGTAGGCAAATGTTGTTTTATTGTTTCACTAAAAAATTGTGGCAATTGTATTTCCATTTATTATTCACTCCTAATTGACCCCAGCATGATGGCAATATTGATTACTGTAAAAAAGAAGAAGTGTTTCGAAGACGGTTGCGTTTTTCAAGCTCGCTCCCTTGAATTAACATTTTTACTCTTATCAGTCGGTCTGAATAGTTGGAACTCTAGATAACCTTCGTAAGTTGACTGCTCCTTTCCATGGTGTGGTCTCCCGCACCGGGCTATTTCCCGGTGCACGGTAATCGACCTTGCTATGTCTTCCGGGCCACCCTCTCAACACTCGAGTCATCACGTCTCCACCGATCAGTACAGTCTGGCTTCCTCCATCTGTGGCAAATCAACCGCTGGATCAGAAGACAAGGACTCGCCCATGAATGCCGCTGAGGACATCACTCCAGGTCAGCAATGTGCCACAACCTCTTCGCGTCGAGTCATTGTACCAACCAGTGACATAGAGCTTTCTGACTTTGACGAACCAGAATGGAAAGATGCCAAGACAAGAAAAAAGCGAAAAAAGACTAGCCTTAATTCGAGCCTAAGTGCTGAGACAGTCTGCAGTGCTGCAGTAGTGCCTGAAGGGCTTACTGTCGTATTCACGCCATTAGAGGAGGGCCACGTAATTACGTCACTTAGTAGCCTAAAACTGTCCCTTGCTCTAGAGAACATGTTCCCTGAATGTATCTCGGAAATCAGGTTCAACAACCGCCTGAATCTCATTGCCGTTGACGTAAGGAACGGACAGACGACGCGTGGGCTGCTACGCTGCAAGGTGCTCTGTGGATTCAAAGTCAGAGCGTATGAGCCTCTCCCCAGACATTGCGCCACAGGTGTAATCAGGGACGTAGACACCACGCTGACTGACGAAGAAATCGCCAGCAACCTAAGATCCCCTGAAAACAGAGTTGCTCGTCTTCGACGACTAGGCAAAAGTTCAGAGATCAAGATCTCCTTCTGTGGATCGACGTTGCCAAGCTACGTTTACCTCGGTCATGTCCGGCATGCAGTTTCACAATTCCAAGAGAATCCACTTCAATGCCGCAAGTGTTGCCGCTATGGACATCGAGAGGCAACCTGCAAGCGCAGCCCGGTGTGCAAACGCTGCAGCGGCATGCATGAGGACAGACTCCTGCTCTGCTCAAGAAAAGTGCATTAACTGCGGCGACGCACACTCGGCTACATCACCATCCTGTTCAAAATGGCGGCAGGAAAAAAAGACAAAAAATTACTCCAGACAACACGGAGTGGATTTCCGCACTGCCAGAACTGCAGTTCATGAATCCGGATGGCCGGAGCTGCCCAGAAAAAGCGAAGGGCCTTCTTCAACTGCGCAGGACACTTTGGCTACCATAACTGAGAACCAGGTGCCAGAGAGGCCTACATACGCTGCACTAACTAAGGTTCCAAAAAGTAACAAAATAGAGGCACCTCCGACTAAGGAAGGGCCTATTTCACCTGACCTAATCCAAGTCGAAGATCCGACAACGTCAGGAAACACACCCGCCGATCCAAGAAAGCGAAGAACACCGAAGCGCAAGACTCCGTCCGTGTCAACAGACACAGCCCCAAGTAAGGGGTGGATTCCGAAGCTAATTCAAACAGCAGCAAACATAATGTGCAAGCTTTTGGAATCTATTGACGCAGAATGGGCCCGCAGCATACTCACAATTCTTCAAATGGCCCTTCCCCTTATTAGATCATTGTAAATGGCAACTGCCGCGTCACATTCCTCTTCAGAACTTACTGTGTGGCAGTGGAATTGTCGTAGCCTCCGAAGAAAGCGCGGCAGCCTCATACAGTATCTTCAATCGCACGCTCCCCCACCCGACATCATCTTTCTACAAGAACCTCGCACCCTTCCTAATCTTCCTGGATATGTGACACATGTGGCACATAACGATCCCAAACAGGACCACCTTGTGGCCACCCTAGTCAAACGCGTTCACACCGCGGTAGACTTTACTTTAGACAACCAGGCCGTTCCACATGTCCTACATGAACTCCTTCCCGCCTCCCCACGCAAGCGTAACACCCAACCTCTCCGCCTACTCAATGTCTATAGCCGCCCCCAAGACCGCTACGCACGGTTTGATACGCTGTTTGAAGCCGCACGGCGCAAGGATTGCGCAACATTCATTGCAGGCGACTTCAACGCTCCTCATCCCACTTGGGGCTACCCTCGCGACACACCTAAGGGGCGCAAGCTGCACACTTTGATCCAACAGCACAATCTCACTCTACTTACTGATCCATCGACACCTACACGTCTTGGCACCAGCGTTGCACGAGACACGTGTCCTGACCTCACCCTGTACCGTGGCACAAAACCTTGCACCTGGCACAACCTTGAGGAACAGCTCGGCAGTGACCATTCCATTCTTGTCACCCATATCAACACCAAAGACTTCGCGGGTGAGGCACGCAAAATCCGCATCACGGACTGGCCTGCCTTCCGCGCATCTTCCTCTTCTACCTCGCCCGACACACTCACTGACTGGGTGCAGACACTGCAAACCCGGCTAGACCGACACACGCGCACCCTTACCACCACTCCCGATGCGCCGGATATAGACTCCCACCTTCTTCACCTATGGGAAGCGGGCCGCGGTCTAACCAAACGGTGGCGACGTCAGCGACACAACCGGAAGCTCAAACTACGCACTGCACAACTCACTGTAGATGCTGCTACCTATGCTGCCAACCTCACTGGTCAAAACTGGAATACGCTCTGCGACAAGCTCAATGGTACGCTCGGTACTGCACGAACATGGTCCCTACTGCGTCATCTAATACAACCAGGCCAAGCCAAATCGGACAGGGCCAAGGGCATTTACAAACTTCTCCACGCTACTAACCTAACAGACTCCGAATGCCTCGCACAGCTACGACAGCGTTACCTTCCCCCTCCTGACACTCCACGCTACGCGGACTACACGGGTTCCCCCAAAAATCTTCCGTATCTTAACGCGCCCATCACGGACATTGAGATTCGCGCTGCACTCACCGACATTCGCCGCAACACATCCCCTGGTCCTTGCAAGATTCGCTACTCTCTCCTGTACAACCTCTCTGATTCCGACACCACTCAACTTACTACGTACTTGAACGAGGTGTGGGAGTCAGGTACCCTTCCCAAGGAATGGAAGGAAGCCACAGTCGTTCTGATTCCTAAGCCTGGCAAACCCCTCTCCTTGGAGAACCTGCGCCCGATTTCCCTTACCTCATGTCTGGGCAAACTGCTCGAGAAGGTCCTACAGCTTCGCCTACACAAATTTTTTGCCGACACCTCCGCCCTTCCCCACACCCTCTATGGCTACCGTAGTGGTATTTCCACTCAGGATGTACTGCTCCGCCTCAAACACGAAGTTCTAGACGCTCCAAGCACTGCTCAATATCGCGCTGTCCTTGCCGCAGATCTTAAAGGAGCCTTCGACAACCTGTCCCACGATCTGGTGCTTAAACAGTTGGCAGCCACTGGCTGCGGAGCGAAGGTGTACAATTACATCCGCAATTTTCTCCGAAACAGGTCTGCCAGCCTCGTTCTTGGTCACCTTCGCTCCCCCTCCGCTCCGGTGGCAAACCGTGGTACTCCGCAAGGCTCTGTAGTCTCTCCCCTCCCGTTTAACCTTGCTAGGCGAGGACTCCCTCCCCTTCTGGATGAGATCACAGATGTCAGCCATGCAATTTATGCAGATGACATTACTGTCTGGGTAACGAGAGGCTCCCTCGGACACATAGAGACTCAGCTACAACAAGCCGCTACTACCATCGAGCAATATGCCCGGCGTGGGGGCCTCACATGTTCCCCCACTAAGTCGGAGTTACTAGTCGTGACAAAACACGCTCGCGGACAAACCGATCTTCCCCTCACCATCACACTAGATGACAAACCCGTCCCGCGTAAATCGGCTATACGGGTGCTTGGCTTCACGTTGCAGTCCAACGCTAAGGCAACGCAAACCCTTCACCAACTCACTACCCAGTGCAACCAAATCATGCACATGCTACGCCGCATCTCTAACCGCCGAAATGGCCTTAAAGAGGCAGATACCTTGCGCCTTGTCCAGGCCTTGATTCATACACGCCTACTTTATCACCTACCTTACCACAACCTCACCCAGACCGAGCACAAACGTATGTCTACCCTACTACGGAAGGCAGAGAAACTGGCGCTCGGTCTCCCCGTTCGCACAGCCACCGTTTGCTTAGAGCGGCTTGGGGTGACCAACACCCTGGAGGAACTTATACAAGCGCATGAGGTTGCCCAGTTGACGCGCTTGCGCTCGACGGCTCAAGGGCAGAGTCTCCTTGCCACCCTTGGTTTCCCACCCTGTCGTGCTTCCCTTAGCGCTGCGGGTCTCTCCCCCGCTGCTCGCGCCAAACTCATTGTGGCTCCTATTCCCCGCCATATGCATCCTACCCGTCACTCGGCCCGGCGTGACCATCGCTCGCGCTACCTCCGACGCGCGTATACTGAAGGCTGCGATACCGTTCGTGCCCTTTTTACGGACGCCAGTCCGCAGGATGCACGTGGGGGGATTACAGTCGTCGTGAACAGTGATCTCAGGCTAGTCCACGCTGCCACGGAACGTGGTCTCACTGACGTGTACCTCCTGGAGGAGCGTGCGGTTGCCGGGGCAATCCTTTCCACCTCCACTCTCTCCTCTTCCACGCCCACTCACATTCTGACTGACTCCCAGACAGCCTGTCGCCACTTCCTTTACAACACCCTACATCCCTTCACTGCGTCCCTACTCGACTCTTTCCTATCCTCCACCTCCCACACTTTCCGGTTAGTCTGGGTGCCTGGGCACGCAGACATCCCTGGTAATGAGCGCGCACATGCGCTCGCCCGAGAACTCTCAAACCGGGCACCTGGGGAAGACTTTGCCACCATCCGACCAGCCCCTTTTTCATACTCGACTCACCTAGCTGATCTACGCCTCGCTCGACAACATAATCCTCCTCCTCAGCCTTCCCTTACTCGCAGACAGGGCGTCCTATGGCGTCAACTCCAAACCAACACCTTCCCGACGCCCCTTTTCTACTCCTACGTGTACCCCTCCCGTGGTCCGCCTGAGTGCCCGCACTGCGGCGATCGTCCTACCCTTCTCCATATGGTCTGGCAATGCCAAGCCATTCCCTCTGTCTTGCCTCTCCCCAACCCATCCCCCACCTCCTGGGAGGAGCGGCTGACCGATGACACGGCCACCGGCCAGCAATGGCTGGTGGAGCGTGCCGAGTCGGTGGCCACCACGTATGGGGCCCCGGACTAGGGGCTCCAACTGGGTGTACTAGAACCCATCCCTGCAATAAAGTTTACTCATTCATTCCCTGCTCTCGGCCGTGTTTTTTTCGGCGGGCAACAGAGAAAAGGGTCAGCTGGGGATGATGAGTTTGCGCTGCCGTAGACACAAGACACATCTGCGGCCGAACACAGAGATGGTAACAAAAACGGGTCGACGGCCAAGTTGATTACGCTGAGAGCGGCGAGCCGGCAGAAGTAAAACAATAGGACGTGCAGAAAGAAGGGTTCTGCTTCCTGGTTTTTCTACCGCGCACACCTCTAAGCTGACAGTGCAGGGGGAGCTAAGCACTTCTCTGACCAATCAGCGACTGCCCTTTCATCGTCTGACCCCGTCCACTGCGCATCATTATGAGTGAGAGCGTGATCACGTGGCGAAAGGTAGATGTATGACTGGTCCAAAGAGCGCATAGTTTCCACCGAAGTGTCAGCTTGGGGCGAGCAAAGTACGTTCTGTGTGCTTTTGTATTCTTCTTTAATCGCTTTTGTTGTTGGAAGAGCTGCGCTAGTGGTCCTAACACGTATTCGCTTCGGCTTCATCAGGAACCAGTAGAAGATAAGGGAAGAGCAGAAAGATCTCAAAGCGAAGCGAATTTAGTCAGTCGGCGAGCCTAATGACCCTCCTAATTAATATAGCGGCCTCGTAGCTTTTTCTATTCATCATCATCTCGCACTTCCACTTGAAGTTTGCAGCAAGCGGGGCAAACTTATTGCTGTCTTAAGGCCAAATGGTACTGTTTTGTTTGTAAATTGTTTGCGGAAAGGGGAGTTTTGTTTGTTTAGCTGCATAAATAGGAAAGTAGATAAATCTTAAAAAAGATATTGACGCCTCGCTAATCGTGCGGGGCTTAACTCAGCCCGTAGATATTGTCTCCCCACGAAGTCTTAAAACAAGATTAGTTACTGGGACGCACCTTGGGAAAGGTATCAAGGCCCATACGCACATTCGCGTTTGAACGCGTTTGAGTGCGTTGCGGCGTCCTTGCGCCCAGGAGCGGTCGCTTGCGGTGCGACGCGCGCCTACCCGCAACGCCCCGTAGCGCGACGCAAGCGAGTAGAGACTCGCTCAACTTTTCGAAGCGTTGCGGTGCGTTGGACCAATCATAAGCCGAGCGAGGAGAGGAGGGTGACGTGTTCGCTCGCGCCACTCGGCCGACTTGGCGAGACTTAACCGGTTCCCCCCCCGCAGAACTTGCTTTTTCGTTTTGGGGAGCGGTGGGAAGTGAATTTTCCAAGGCTGCGATGATTCAAGCTTGACAAAACGTCCGGGAAGCCGGCGGGATTGTCCCAAGATCGAACACTTCGACGCTGTCGCTGTGCGCCGCTATGTTCCCTTGGATTTTGCTTACTATTGGTGAGCCGCTAGCGACGATAGCGCGTTCCTATTGGCTCTTGACTGCGGTAGACTGCGCGTCCTGTCAACACAACTGTGCGTACACGTTTCGCGCAAGCGCTCTTCGCAACGCAACGCACCCGCTTGCCGCTACGAAACGCACCGCGCTCAAACGCGAATGTGCGTATGGGCCTTTATCCGCCGAACCGCAAATTCTGCTTTTTGCAGTGTTTGCGTCACCCGCCCACTGACAGAATAAAAAAATCCCAACTTATTTTCAACGCGGAGCAGACAAGCGGACTCTTCATGAACCCTTTCACGCTGAAGGAAAGTTTGCGAACACCAGCCAATAACTTCTTTATATTTACTGATCCCACAACATCCAATTACATAAAACAAACGAAACACTGTAGTTAAAATAATAAAACATTGATTGTAGCATAACGCCGACCATTCCCAACTTGGGAAACATCCTCTTCCTGGAGGAAGAGACTCAAGACAGGAAAAAAAAAAAAAAAAAAGAACGAGGTAACTCATAACAATATTGCGTGTTTTCTTTGTATCTGGAAAAAAAAAAAATTCCGGTTTTCACATTAGGAATCATTCTCTCTGCCGACAGGCAAACACTCGATGTTTTCTATGACTTGCGTCCCACATCAACACAGAGTCAAAACTTCTTATGAAAACAGAGCACACAAGCACAGGCCTAATTAATCTCTTCACGTCGTATAGAAAGAGTTTGCGGACACCGTAAGAAACTTTTTTGTGTTGACTAGTCCTTCGACTGGTATGGGCCTTCGGCCTTTCTGCTGTACTCCCGACTCTCCTGAGCCAAATAAATGAAATGAAATGAAATGAAATGAAATGAAGTTATATCAAAACAAAAAAAAAAAGATATAATGATCCTGCCAAAAAAGAAATAAAAAAGGAACAAATAGGACAAAAAAAATAGGCATGCGCCCCGAACCAACATCAATTTATAAATGACAAGGATCAGCGATATCTGAACTAAAGAAAACGGAAGGATCCCATCCTATCAAAATATCAAGATATCGATTTCCAGATATACGGTCCAAAAACGTCTTAAAAAAAAAAAAAAAAAAAAAAAAAAACGTAGCATTTTTTTTGAGAACTTGTTTAAGAAGCGTCACACCTTGGGGATGGATCAGCCGGACAAGGATTTGAGGAGAAAGTAAATACTGGATGTTATGTTTTTTGTTGTTTTATATTTCGCTTTTCTTATTCGCGTGTTTGCTTTCGGAGACGGAATTTTTCGGGAAAGTCCGCAGCGGCCCCATATTCATTTATCTCCAACGCCCTAAAAATGGAATGTTGGGGATGAAGTGCGCCTCGCTTCGCCCTCGGAGAATTTTCCCCTTCGAAGGTAGCGTCCCTCCTTTTGAAGAGGGGCGTTTCGAGATCAGATTCATGTTTTTCCTAGATCGCTCTGAATGGGGGTTCGTTGGAACTGATATTGAAGACCCCGAGGAAGTTAATGGGATATTTCTTTCGCCCCCCCCCCCCCCTCCCCCCTTGCCCTTTTTTTTTTTGATGCAAAAGGAACTCTTCAAAAAAGCCACCATCAGGGCAAGACAACCTTACTGGAGAATTTCCTAGTTTCTACCTTTTATATATTTTCAGAGATTATCAATTTTTACGGTCATGTGAGCAGCTGCTAATATTGAATGATATCTTCCAAGATAAGAATGAAATCTTCGTGGGTAAAAATTTGGGATCTAATAGTGGTTAAACGGTAAGACGAGATGTCAACTTCCAAACTGCCTTAAACAGAATACATCCAAATAAGAAGAAAGAGTGTCATTGTTTAATTATGAACGCTCATTATCAGGTTTCAAAAAGCGCGATAGCTTATTTTTGATATAAATAAGATTGTATTACACAAAGCTTGACGAATGAAAGCATTCTAATCTTTTCACCAGGGAAGCCTTTAAAATGAGGCTAGTGATTAAGGATTAAGCCAGTGTGAATACTTCACATATTGTACGTTCAGAAAAAGTCAGTTATTAAGGCTTAGTTTAAGTGAGAATTGATTAGCCGAAATATTCCGGAAAATATTGGTAACAGTTAAGTCTAAGCGCATGATTCATAGATCGAAAATTGATTGATGAGTCATTCACATCAGATTGTAGCGGTGGCACCGGGCTGTATGGTGTAATCAAAACGTTAATATACTGGGTCTTTCTGCTAAAACTTATAATCGTCCTTAAAATATACACTTCAAGATAAAAATAAGCTCCCTGCGGGTACAAAAAAACAGATTTTGTGGACGTCAAGGGTTGCAAAAATGCTATAGTTAAGAAAATAATTACCAAAAATGAACTAATTTTTTATTAGTGTTAATGAACGTATGGTTTCACCTACAAAATTAATAAGCATTATCGGAAACTACTAAACCAACTTTTTTTAAATGATATAAGGTACGGGCAACATTTTACGATGTTGCGTAAAAGCGCTCGATTTGGACGCGTTCCTTGATTTCGGTTTCTTAGCGCCGCGCATCTCCACGCCCTCGGTGCTGCTCCCCTGTGGCTGAGACGCGCAACACGCGTGCGCCATACCTTCGTCCCTCCTACGAGGGATTTGATGCGGTAATTTTGCGCCGCGACGACCGTGGAGCTGGACCGTGGGCGCGGAGATGGGCTCCGGTGAGAAATCGAAACCTAGATGCGTTTAAAGCTGCGTTTAATTAAAGAGAACTGTACAGGTTCATCTCATTTCTTTCCGCTGCGTGTGTACGATGTAATAATTCAACATATGTATTCACATGTTAAATACAAAACACCAATATATTTGTTCTTAAAAAGCTTCAAGAAATGTTTGCCTACCTGTACTATCGGTTAACAATCAGAGCAGTAAGTCCAAAAATTGACTTTTCGGTAGTCGTCTCTTTTCCTCGTTATTTTGTTTATATGTTTGTAAATTATTGTCAATTTTCCAATACACACAAAATCTAGCTAGGCAGTTGTTCTCCATCATGTTTCACGCCGGAAATAACAAACTATAATAACTTACAGTGTAAGAACGAGCTTGCCTAACAATACCTCGTACATTTATTTGCCTTTCGCATAACGCTCGTCCTTGCATAGACGATAAAATTCGTAACGAATTTTCATACCTAGGTCTCCAAGATAAGAAGGTTTAAAAAAAGTCCGCGCCTACGAAACGCTTTCATTAAAAAACTACTTGCAGCGAGTTATATATAAAACAATCGGAAGAGGAAACAACGCTTGATTGATAAAAGCGTCTAGCTGCGCCGTCAGTGCCACCATGTTCGCAAAAATACTGCTGTAAAAAAATCCCGAGAAGCCTTGTTGACTTTTCTTAAGGTTGAGCCGATCACGAAAAGAAGTGAAACAATCGCCCGACTACATCTACAATGCAAAAAAAAAAGTTTTTGGTTTCTATACTTCGTTTCAGCTTCGGTCTGAGCGCGGCCGATGTTATGAGCCGAAGGGCCAATCCAACATCGAAAGAGGCACAACGTCATGGCGTGCTCTCTGCAGTTTATAGAATCAGCCGGTATTCTCCATGTCTCTGTGCGCGCTCCTCCACCGGCTAGTCCTATCAAGCGCAGAAAGCACGCCATGACGCTGCGCTTTTTTGCGCTCTTTGATTGGCCCTTCGGCTCAATACATCGGCCGCGCTCGGACGGAAGCTGAAACGAAGTATAGTACACGGGCTTATCTTCCTATTATTCATGTAGAACTCTATTTTCAACTGCATTTTTTTACCGCCTGCATGAGGCATCGTGCTGACGCGTCACTTTCTTCTCCATCGCAAAGACGTAAAAAAAAAAAAAATGTTTGACGATACCATTTGCTTAAACCAGCGAAGTCGGCGTCGAAGAATCTTTCCTGCGGATTTATTTGCACGGTCGTATTTTCAAGAGCTTGGCTTTGCGCGTCTGTCGAACGGCGCGTGAGGTGCGATGCGTATCCGGAGAAGAAAGCCAGGGATTTTGGATTCCCACCCTTTTTTGTTTGATATTAGATTTTCAGATGAATCCCTCTGTCAGCTGACGAGAGAAGACAGAACGGCTGCCTGTCTTTTTCCTCCAGCGGCTTTTGCATGGTGTTGCTACTATTTAGTAGTAGTTTATGACGAGTGTTTCCTAGATTGCTTGTGGATAAGCAACAACTTTGTGTTTGGTATGCGCTCCAATCTTCAATTTCCACTCCCACTACATGGATACCTGTGCCGTGTGCACGCTGCGTCGATCGCAGATTTGTAACAGCTTCGCTCCACAGCGGAAAACTACCTGCACATATGCTCGTTGGTTGGTGAAAATATTTTTCAATGCTTATGAAACATTAATCTACTTTTTCCTAAACTTTCCTAAACGCTCCTGGGTTCAAAATTGCATTATACGAAAAGAGATGCGCCATGTTTTATATCGCCCACAAGCCTCTTTTACCTAGCGTTTTTAGGGAGAACAGCGTCTTCTCTTGCGTGAGCCAGCTTGGTTTAAACCAAGCCGTGGAGCCCCCTCGGAAACAAATTATTTGTTAGTTGTTAATACAGCGAGAGTTTAGTCCGCCAGAACATGGCGACATTGTTACCCGCTGTAGATGCGCAATTTAGCCAGCCCAGTACGGCTGCTAGTTAGGAGTCTTTAACGTGCATCACGCAGCAATGATGCACGGGGTGACACACACATAACGTGACATACAAACCAGAGATGGCAAAATTACGTTAAAAAAAGTAATTAAGTTACATTACTATTTACTTCGCTGGATACTGCACACATGCAATTAAATTACATTACAAATTACGGCAGACTAAAAGTAATGACGTTTCATTGCAATTACTTTCCAGAAGTAATGAAATTATTTTGGCATAACTTTTTAATACCTCGATACGTTTTATTTACCGTATATGTACTAAAACTCAGGCCTTCCTGTTTAACTGAAACAGCCTTATACGTCTCAAGTAGAACAATACTGAAGAGTCGTTTTGCTGGAACACACGACATAAGGGTTAAACATTATGAATAGCTTCTTTAGATGTGACTCAAACACATTCGACTCCCTTTCGCTTTTTATTCAACTGTCAATGTCCTTATTGAAAGGGTGATATGTTTCCGTGCTCCTGATTTAGAAGAAGTTATGCGTGTCACTTAGTTAAGTTTGGCCAAGGGAGCTTGTTCTTACGAGCTGTTTTCACGTGAAACGTTTCCCTCTCGCCTCGGCCGCAATCTAATCCTATTCTCCCAAGACCACGGGTTGACGTATTCCCGGTCATTCGTCTCAACGAGCACTGTTCCTAAATAAACCGAAGAGCCCAAGTTTTTGCGGCTTGTCACACAGGGGCGCTGGATTATTACTAAGCAGAGGTGTTGCCAGTAAAGTTGAGGAATGGTGGGAGATTCCGAAATTGTATACTTTCGGGAAAAAAAAAAAAAACGGGGCGATATCTGCTCGAAGGCTTATTCGCAAATAAACTCCTTAAAGCGGCCATGCAAGGACTTTTTTTACTGGTTTTTAATTTCACCGAAACCGTGCGCACTGAACGTAGTAGTTAATGAAACGTTTCCTTTTTCGAATTTCGCTTTTTTTTTAAAGCTCTAGGCAAATGAGAATTACAAAAACAAGCAAAAAATAACCTCCTTCATGACGTCTTTGGCCGCTTGAGTGGCCGTGAACTAGAGGAAGGGTAGCGAGCTCAGCGAGCGCTCAGCGAGCGCTCACAGGGTGCCGCACCACGTGTCGACGGCTCGAGAGGGCGCCACTGAAGCTTGTTCTGGATAGGCTGTATAAAGCGAGCTGTCAGGGCGGCTCGCATTGGATTTGCTGCGCGATTAAACACTAATTAGACACGACACTTTATTGGCCCCAAACAACGGCAAAAACGGGTTAAAGATCAGTTCAGAAGGGGAGCCACTTCGCGCTGTCATATCGCCAAACGGCCAAGCCGCACGCCAAACCTGCTCGCCGAAGGCCCTCGGTACGTCCGAAACCGGTCGGATCCTCGAGCCGGTATGCGACCAGAGCGCCGTCGCGTACATCCGGGACCTTTTTACGCTCGCTGCTCGTCGGTGCCTGATCGCAGTACCCCTTTCTAGTAGACACCGCCTTTTCCACCGCCTGATGGCGGATATGTCGAAGGGTCATTTCTTGTTTCCGTACTTTATAAACTGAATTTCTTTTTTTTTCGATCTAAAGTACTGAACAAAAACTGAACAGCAGTAAGGCCAGGACCGAAGACCTCACATACCGGGCGCTTTTGACACCGCGGGTCGCCCCCGTAGGTGGAGGAGGTTTTCCCGCCGTCCGGTTAAAATGTGACGCACCACACGCAGAGAAAGGGACTAATTAGGTGATGAAAGGAAGAGGTTTAATTGGTTCCGGTTAGCTTGCAGCTCACTGTCAGCTTAGGGATGAACGAAGTATAGCATCGTCGTGATGACGTGACGCCGTGAATCTGTCTTGCTTGGAGTTTGTAAGCCGTGGCCTTCCAGCGATGTCAACACGCACGCTTTTCTCCTTTTCTCCTTGGCCTCTCCAGCCCGTCTTTCCGCGTCAGTCCAGAACTTCGTATGAGGCTTTGTGCTCAGCTCGGTGACCGTCGCTTATTTTCTTTGATGTTTCTTTGACAACGTTTCACCACGCCAAATAATTTATTTCTTTTCTTAAGGTTTCCAAAGGAACATTCTAATTTGGGATAAAAGTACTTTCAAAATTAATGGGTAATTTTCTCGAAAATACTGCCTGAAAGTAATTCATTACATTACTAAATTACTAGCCTAGAGAAGTAATTCATCGCATCACTCATTACTTCAAAAAGTAATTTAATTACTGTAATTCCATTACAGTATTGTCATTACTACCATTTCTGATACAAAGAGGAGGTGACAGGCGCGAGTATATTGACAAAAATATAGGAAACTTCTAAATATAGTAGGAGAGGAGAGACTAAAAAGCAAAGAGAAAAAGAGGAAACACTGAAGACACAAGCCATTTTACAATGTTACACGGACATCCGGGGTGTGGATGAATCTGTAAATGGCGCTGTCCTCTGCAAAAAGGCGCACAAGGGATTATAATACGTTTGTTCAATCATTTATACAGTTTTTTTTTTATTATTTACAGATTTTTTTTTTATTTTTTTTAAAAAGGTCATGAAAGCTACAGTTATGCGGTTTGTGCGAGTGAGTTATATGGCCAGGGGGACATTACATGGGTGGTGAATCTTTGCGATAATTCGGCTAATTATTAAAATTCGGTAATTAACTTTTTAATTATTGAAAATGGACACATGGTTCGAATTAGAAACTTACTGAGCGCCATCGAAAACGACTAAATCAACCCTTTTTTAGAACAATTTGAAGCTCGTGGGAAACTCGGGGTCGATCCAAAGTTACCACTCGTGAAGCAGGCGCAAAGCTAGCAGCGGCGGAACGCTAACGCGGATGGTTAAATCATTTTCGCGTTCCGCCGCTGCCAGCTTTGCGCCTGCTTCACGAGTGGTAACTTTGGCGCGCCCCCGAGTTTCCCACGAGCTTCAAGTTGTTCTAAAAAGGGTTGATTTAGTGGTTTTCGATGAGGCTCAGTAAATTTCTAATTTGAACCATATGTCTGTTTTCACAAATTAAAAAAAAGTTAATTGCCGAATTTTGATTATTTAGCTGACTTATCGCGAAGACTAGCCACCGCATAGTGTCACCCTGGTCGTATAACTGACTTGCATAAACAGCAGAGAAGACACGACACAATACGCGCTTGTAGCTACGAGGTTTTAATGAAAAAAAAAAAAAAAACAGACATTCCCCGAAGCTGTATTCACACGACGAGTTGGCGTCACGGGTTGAAAAAGTAACACTTTGCTGATGGTGATTGCTGACGTCAGTTCCGTTGCGGAGAAGATCAGGGGATGGTCGGTGTAAGCAAGCGAAACACGCACAGATTAAACACAATTCCATATGTCTCTCACTCACAAAAGAGCTAGTACCTAGGAAAAGTTAGTCCTACCCGCATGACAAACAGTAACGACCGAGAACGACCACCTTAAGCGCGGGAACCCTACGCAAAGGCATCGTTGGCAGACTTGCCAACACTCGAACCTATGTGCACGAGCAGAGTGAAATCGCGACACCTGCCAAAGAAGCCTTCGCAGGCATGCTGCACGTGCCTCGTGTTGTTCCTGGTCGGTTGTTGCAGTTTGTCGCTCAAGTGGGATGAGGCAATACTAAGGCAACAGAGAGTATTCATTGGCGGCCATAGTTGCGTGCGCGAATGCCAAGCGCGAGCCGATGGTGAGCATCCACAGTTCTTTTGCAACCTGCATTCTGCACCATCAAGATTGCCGGTCTTAGCAGCCTATATCCTGTCAGCTCGTTCTGAGCATGCGCTCTAAACAGCGCCTTCAATTATGGCGTCCAGTGGACACTCAAGCCAGGGTCAACACTGCTTATACATTATTCAAATGATAGTCTGCTGACATCATTCATCGCGATATCTGTGGTTCGAATGCCGCGTGCAACGTTTCTCCTTCAACCCTTTGCCAGGCGGCATTCGAAGCACGGATCTCGTGTTGACTTACCTTCTAAACAGTTTGCAGACTGTCTTCTGTACGATGAACGAGCAATGTGACCCCGGCTTTAGGCACCTAGAAGACAAAGCCTCCGCAACAATTCCTCGTTAGTGGATCCTTAACCCGCAGCATGCTGCAGGTACGCTCAAGCTCACCCAGGGGACGCCAGAAAGCTGCAGGCGCGTGTGTGTCTTGGCGTCACCACTTGCTAGCTTCGCACTACAGTCGTGCGGCGCTGCAATGCTCGCTAGCGGCCACGATGACGCGAGGTAGACTCGCGGCGCTGCGAAGATTCGGTAAAGTCACTGACAGGGCGAGAACGGGAGGGTGTGGGTTGAGTTGTCCCTTCTCCACCGCGAAGTTCCTATACTTTCGACAACGCTTCGGCGTCTGGTGTGCCTCTAGCACGCACCCAAGCGCAGCCAAAGCACGACGGAAGGCAGGGAAGGGCGTGCTGGAGGCCGGGGGTTCGAAAGGCACGCCCCGTCGTTCTCACTCTTCTAGTGTGACTCTTCTAATTACATCCGGGAGGGAAGGGTGCAGGGCTCGCCTTCGAGGTTCTATTCATCTTGCGCATAAACATTAAAGGAAACGTTTCGGATGAACGAACAAAAACCCCGATGGAGGAGGGAGGTGTTCGCATCGAATATATTTCGGCGTTGCGTGGATGAAAGAAACAAATGGGTTCCGGGGGCTAGAATCGGTTTCAACAGGAGCAGGTTTCCCTGCCGGAGAAGAAACAAAGTCAAGAACAAAAGGATACTCTGCGGAAACACCGAATGGCGTGCTACCAAAGCCTCACGGACGCCTTATTAGGGTTGCAAATTAATCGCGCGCGTTTCGAAGGATACATACATTGCAGCTTCGAAGCAGCCGTACAACACCAGATATGTGCTGCCCACATTTTGCTTCGGGAACGGTTCACACGCTATTGTGTGGACGCTGTGCCGATGCCTCAATCGCGATGCGTTGTACTCAGTTTTCACCTTACGATGGGCAGCGGAGGGCTTTGCGAGATGACCCATGTTTTACCCCCTGGTGCCGGTGTCTCTTGTCAGGAATCCTGCTTCATCTTTCCCTTCTTCACTTAATATACTAGAGCTGTGAGTACGCGCCTGTCTGTGTTCTGTGTTTCTTCCTCGTTTGTCATTGCCTCTTTGTGCGCGATGTTTGAACCATGTTTAGCGTTTACGAACTCGCCCAGCTTACTGCTTTACTACATTTGCTTCAGCCCATCAAAGTAGACATAGCAGAAATTTTCATTTTACTCCAATCGCTAAGTAACGAAGTATTAGAGCGACATCAATTGATATTACTCCGGTTTTAAACTGGAGTTCTGGTATGTCAGCACTCCAAAATACTCAATAAAAGTTTTAAAAAAAAACTAAACTTTTTCGATTAGTCTGCAGTATATCCCGCTCAATCTCGGCGTCGGCGCGAAAAATGAATATTCTGAGTTCGTGAGGCGATAGGAGAAAGGAAAAAAAAATGGGATGCTGCAGTGTCGTTTGGTACTCGAACAGAGCAAAGAAAATATACAAGATTTGCAGCGTCCCGCGAAAAGAAGAAAATCGCTCGAGACGGGAGAGGCCAGAGCGAAAAGGGCTAGCTGGAAGCCGACTCCGAGTTCTCGGCTATGCCGAGGTAATCTTAGCACCTTCCTAAACATATTGCTGCTGGTTTCAACAAGTGCAGTAACTACTTGTTTCGCCTATTGTGTAGGTGCACTTTTAAGAGAGAGAATACGAAAGCGATTGCCACTACCACCAGAAGCTCAGGCGGAGCGGGATTTTGAGAGTGTTTACGGTCAGCGACTGACAACCAGGGGTCGAGCTAACTACACAAGCCGTAAATCAACTGCTCAATTTCTCACAATATTTAAGGTTTTATGTTGTTTGACAGGGTAAAATTTGCTCAAATTTCCAATTAATCAACTTAGATCGTCAACCAGTATTCATTTTTGATTAAAGTTAAAGATAAAAAATTTCAGAGAAATGCCAGTAGCTGCAGGGGTTCCTCTCCGGGCGTCACATAGAGTTACGACACGGAATATTGGCACATTCGGTATTTATTTATTTTAGTAGTTCCATGTGGTTTAAGATTCGCTTCGCAATCATCGCTCACTGAGTTCTGTCGTCGTGACAACCTTCGTTTTTTCCAGCTAAACAACATTCGCCACAAAGAACGAAGGAAGCTTTGATTCGAAGTGGGGCGGCCTGTCCATGGAGTTTCGACGCGCAATATCACTACGCCTATATATTCTTTATCTCTCTCTTAATTGTTGCAGAATTTGACACACAAAAACGTTTAGGTGGTTTCATGCGGAGTGCCGAATTTTAATTCTGTAGCAGCTAAACTGCTTTCTGAATCAGTGAAAGAAGATTCCCAGCGGAGCCGGCCTACCTGTTGCCTCTTGAATTGTTTTCAAGCTTGGTCACTTTTGTTTTTGATGTGCAACATACATATTCTTCGACCTTCCATACTGAAAACTGGCACATTGCTAGACATTTTGAATTGAAGCACTCGTCAAAAGTTTCATATCGGTAGTTATATTTACTGATTTACATGCAAAACTCTATAATTCAAGATGGCGAATGAGAAAACAAAGAGCAGATGGCAAAATTTAATCTTTTATTCGCAAGTTCCAGCTACGGTGCCACTGTTCTGGCGGCTGAATTCGGAAACGGATAGAGCACGATTGGTTTTGTTCGTGTAGGCACGCGCGCTGACCGTTGGCACCACGATTCATTGAAATCCACGCAATTTGCGACACAAATTACTGCGCGATCGAATTCACAATTTTATACTTTTATGGTTCTATTTCTTAGAGAAGTCATGAAAAGAAAATGTAATCACGTCATCTGAATTTTCTTACGTGCATTAAAGCCCCAAGATGTTCTTTCCTAAGTTTTATGGTCAAATATTGTCAGTAATTTACAAAACGCGTTCACAATTTATATATCTTGAAGATTTTGAAACGACCATATGAAACTGTGTAGAAATCAGAGGCAAAACGTCATCATAACAAACACATAAAGCGTAACAGATATTGAACTTTATTTAATGTTTAAACAACCACACGAAAATGATAAATACAAATAATCATTTATTGGTACACTTTTTTATTTACATGATAATGCATCAGATGATTACGATGATTGCTTTTCGGTTTCACATTTCTCGTTCATCCGGGACTTCTGGCGCTTGGTTTCTATAGCAACGGTGGCCGCGGTTATCTGTCGCCTGCTCGGCTGATCGTCGTTTCTCGGCTTCTCATCCTCTTATCGCGGAATATTTAGATTGTGGTTTGTGCTTATCGTTCCTTCGTGTGTGTTGTGGTCGCGTGTCAGCGCCCGACATGCAACAGTCTGCGTTGTGAGACACTGCTGAAAGAGGTACAGTAGTGATGACGACATACGGTTTTATAACCTGCCGCGCGAGTCACATGGTAGGGTCCTGTGGTTTCGAGCCATTGGCCGCGATAATCCGGATGTCATCGGCGTACGTGTGGGTCGCACCTGTTTCGCCAACTTTCTTCTGGGGTTTACGAGATGAAAATTCAAGTGCGGTGAAGCCCCGGCCTTGATGTTTTGGAGAAGGAAACTGTTTGATGAGATAGCATTTAGTCCAACTATAAGGTGTCTGTCTTTATAGATATTATTGACACAGATCGTATGTGGTAGCTTCCTCTCTTAATGTCATCTTTATCCAATTTCCTTCGTCGTCTTCTGTCAAAGCTCAACAGCACAAGGTCTTCAAATTCTCACTGAATCATCTTTTTTCATCACGAACACGATGGGCATTGTTCATTTGGAATGTGTAACAGGAAAGAGGATTTCAGTGCTCACCAAGTTTATAGGAAACATACAAACTATGACTTTTCTTATGATAGACCTATCCGGGTTGCAGCCGAGCAAAGCTTTCGTGACGTGGCACTCAACAAGCCATCCGGAAGTTCTTCGAGAATAAGCCATTGTTAAACTTCCTTCAGGAGAGTGTTGCCATAAGAAAACACAATTCGTGTGTTCTGTATACGTTGGATAGCACTGTATGTGGCAGTTTGAAAATATTCCTTATTTATAGCAGTGTTAGTGCAAGAACCCTTTCTGAAGGAAGTTTCTGCAACCCTACATCCCAATGCTGCACATATTTCTTTTTAAGATAGGATGTATAGCAAAACATTTTAACGATGTTCATCACCCGATATTTTGTTTACGTCGTTTTCTCAAGCCCAGAAATGTCTCTTGAGTCACTATCACTCTGGTTTTTATGTTCAGGTAACGGCTGTTGATTTCTCACTAGTAAAGAGTAGGTACAGTATAGAATGGTGTAAATAGCAAATTGCTTCAGGAATAAAAACGCATGACAAAGTAAGTAGAGGCTCTAATCCACGCTGTGAAGGTGGATAAACAGCGAAACTTGGCATCACCTGGAACGACTGCCCACTGCACTATAGACCATTTTTATGTCAAACGCCACCAGGTGGTGCTCTAGTGTTTGACGTCCCACAGAACTTGAAGATTGCGAAAAAACTAACCGAGGCCACCTTGACACCGCTGCTTGAAATGTAGATAAAACGTCTAAGCAGCAATTCTCCACGTGAGCGTCAAAAGAACGAAGGGGTGCGAGATCTGTTAAAGTTTCAAGTATTCTTGCAAACCAACTTGCCTCCTCCAAGGTGTAACGTCGTACAGACGAAGCCCCTCATTAAAACGCCAAACTTGTTGTCTGTGTAGCATTTACGCTTTCTAGCATGGTGGCATGAGCAAGCTCAACAAGCTTGCAAAGACGGTGCGACCGGAAGTTGCTTGGGATGCGAGCGGTGGTTCATGCTTGTAAACAGCAAAAGGGTTTTGTATACCAAATGATTGACGAAAAAAAGGTAAATGCACCGTAACAAAACTTATTTATACATCAAAGCTTTTGTACACTGCCGTTGCCGGGGCAACTTATTCAACCCCAGTCTTTACCGAGAAACGCATGCAAGGAGCCTTAGGTGTTTTTCATCTATCACGTAATTTTGAAACTTGGTTTGCGGTTTACTTATTGAAACAAGCGTCGTAACCACATGGTAAGAGAAAAGGCGCCTGCGAACGGTGATAAGGGTGAAACGAAAAAGTTCCACCTGCGAGTCGTATACTGCTTCGCTGTAAAACACAATGGGCAGTTGCTTTATAATTGAAATTCTTTGTGTTTGCGTCATAAAGCAAAATATGCCATAAAAAAAAATCTGCCCACCCCCTTTCTTTGTGGCTCTTCACTTAAAGTTGTTATTTTTATGGCTCTTTACGTGTGCCTTTTTCGACCAACGATGAGCTATGCATTTAGATCGCCTTTAGGATACACCAACGTGACAGACACTTTTTTCTTCGTACAATATTCAGATATGTTTGGTAACTCGGGCAATATTCTCAGGAGTAACTGTTTCTCATTCGCGGCGCGAAATTTTCTTAACTTTGAACGATAACCCAGCCGAAAATGCGCGGTGCCTTTGACTGCTTCAGTTTTAAGTCGAACCAATATTACCTGAGCTGCACTAAAGGCAACTTTTGATACGTCCAGGTACTTCTAAAAAGATATGCGAGAAAACTCTGTAAAACAACGAGGAAAAAAAAAGCGATTAAGGGATGTGTACGCAGCGCATGACTCGTTTTGTGGTCCAAGGGGACTAAACTGTTCCAAAAAAGAACAAACTAAAGTGATAAATTTGTTTTAAACTCAACCTCAAACGGAGACACTTCACTGGAAAAAGGGGAGGAAAACAAAGTTGCGTCTGTAAGCTGATCGAAACCAAAACGGTTGCGATTCTCCTCCGGAGTACGCAACCATCAAGAAAATGATTTGAAAACAACAAAGTGGAATCAAAAGTGAGAGTCTGAAGTATTCGGTGGAGCCAATAGGGTTAAGCCGCGTGGAGTGACATCGGTCGCGAATTCAATCCGTTTAATGTAACTTCTTGGTAGCCCTGATATAGGCAAATACCCCGTTTACTATATCTGGCGTTCAATTTCGCCTGGTCCTCGCGCACCTCGCCCGTTTGTTTACCCGCCGAATGGACCCACGTGATTTAGTTTCCCCGCGATCTCAGCCCTAATGAGGGCGCTCGCTGCGCAGCCTCGTTGTCGCGCATCGCCTGCATTTTTCTCTACGTTTCCCTCTGGTTGGCGCGGATTTCCTCCAGTTTCGATGACACAAATGTGCATTTTGGAGCACTTGCTCGCCGCATACTTCGTTCTACCCTCCCAAGAGGCAAAGAAAGCATGCGCCAGAGAAGCCACGTCAAAGAACTCATCGTCGCTAAGTGCGAGTGGTATTTATGACTGGCTGACCAAATCTCAAGAGCAGTGCTCCCGGCAACAAGTTGCACCCTTTAGTGCGCGTATTTCTGCGAGTGTGTCTATCATTTCCAACTGCGATTCGGGCTACTTGGTTGCTCGTGCATTTGTGATGCACTTATATATGGCGTGAATTATAAGATATAGGTGGGTGAATTTAAGATCAGCTTGCCGTTATGTTATCGAGGCGTAAATGTTTCAAACACCAAAATTATTGCTTTCTTTTCCGACGAACAACTCTTGTGCAAATTACGTTGTCCAGCGCATAAAAAAAAATAATAATAGTTATAATAATAAAAATAATGACACCCCACGTTTCTTAAGTCCTCATAGTCACTACACCCAGCAGCGGGAAAGTGAGTACTGAGGGTGTGCGGTGCTCACTTTCCCCTGAGTGACTATAGAACCATCTACATTTTCCCAGCTCACTAGATTTCAGTGAGAACAAACTTATATAAGTAAAAACGCGCCAAGCGATATTTGTAAATTAAACTGGGAATCGAAGTGGCATCGTTGGACATGTATTACGTATGGCATTCACTTTTTTTAACATAAGCTTAATATTATTTAAGGTTGAGGCTGCATAAACAGATCTGCGAGTAGAAGCCTTTATTCGAGAGCATGTCGTTTAAATAGTAACAACAGCTATGCCATGACGTCAGCAAGAGGACTACGGGCTTTAAGATTCTTAGTTTACATTGATGCCCCTTCGTAACCCGGATGAGGACCGTACTAATGTGCGATCTTGTAATTGCTACTGCGTGATGCTCGCTAAGACCACATGCGTTTTGAGTGATGTACACTGTACTGACTGAATTTCTTCTCGATATACTTTTCCTTGCTTTTTAAAGCGGCGAGAGGAGGCGCTTTTTTAAACTGTCGTCCCCGCGTACCTTGCGTTGCCTAGTGAGCAGGGTGTGTGGCTCGCAACCGGAGGGTCGTGGGTGCGAATCCCGTTTAAATATTTCAAATGATTTTTTAAGGGAAATGAATTACCTTATCAAGGGTCATTTTTTTAGATATTCGGCTAACTTTAAATCGCATTACATGTCCTGTTTAATGATTTTCATTCCACGCGAGACGTCAGGTTTTACGTGAGTGTTATGGGTTGTTTGAACTTCCCGCGCGAGCTCATGTTGCTGCGACGTCACAACCCTATCGGCAAATCAGGACATTTCCTGTCACGTCATCCACGCCTGATTTTTTGTGACGCGAGCTCATTAATGCCAATACTATCTAGTAAGAGTTCTACATATGTATGCCATAAACGAGCATTTGAATGTTTTCGAGCTTAAATATGGCCAGAACGACGCTCCATTTTACTTAATTTCTTGCGTTAAATCCCCGCCTTTCTGCTACCATTTTAAAAGCTAGTAATCTGCTCTGATTTATTGTATTGACCGTGTGAGGTGGACGCGCTTTCGTGAAATTGAGGCGCTAAATATAAAGCCACGCGCTCGTGCCAGGATAGCTTTGAGAGCGTTTTACACTGGCATCCTAGTTCCACGGATTTCTTTAATCGCAGTCAAGTCTGACGTCAGTCACACAGTAGCCAGGGTATAACTATGAAACAGGGCATAGTTATTTAGAAGAAAACTTTTTTCTTTCTAAATAAACCGATGCCACACTTCGACTTGCAAGGCACTATTACAATACAATCTTTAGCTATCGAAACCTCATGTTCTGTCTGTCGCATATGTTTAAGCACCAGAAACTCCGACCCCGTCACGCTCACTCCGCTTACAATCTCACGTGTATATTTAGAGGAGCGTGAGATAGGGACTGTAACGGGATTTCTATCGAGTCCTTTTCCCCAAAGGGGCTTCAAGTCGGTTGGGGACGGAGCAAACCATAGCGAACGAAGAAGACCGGTCGCGGGGATGGGGGACGCCTTTTCAATGTCCGACACGCGTCGCTGCTTTGATTTCGAAACCTCGATACTTTCTTTCGAGCCTTCCGAGTGTTTTGGAACTTTTTGACTGTGACTAGAGGGAGAAAAAACAACAGACGAAGCAGAGAACGTACGTACGGTTGCGTTGTGGCGTGCACCGAACCCATTGTCCGTGTGGCTAAAGTTGTTTCTATTCGCAACACACGGGCGACCAACATCGTCACTGTGGTAGGCCTGCCGTGATCAACCAAATGCTTAGTACGACGCCTGAAGAAGTAATTTTGAGCTTACTGATAGAAGTATTAGCAATGTCAGGCTGTCAACATTTGACAGTCTTGGTTTAAGACCACGATGACTTTGAGCTTTCACTGTGGAGATTCTGGACTTTTTTACCCAAATCATTGAACTTGTCATTCACAACTCACGTTAAGTACTCAAACACCCTTGTAACTGCAAACAAAGATGGACACGGGGACACCACCAAGCGTCTAGAACCGACCCCTTGTTCGTGTCCATTTTTGTTTTCACTTATGCCCGAGTCCCACTTGGACGACAAACAGAAACAAGCGACACCAACAAGCTTCAAACAAGTGCAGTATGCACGCGGAGGTGTCTTTTTCTGGCATGCAATCACTCGCGCTTGTTCCTTGAGCAAAGAGGGACTACAAGCCTGCCAAAATATAGATTCGAGTACATGTTGAACGTGTATACAGATTGTCAAGGTCGGTTGTATTCATTTGTCGCTCTAGTGGGACTCGGTAATTACGAATTACACGAACACCATCCACCAACTTGCCCAACAACTAATGTTGTCAAACGTCGATAAGTAGCCAGAGGCCAAATTCGTGACGTCACGGTAAAAATATCCTAATCATGACGTAATAAAAAAGATCGGTGAGATGGCGTTATCGAGACATCTTGTTGCTAATAGTTTGTCTCATCCTGCCATGAAATACATCCCAAGTCACGGAATGTCAGGTCCAATCACGGCACAGTAAGAGACAACGTGGTACGTTGCTTTGAGTTGCGTGTAAGGATAAATGATCGTATTCTAGCTAAATAAACACCTATTTTATGCACATAATTCAGAACTCTGGAAGACATAAATGATGCTTGATAGTGAAAAAAAAAAAAAGAGAATAACTATACGATTTTGTTCCTTTTTTCCCCGTGAAGCGGTTGAAGCTTTTCTTCAGGTCGAGGCTGTACCATCTCCAGGATTGCCGCGGACTTAACACTTCTCTGGCGTCATTAAACGAAAATCGAGGGACCACATTTGAGGGAACGATAAACACACCAATCGGAGACGTGTTCGAAGCATCTGAGGCAGTAAACGCAACGCAATTGCATAAGTAGTTTTGACGGTGTTTGATCTCAGGAAAAACTACGCTTTCATCGGCAACGGGGTACGTAAGATGCCTTGTTGCAGTTGAATGAGTGATTGCATTGAACATAGAGACTAAGTGAGCTAGATAGAAAACGGATCCAACCTTTTAGGAAAAGTAAGTGAGTTCAACTGCTCACTATTATCACAAGGAAAAGTTGCATATCATTTTGGTCGAGTTCCATCTGAGCCGTCAGCCAATGAGTGCGCTCGACACTTGGCAATAACACTAAAATCCTTCTATAAAAATGACATTAACTTTCATACGTGACGTGGACTCCCCACTTTCTTAACGCGGCAAGAACCTGCCTAATGCTTCTAAACTAGGCCCTTAATTGGAGTTGCAACGACAATAAATATAATAAACTAAGTATCAAAGACGTCTCCAATTTCTGTTCTTCAAATTTGATAAGCCATGTACATCAGAAAAAAAAAAACATTTAAAAATTTTTCAACGAAGCGCGGTGAATTGCTCAGGATACACCCCTAGGCATGCATAATAAACGACGAATATTGCCCTATTTGGCAGCCGTCAACATTTCAATAAAAAGTACGAACAGTTGAAAGCAATTTTACTGACCATCAGTCAATCCTGAAGTCCTAAACAAATAAGTGGACGTCGTTAAAATGGCTAACAAGCGAAAACAAAATCAGTGTAGTCTCTCACGGTCGCCATTAAACAATTAACTACCCCCCCCATGGCGCGCAACGCAGTAGCCATGATAAATTGGCTTTGTTGGGGTCTGAGAATCTCGACATGTTGTCCTCGAAAAGTATGAAAAAAAAAAAAAAAAGAGAGACAGTGTGAGATAGAAAAAAAATATGATTAACGATGCCTTCTAAGACAAAGATGTCATCCCGAGGGTGACACCCTTTCAAGACGCCGAGGACTCGTCGTAACGAGAAAATTATGAACACTCCGTGATACTCCCCAAGGTAGACATCCGCTAAGGAACGGGTTGCGGAAAAAAAGAAAAAAACTTTAAATAAGTCCATTAAAAAGTGGTGCTGGAAGAGAGTTATAATGTACTCATATACACATACTTGCAGCACCTCGGAAGCAATAAATAAATTGGTAGCGAACTTCGCCTTCGAAGTTCTATAATTTATGATACGCATTATAAGAAATAGATGAAAAATTGGAGAGGGAATTGGCTTTCCACATTACGTATATTTTCCCGCTAAATGTAGCGAGGAAACTGAATGGTTCCATAGATCACGGGACGTCAGGTCGTGAGACGTCGAATTTTCCCCGCTAAATTTAGCGGGGAAACTGGACTGGTGTCTGAGTCTTGAGACGTGAATTTTTCCGCTAAATTCAGCGGGTAACTGATTTGCTGTAATGGTAGCGTGAAGTCAATTTCCCGCGAAATTTAGCTTGGAAATTGAATTGATGTTTCGTCCACAAGACGTGAAGTTTTCAGCTAAATATAGCGGGGCAAGTGAGTTGACGTATCGGTCACGCACCATCAATTTCCCCGAGGTGTGTAGGTCACGTGACTTCATCTGACGTCACGTGACCGGTAGCGTTAAAAAAGCATGTCCTGCCTGAAAACAGAAGGCGCTATTGTCAATGACAACGCAGGGCATAGCGAATCACTGACACATTACTATCGCTCCGCAGGGAATGAGATTGAGACAGCCCAAAAGAATGACAAAGAACGAATTACTGAGCAAGAAGCGTGGTCCCTGTGGGCCCCGCCCAGTCTTTATTAAAGGTGCCCCGAGGAGATTGCCGAGATCGCCTAACTAGGGCGGTAACTCACTCTGCTGGCTCTAAGCATCCTGGAAATACCCAGATTATTATGATACGCGACCGATTTCCTTGTTAAGAAGCAATGAAAGATCCCAACACACTGAGGTCAGCCTGGGCGATGGAGGAGCATGTTTCGAAACCAGGACCACTGTCAGCCAACCCTGCAGCTCAAGTTCGTCTGCTTCTATTGCAGGGGCTGTTTTGACGTCAGAAAGCCGCGCTCTGATTGGCTCTGATAGGAAGTATAGTCGGAAGACCTCAGGGCAATTAGCATTGAGGTCTACCCACTATTCTTAAATAAGAGCCGAACAGAGCTCGCAGTTTTTGCGTCATCACAGCCCCTGCAACAAAATCAGACGAACTTCGCTCCCCACAGAAATCGAAGGATAATCGCGTCTCCAACCGGTGGACCGGCTGAGTTATATCTCGAATGCGCTCGGCTCGTGGCCAGGACAGCCCGGACACCCGGACTTGGGCGAGTTCTAACTTCTAGGAATGAGGAAAAAAAAAAGAAGCCTAGACTCAAAGATGATGACGGATCGCAAAGCGCGCTTGGAATTCACCCCCGTCGCAGGAAAAATTTGCACGAGAAAGACCGATCATTCAACCTAGCAAGCGCGCGCTCGAGAGCAGACCAGCAGACGACCGGACAGAGGCTGGTTCATACATTGTCAACGGATGCGTTCGCATGCAACCGAAAGGACCGTGACGACCGAAATACCACAATGACGATTTCTTCTGGATCGCTTCGCGAAGCTACCCCTTGCATCGATTATTGCAGTATTATGTTAGTTCTCCGCGAAAACATTAACGTGCGGGGGGATTAGACATGAGGATTTCGCGTGAGTTGGGCTACTTGCCCCCAACTCTTAGTAAAAAAACTAAAATTTGTCTCATACTCTTATTTTCTTTTATCATCTTCAAAAGCACAAATTTCGTAATATAAGTGTTTGCTATCTCCACGAAATGTCGCGTTTGCATTGGTCACGTGTCGTCCTGGTTTCCTGAACCTGCTCCTTCCATCGCCTGAGACGACATCTGTGTGATGCTATTTTTGATTGCTTTTTTAATAGACAAATCGTCCGCTATTGATCGCGATATAGGTGTTGCTAGGTTTCTCAGAGCCCGCAGAGCCATATTTAGGCTATCTTAGAAACCTTCTCAGGGCTGTAAAGGGAAGCTGAAAAGGCTATTGAAAAAAATCGAGTTATAGGTAAATTCCAGAGTATTTTTATTCCTTGAATTTTAATACCGCATTCATTTTAACCAAAAATGTAAGTAAACGCGAGAAAACACGGAAAACCTCTGACCAGCCGTAACGTCATACTAGGACCTTTCGGCCACCAAGCCCGTGTTGTTCGTGTGGGAAGGGCGTGCTATTGCAAGCTTGCCAGGTGTATTCCTTGAATATTGTATTTCTTGTATTCCTGACCTTTCTGAAAACAGAGAGAGTGCGCGTGCATAGCTTTGATAGGCGCTGAAGATGCGGGAGAGAGGATATTCGGAAAACTCTGGATATCACGTCACGCTCCGAGTAGGAGGAACTTCAACGGTGCTTTGAAAATTATTTTCTGCAGCGTCCATGCACCAAATTAAGAAGAAAAAAATCTTTATAATCTTACGAATATCAAGATTTTTTTTTCTTCTTAATTTGGAGGCTGGAGGCCAAATGAAGATGATTTCAGTATTTTTCCTAAAATACAAAACCGCTCCAGTTTTTCTTTTTAGCTATCAGGGTATATATAGAGTGGGTCCATCAGATCAGACGCTGTAAAAGGAGCCGGAAAATTCGACGCCCGCACATTGACAATGCTAACTTTCACCCAATGTGCATTGAGCAGGAACGTTTTACATTGCGTAATTTCAGGTCGTAGTTCTCCTCCTGTAAAGAGCGGGAGCGAAAAACTTGACAAAGTCAACCTCGGTCGCGTTTGCAGACGACCGAGTTAGCAACGCCATTACTTTGTGGCGCCACCTCCCGACAGGCGGAGCGAACACACGACGCGTACTCTGTTGTCTCCTCGCTGTGCCTATCGGGAGATGGCATTAAAACTTTATAGCGTACATAAATCGGTCGTCTGCGCGCACGCGTCCGACGCCACTTCGGCAAGTTTATTGCTCTTTTTGTTTCATAAGAAAACAACGCCCTGAAATTTCAAACTGCAATCTGGTGTGCTCCATTCGCATTCGGGGGAAGTTCGAGCAATTCATGTGTAGACCCCGTTTTCTAGGCTACCCTATGAATAAGTGTGTCACAAACACTCTAAAAAAAACATTTTTTTAGTCGGAAAAAACATGTTTTTCGCATGCTATAAAAGATGCTGCTCCCATAAGGTTTTCTAAAGTCCATACCTTATTTTGAGTGGCGTCATCCGATGTGCATTTTGCATTTCGAAACAAATGTTTGGTGTATTCTGAACAAATTCAAATGATCGTCTCTTAACTACACAAGTCCATGTATATTAGGACTCTGAAAGCAAGTAGCATCAAGTCTATTTCATTTTTTCACAAACTGTCTCGTTTAAAATATGTTTCCGAGAAACCGGAATTGCTGGGCGTTTCCAACGGAGCACATTTCATTAGAACTTCCTCCGCTTGGTGATAGCAGAACTCCCGCACGCCAAGAATTCCTTTCTTAAAAAAAAAAAAAATTGTAAAGGGCAAGGTGGAGGGTCTACTTTTGAAGGGGGTGTAGATTAGTGCCCTACAATTACGTCATCGAAAATGCAGGTTGATAAATGCTTATAGACAGCTGCGCAGGAGATCAATACATGGCGGATCATCTTGCCAAGCCGCCCGAACACAGTCTTTTCTGGAATCGTTTCCCGAATATCCGAGGGCATTATATTCAATTCAGTTGTTTTATAGTGTCCCAACAAAAACCAAAACAATCATCGCTGCGCTGACCTGCCCTGAAAAATTGAGAGCAACTAAGCCCGAAGGGTTGGTGGGAAGTTTTGTGCCTGTTTTAGTCTTTTGTTAGTACCCTTAATGACTTCCGAGAGCGAGTGTCAACCACAATGTCAGGATAAAGAATGGTGACATGCGTGGGCCAAGCGCATTGCTGTCGTTTGCAGCGCGGTACAACAACGAAATATATTTCCTTAACAAGAAATCTAGGTTCCGCTCGGTAATTTCTTGTGTCCAGGGTTTACCGCAATGACAACAGGAGCACTTTCTTTCTAAAGAGAGATTAATGAAATCTACAGTAATTTATTTTCGAAAATACACTGCGATTTCTATTAAGCTTTTTTTATATTATTGCATTTTTAACCGCAAAAAGACGAGCATTTATCTTCTGGTATATAATTATTTATTTATTTATTGCACTTGACAGATAGAAATGTACAAGCGTGCTGGTGTTGGGGGAAGGCTGACGCCCATGCACTAGTGTGCACGGGCGTCAGGGACCAGTCAATTGAGAATTGACTGGTCCCTGTTCCTTCCACAAATGGTACCACAATATGAAATCAATGGGAACGCAAGTTGGGAATTTAAGCCAATTAGACTAATCGTACTTTTTATGCTGCCATCTCTGTCCACTTGTCTGTGGTAGACGTTTCTGGCCATGCGCGCTAGTTCTTTTCTGAAGACTATCAAACCCCGCGCATGCGTCCACATCCCGATGACTCAGCACATTTCACCTCGATGGTGAGCGCTAGAAACGTGATCCTGATTGCGCCTGTTTCATATCTGCTTCAACCGTTTTTACAAGATTCTGACAAACCGGAGGAGCGCGGGAAGTCTCCCAACCAAACCAAATTCGACGATCGGCTATATACAGCATATAAGGTTGGTCTGCTTTCAAAATGTACGTGACGCTAGTTTAACGTATACAGAATGTGTCGTGCATGCATTATACCTGCGTTACGATTTGAAGCGATTGGTTTAAGGAATGCTTTAGTTGGTTTAAGATAAGTTGCTCGCACGACACACTCGAGTGGCACGTAATTAATGAGAAACGTTTATATTTATTCTGCACACTTGACGTCATTAGATAACGCGGGCAGCTGCGCTTTGCCGTTCAGATGCGACTGTCGTGTACCGATAGACTCCTTCTTCCCCAGGATCCTATGAGTTGCATTGTAGTCCAGCTGATTGCTGTCCCGTTCGTCTCTTTTCTAATGCGTCGAGAGAAGGCGTCGGGCTACGGATAGCTCAGTCCGGGGTTTTTCTCTAATTACTATGAAATATGAATAAATAAGACTACGCCTGGTTGTATATTTCTTGTATGCTTACGCACTGCCTGGGGGGTATGTATGCGTTATGTTTCCTTGGCCTGCGTGTAACGTTTTTGTTTGTTTGTGTTTTTTTTTTCGTAGCACTTGAGCGTAACAATTTTCATATAAACTTCAGCCCATGAACACATTTTTGTGTTAAAAATAAAAGCATATAACGTAGAGTTAACAGCGGCACAGCTTGCGTACGCTGAACTATAGACCGAAGCTAACAAATTTGGCTGTTTTACGTGCCGAGCCGCAGCGGGACATACGACACGCGCCAGCGGAGGACATGATTAATATTGACCACCTGGGGATTGTTTGATGCGCAACCGTAATCTCAGTTACACGGCGCATTCTCCGCAATACGTCTCCGTCAGACTGAGGGCACCTCGGCTGGGATTCGAACCCGCCACCTGGGGATCCGTATACATTGGCGCTCTGCCTTCGACGAGCCAACGAGGTGACCCTGCGAGCGCTGAAGTCTCTCTCTCTCTCTCTCTCTCGATACTCGGTGGGTGACGAATGATGTTTCAAGAATAACTCGGGCTAATAGTATCCGCGCTCGTTAACAGTCTTCACAGCGTGAGGCATTGGTTCCGCGTGAACGATTTCTCCAATTAAGATCCCCTTACGTCGGTTCTCGTCTCAGCCCGGAGTTACTCGACTGTTTGATAGAGCGGTTCCCTTCCACGGTAATGCATTCCCTTCGCCGGGTTCGTTAAAGTCCCATCGCGGTGAAACCCCTGTGCCCAAATTTCAGTATTTTTTTTTAGAGCGCAGCTCTTATGGTACGTTTACACTTGAGAACAAATCCGCACCTGCGAGAGCGGATGCGCTTCCGGCGGTAGCGGCGACGGGCGGGTTGCGTTTACATCTATTTCCTTCGAGCGGCGGCGGCTGCGCCGGCTGCGGCAGCTGTTCTCGTAACATCCCGTCAAATATGACGAGAAGGCACGAGAGTTCCCACCTCGACTGTCTCTCCCGGGCGTTGCTGCTCCCGGAAGAACGCCTACTCATGACGTAGGCAGCGTCGCGCTGCGCAAAAATGCCACTTCCGGTCAGCGAAACGCCTCGTTCGGCGGCAGAAATAGGTCCCGGACCAATACGGCTCGCCGCCGCGTTTTCCGCCCAGCGTTCCGCCCCAGCGGCAAGAGCTGGGCGGATTCGCTGGCGGGTTCGCAAGTGTAAACGTACCATTAGGCGCCCGTTTCGGGCGCCTAAGGAGCGGCGCCGCCGTCGCCGTCGCCGTAACCGCGGGGTGCATTATGGGTAAATTTCCCCGCTAAATTTAGCGAAAAATTTCCCTCTACATCTAGCGAAAAACTTTTCCCGCTAAATTTTGCTGAAATTTTTTTTCCTAAATGGGAGGCGAGCAGGAGAGAAGGAGTGGCATAGCTCCTCTCCCTAGCTTCCTCCCCTCCTCCTCAAGAGCTGCGCTCTAATTGGGCCTTACAGGAAGTTGTAAACGGCTTTAATTTTTTTTCTGCGTTTTTTTGTTTTAAATCTGTTTGAACGGAGTCACTTGGTTCGTTTGCGATAATCCCAGCTGGGAGCAGGTGACGAAAGCTTTGATCGTCAGCGAACGTCTCCGTTTCTCCTTCCTCTTTCCTCCTCGCCAGGCGACACATCAGGGCATGCGCACTTGCCACCAATCCGCACAGGATGCACGTCCGCCATTACGCTGCTAACGCTCCCCATGATCCGAGTTGCACTATCTCTGAAATGTAGACTCTTTTGGTGCGGCTAATTACTGCGACCCCATTTGTCCGGCAGAACTTACCCATTCCGTTCCCGTACAAATAATTAGGGATGGCCGTATTTTATTTTTTTATGTGGAGTGAAAATAAATGGATTGAGAACGAGGCTGGCCATTTAGGCCTAATGTCCTCCGCCTGAAAAGGTCTGGCGGGAGGAATTGTTATTTTTCCCGCCAGAAATTGTTACTGCACTAAAGCCTTCCCTATGTCCGAGTTGTGTTCCTGTCATGTTCTCGGGGCATCGATGGACGAATCTGTTATGGCCGATTTACACGACGGACTGATTTGCGGACGGATGGATCACGTGACGACATGTCCGCGGTTCGTCCGTTTTCCAAGCCCATCCACACGAGGGAGACGACGAGCAGACGCCAGCGACGAGGGACCGAACCTGTTCGCCACCCCGCAGTGCCCTGAAACTCCAACATCACTCCGTGTCTGTTGTCCAAGAGAGAAATCAACGTTTGATATCGCGATAAAGAACTGTACGCCGCTGTTCCGTAGAGAACGAGACAGCAGACCACGGTAGGCTTCACGCGAAGCGCCATTAACTTTACTAACCCTAGGCATAACAATAACACAGGCATGGTCCTGCTCGAGAAGGTTTCGGCGTAGAAGCGACAAAGTTCTGGGCTCGCAAAGGGGCGTTTGGAGATGTCTTCACGCATTCCACGCTCGTGCTCAACACGAACAAACCACAGCCACAAGAAAGGTCTTGCTCGGTGTAAGGTTGATTGGGCGTGCAAGAATTATCGCGGCGTGCTAGACGAGTTTTGACGGAAGTTTCTTGACACAGACCCGGCGGAGTACCGGAACGTGCCTCGCGCCTGCTTGACCAAGTTTTTGCAGTTTCTTTCACGTGTTGAACCAAGAACCGCTCGACAAAATGAGCCGGCGAACGCACAAAATACACCGATGCGCCATTTTTGTCTTCATCGTCCGAAAACAAACACAAACAAAAAAAAAACAAAAACAAGAAAACATTGTACAGTTGCCAGACTAAATGTTTTACAAGTCAACCCGCCCCCTAAAATCCGCGAGTGAAAAGCCGCTCGACTTTATCAGTTTGCGCGTCCGTGGACGAGGCGCGGATCGCAGGAATCGGTGACGTGACTGTCACGTAGCACACGGTCCGCGGACAAAAATCGCGATTCGGTTCGTCGTGTAAACCTGCTTTAGCCCACAGCGTCTCTGAGCACGTGAAGCGAAAACTCGCACTTCTAGAACCCAGCGATTCCGGGTTCAAATTCCAGCCCTGCCCGTTTTTTTTTTTTCTGGACGGGCGGCGTACCGGCGTGTGGTGGTGTATCACTATACCGCGTAGTGCGCGTTAAAGAGCTCCAGGCTAGCAGTAGTTCTGCACCGGCAACATTTCTCATTTACAGCTGAGACACCGAACGCCCGGTGAGGCTGATTAGTCCCCCTGCTGTCTAAACATGCACGCAACGCAATTAGTTTGCTTTACCATCTCGAAACAAACGCTCTTCCTTGGACCTTTTCAGCGCTTAATCCTCGAGTGAAAGATGCCAAGTCACTCGGCCGTCGACGCACGTGCGACCTCTGGTATTCCACAAAAAGGAGCTATTGCGCATGTTCGGGACGCATTTCGCTGTCCAATGAAAAAAGATGGCAGAGCCCGGAAGCCAATTTTTGGAATAGCATACAAGCATTTCTGGGATAAAAATATTATTTAAAGTCCAACATTCCGTCAATACGAGAGTACATGTTTTGCGAATATTTGTCATTTTATTCTTACATAATAGAAAGGAAGCGCTTTTTTCTCTTTTCATAGTCCAAGTATGCAAAACTTGTCAAAACTTGGCAACACCGCGCCTATAGACTAAACAGTATCCTCGTAGTAGTATTTTATACTATGCATGCCCAAATGAGTGGTTATAAAAAGAACCCTCCGGGACGACAAAAAAAAAAAAAAAAACAATGTCGGGCATAAAAATATAGCAAAAAAAAAAAAGACTCGACGGGCATACTGAAACAAAAATCAATTTAATTGATTGGGCATTAAAGCTTCTGAACGTCTCGAAGAAAACTTCGAATAAAGAGACAAAAAAAGATGGCAAATGACGGAGAGTAAGATTGAAAGAAAATGTAAGTTAAACTAGAGACAATTAAAAATATGTCAGCGAAGAGAGGACAGGGAACTCAGGAGGACCAGTATCATGTTACCGAGGAAAAATTAGATCGGCCGTTTGGAGGACTAAAATGTGTAAATAGAAGTTTTGAACACACAAATACGCACTTCTTACGACTCGGGAAATCGGGATCACTCGAAGCAAAAAACGGATACAAATTTTAATGGAACAAAGAGGATCGAAGTGAGAGAATATGTGAACTTTAAGGGATTGTCCTTAGGGATGAAAACGCAAACGTGAGGGGAAAAACGACAAAAAGGACATATTTACTGCAAACATTAAAGATTTAAAATAAGTTTTTGAAAGAGTTGGGTCTTCTATGTATGTGTTTTCTTATATTCCTGGTTTTCGTTATGGAGGTTTTGCAGAATGTTTTTTCTCTTCTGATTAGCACCTTACACGAAACGAAGTTGAAGCAAAGAAATAAACGACATAGTCAGGTGAACAGAACACGCGGCACATAATTAGAAAAATTAAGATAGTTCGGCAAATTTAGAGAAAAGATAAGAATGTTATGTAAATATTGCCATGATGAAGCGGAAAAAAAAATAGTTTGAAGGCTAACAACGGATAATTGTTATGTAAAATTCTGGAACGATTGGTCAAGCTTACAGAAACAAATTTCAATGCATAAATCTAGGCCTTTATGTTCGCGCATTTTCTCACAACGTTATGCGTTTCAGAGGGCATTCAATTGCTAGAAAGAAATAAAACCGATCGAATAAGTATGGCGCGGGTGGCTCCAAAAATGAAATGTTGTAGAACGAATACGTGATGATGCAGGAAAAGTGTGAAGCAGTGTTGCGGAGTTGCCACTCCGGAATTGGAATGACTCCGGTATCATTCCGCATTTTCGGGACCTCACAATGGAATGGGAATGGAGTGGTGGCGGCGCTTGGAGGAATGGAATGAGAATGGAAGTAGACGGCGATTGGCCGGAATGGAATTGGATTGGAATGGGCTGGGTTTTTATGCGAGCTCTTTTGATTAATATCTAGGTCCTACGGGCTCATGGCGCAAGTCGGTAGCGCATGCTAAGTGGCTCTTCAAATAGCATCGTTGAATTTGGCGTGTCTGACGGCTTGATTTTCTGACTGGCTTATTTTGCTTCCAGATTCAAAATGACGCGCCCTCAGTTATGCAACCATTCTGAATAGTCGTAGACAGAAAACGTGTCGTACATCATGGCGCGAAACGCGACAAAGCGGCTGTTGTAATCATGCGCGATTAGAATGTAGCATTTAACAAGTGTGTCGAACCGAACCCGAATTGAAAACCGGAGCAAAACTGTTATTTTTAACTGAACGGGAGAAACAAACTGTAACCAAAATTGAAAATTTTATATTGAACCCGATAGGGAACGTAGCCGTAATTTTATGTGCCGGTTACCGGTTCATTGAAAACGGTTTGTCGTAAATAAAATATGAGCCGCGTCCTTCAGGGTGGCGGTACGATGTCAGTTGGATATTCAGGACGGTGGCGTCAGCGGCTCAATTTTGACTAAACAAACAGCAGCGATTACGTGGAGACAGCTCAATAATAATGCAACAAAAAGCATACTTCGTATAAAGTCTATGTGCAACACTAATCGGCAAGCAGTGATAGAGTGTAGTAGAGCTGGTAATAAAAAGACATCTTGTAGGCCCAGAGATTGGGAAGAATAAAAAAACAAAACGGACGAAGACAACAAAATCTCAAACTTAGCTGAAATCTATTAAAATTCCAGCTGCGTTCGAGATTTTTTTTTTTTTTGTAAATCTTGCGATTGTTCCCCATCTCACGGTCTAAATTATGTCGACTAAGTGGCGTCGGAAAGTCGGTGTGGAGGCGTACACTTGTACAGTGGGTTTCACTATACAATGAACCGAAAAGGACGAGTTACCGGGGCCAATTGATAGCTCGGAGGGCGTCACGTGACCTTCCGATTAGGCGAAGCGACACGGAAAGCGCGAAGTCACAAGACGAGCTATGGATTTGATCGTGTATGTCATATTGTCTATCGCAGTGAAACGGAATATACCTGACGAAGCAGCTATTCTTGTCCCTGTGTGCGTATTTTCTTTTGTTGCTGCTATGCAATATTCTGCAAGGAAAAGGTCAACATAAACATCAAAATAGAAAGAAAATTTGAAGGCTGTCTCGGCGCGTTTGTTTCGTTGTGGCGAAATCTGGAGGCGCCAAGAGGCGAAGCTGCGACGAGCGCGACACTGCGGCATCGGTCGCCAATCGCCCAGTGGCCGGTTCTACTCCCTGCTTTTAACCCAGCCAATCTTCTATAGTGCTTTCGTGGAGCACAAATAAAGAATTGGGATGAATATGTTATGACATGCTAAGAATTGTACAGTAATCGTAAACGTTTATGTTCGAAGGCAGGTTCTATAATACGGTGCTACAGTCGCTTGTGCTTGCGCCGTCTGCCAATTACACTTTGTCAGCGGTTTTTTGTTCTTGTCGCAGTGCGTAAAGACTTGGTGAAGGTATACCCGGTGTCGCTTGTAGCAGCGTACTAGCGGTGCTGTTGTGCAAGTCCTCGAAGCAGAGAGCAAGATAGCTTCTGGCGCTACGCACGAACTACACATTTTTCAGGCCTTATCAAACAAACAGCCCTCTAACCATGTATCTGCGAGGGACAGTCCGTGTGCCAAGAAAGTTGGTGTTTTTAATTTTCAACGTCTGTTGGAACTCGCGCTCGTTTTACGCTTCTTCTTGCGATCGATGTCTGCAGTGACACAAAGGTCCACGAAGCTCTTTCTAAGACCATCCTTTGGCTTAGTAGAACGAGTTCTTTCAGGAAGCTTTTCCATACTTTTGCAGTCGTCTCCACGTTTGATGTCAGCAGCTTTATGCCGTTTTCCCCATTAACAGAATGTGGCTGTCATTGGTCCTTATTCACGTTTAGGAACTGGACGAATGAAATGGTGAAGTTTAGCCCTTCCGGGAGTGGGAATGGGTCCGGTGTCTCCATTCTGTGGAGTTGAAAAGGATGAAATTGGAATGGAATAGGGGTGCCCATTCCACAACACTGCTATCTTCGTCCTAATACAATTTTAGTTCAAATATTACTTCGTTAAGATTGGGGATGGTTTCAATTATTTTGAAAACCGTCCCCAAGTTGTGAATCATCCTAACTAAAAAAAGATTAAATTCTTCGCGTTTTACCTTTTGCAAATGTGCCAAGAAAGAGCAGCCGGAAGGAATGCGCTATGAAAATCGACATATGGTCACAGGGATGCTGAGTAAGCAGTCAAAACGGAACTAAATGTAGAAACATGCTGACGTTAAGTGAACATAGTCATTGTAAAGAAACGGTGAGAAAAGAAGCGTTGCGAGCATATGCGAACCCACGCAGAAATGAAGCAAACTGGAAGGAAGCAAGAAAACTCAAATGAAGTGAACAAAGCGAAGTTAACGGGGAAAAAGTGATCAAAATAGAAAATAGAAAGCGAAGTGGATGTAAATTTGCGACGGCAGATGGGAATACAAGGTGAGCAATTAGCTGTAAAGGTGGGCTACTTCAGAACAACAACAAAAAAAAAAAGATGTAAGGATAAAACGAACAAAAATAGCGGTCACAAAAGCAAAAATCACGCGTAAAGAAGTGAATAATAATCCAATAAAAGATTGAAAGAAAATACGAAGTGAAAAAAAAGGATTTGTCGACTAGCCGGGGAAAAACGGCGCCCAGAACGGGAGCACGGTGGGGGGAGGGGGAATAAGGATGTTTCGGGAGAAGAAGTACAACACATAGCCAAAGGGTAAGCAGTGAGTTAAAGAAGAGCGAAAGGTGTTCCTGGCATTCTTCCATTAACGGCACCCTCCCCCAGCCAGCGAAGGAGCGAGCGTCCACCGGACTGGCCTACAAGTCCCTCACAGAACCATTACTGGGACGAGCCCCATGCGCTCGCTGGAGGAAGGACAGTCCTCAGAACACACACAACAAACAGTTTATGGTAACAAAAGATGATAATAAATGGCGCGAGGCCGTTTGCTCACGATAATGTAGCCCTGTTCCTGGCTCCACAAGGTGAGCATTAGAAGCTCGTTAACGCCGAGGTACCTTTTCGGCGCTGTTTCGCTCGGCTTTCGTCGGTTGCTTAGGGATGAGCTGCTGGGTTATTTAAATCAGTGGGGGCTGACTTAAGTGGGGGCCTCCGAGACGTGGATTCTTCTTGAAGTGATGAATAGAGAGACGAAAGAAAATGATGCTAAGAAACTAGGTCGATAAGTCGACGAAACTAATTAGTTAGTTGACATGGTGCACTTTCACAGCTATAATGGGGACATCACTAATTTAGGTAGAGGGCACTACGCGTGCGGAGAAACGATATTCGAATGAAGTGCAGTGTTTGCGCATGCCCCGAATCGACAGCAGCGCCAACGCCCTGGTGAGAAGTCCGAGCCGCCTGTTGATGTTTATAGCGCGTTTCATCGATTAAACTAATCGCGATAATTGCATCGATTGATGTTCCGCCTGCATAGCACGGAGGTATCTATGCAGTACAACCTAAACGTTTACGTTTGCAAGGTGACGCGACACACAGATTCGGTAAAGCCCGGTCAATTAAAAAAAGAAACAGCCGACAAAGACGTTACAAAGAAAAACACTTCAAACAAAGGGACGGCGGACACTTCTTCTATCCCTTTGTTCCACGAACATTCCACTAATTTACACGGCCAATTTATGACAGTCGGCTTAGTCTGTGCCGAATCGGTGTAGAACACCTGAACAGTAGTAGGTTTCAAAAAGACTAAACGTGTGTAATACTTAAATAAAACAGCAAGATAATCTGGGGGTGGTGGTGGTGGGGGGGGGGGGGGGGATACAGATCCGGGCTAGCGAGTCAGCTCCTGCAGATACCATATTTTGTTTACCGATTCCTTGATTTCGTGTTAGTGAGCGGTGTGTTTGTCTAGTCTTTTACTTCGTGTCCTTGTTTTTCCGTGTTGAGCTGACCTGATTGTAAACGTGTATCCCACTTCCACTGGAAATCCCGAAAATATCCTCCTACATAAAGCTATTTTAAGCGGCGCAATCATTAGCGAAGATATTCGGATTTCCACTACACACTTTGTACGTCGAAGAGATTACACTGTAAGCATTCGAATGATATCGGATGTTTCAATAAAGGGATAAGCTTCCGAAGGAGCTAATAAGCTTACTGTACCCAAAATCTTTGCGCAGCTTTCTCTACTCCGCATTTCCAACAAACATGCAGGGTTATGCTAGCTTTCACTTTACGCTGGATGACAACGGACGTTAAAGGTGTTACCCAGACAATTCATTGCTGCGAAACTATCACGTCACATCGCGTCCCTCATGTAACTGCGCCCTTAGCCAAGGCCACGTGGCACTCACAGGACATCGTATTGACATCAATCGCTCGTAGCCTTCTCTCCGGTTCCTCATATGATGAAGCTCATTATAGTCGGCCAGTAGATCAATAACTCTCTAAGCCAACGAGCTAGCACTCAATTTTTAGGATCGGTCTATACATTTACAAGCAAAAATAAAAGAAAAGAGAAGAAAGGTAGGGACAAGTCGCTCTCGATCGTGAGACCACAATTGTAGCCTTTCCCGAGGGGTCCCTGTTAGGTCTTCCTGTGCATTACCGTGGTGCGCGATGAAGGCTACGATGTACACTAACTAATCCCCCGACCGAATAAAAGCATGTGACTCTGCGCATCGCGGATAGTCTCGAACTTCAATCCAGTGATGACGCAAGCATGTTCCGGCTCCCTGATTGGCTAGGAAGGGGCTCGCAGCATCCCCCGGCGTTCCAGCGAGCCCAAGCCAGCGCGTAGAGGGCCTTCTTTCACCCTCCTTTTCGGAGAGATTGCGGTTGGAAACAGCGCCACAGAAAGCGACCGGCAAGTCGGGTGTGCGACGCCAGCATCTTTCTAGAATCCCGGGACCAGTTTCGTGTTCCTGTATTATCCGTTGAATCCTGAGCTGATAGTGCGGTGGAAGCTGCGCGCTCGCAGAACCCCTCAGCCGCCTCTCTTCCGTCCCCTGACCCCGGTCCCTGCGCGTGGATGTGGGAGGAAACGTGACCATGTGGCCAAACGTAGACCTGCCACTGGTCCCATGAGCAACTAGGTTCCAATGCGCTGTCAACTTCGGGGGAACGGAGTGCAAGAAATTGCTTGGGCGGGATCCTTTTTTCAAGGTTTCAAAGAAGAATATAATAAAAACACCCTAGTTCTTTGAGGTATTCCTCTGCCGATAAGGACGCGATTGCGACACTTCTCCAGAGTGTGATGTCACGCTACCGGTGCGTTGGCGTTGGTGCGACCGAGTTTTTATGGGGCGTTTTAGGCGCAATGGCGTGGTTGTCTCGCGTGCCGATAGAGGTTATATAGGTTCTTGAGGCAGGCCGTGGGTGGCACAAAAGAGCGCTAGAGGGCCCAATTCATCTCGAACGTCCCGGAGTCACTTCTATCGAAGTTTACGGCAATAAAAGCCTCTGAAAATCGTAATTCTTCGAGCAATGGCGAAGTTCGTTGGGTTTCCGATAAGCGCCAATTATGCGATAAAACTTGCCTTTAGGACTTAAGAGGGTCGAAAGCAATAGTTTTCTCTGTGACATGCAGTTACTGTATCTCAGTTGCTGCAGTTTAGATATTTCGTGGTAAACAAACAACTCGCGCAGTATTATTGCATATATTTGTGGTACATATTTGAAGGAAGTAGTAAGGAAAGAGTTTATGTTTTTTTTTTATAGTTTACTAAGTGGGAATTCCTATAATTACTGGATGGTCATAGGACCCAGAACAAGAATTTACTTCGGCTTCAGTGCCGTTACTTCAAAAAAAAAAAGAAAGATGGTACCATGGGGGTAGCTACACACGCGGCATGAAGCGTACGACCGCTCTCGTTCGATGGGAGAAGCGAGCGAATGTCAGACCTCATATTCTAACCCAGCATACACTTGTGGCAGTTCTGCTGTTGGGGGAGTGTATTCGGTTGTATTTATTTCCCATCACTGATCTTATTCTGTTTGTCAAGGTAATCATGCTGGCGTTGATTGTATTATGACGTTGTCAAACGGGAAAATTAATAATATTCACGGTGAAGGAGGTTTTGCACCGCACGTCATTTGTAGACCGCCACGCTGGAACATTTAATTTCTCTAATCGAAAATCAAATTAGCCCCAAATTGAGGTTGGAGGAACTCACGCACCGTTGCTCTTAAATCGACTAAGGAATCTAGACAGCAAATACGCACTCAAAAGCTGCGACATTTTAATTGAATAACAAGAAGCGTAAATGAACAGTTAGTTGTGTGTGTGTGCGTGCAGGTGTGTGTGTATGTTGTTTTCATGCTCGTTTTTCTCGTGCAGCTGTATTAGATACAACAAAACTACAACGATAGAATTCTGCGCTGAAAGCCAAGAACCAACAAGAAAGCCTATTGCAAACGCCAGTTTTTATTGCATCACCAACACATTGGGAGCCTTATATCGCGAACACGACGTCTGGCAGTTTCAACTTCCAGTTTCTGCCTTTGTATTTCAGTGCGATGTTTTGTGTGGAAACATGTGAGCGCCGAAGCGAGACTTTGTGCCCAGCGCACATTCCAATCACATTCTGACGAAAACCTTTATTAAAAAGGCTCCATATATAGCTCCAGATTTGACGCTTAGGTAGAGTCAAAGTCGAAGAACGAAGTACAAACTGATTTCACCTAGATTAAAATTGGCGTGGCAATAATTTTAATATCTGTAACCTTCAGCCTATGACAAGGTATTTTTACTTCTTAATACGAAACCAAAAGATTTTCGTTTTCTGAAGTGAATAGGCCTCATCGATATCCTGGCGGCTAACGGCAATAAAATATTGCATTCGCCACTATCTTCAGAATGATGTCATTTGTGGCTGCAATGAGATTCGCTGGAAATGACACTGATTTTCCTGTGGGACGGGGATACTATTCTCCGCGTGTTTGAATCTCGTACGTGAATCCGGCCCGTCTGCATGCCCTTAAATATGTGCAGCGTTCTTACCAGGTATGGGCAGTTTATTGAAAGAAATTAGCTAAATACAGTTACTGTTAGGCACTCAAAAGTAACTGCGTACATTACTCGTTACTGCGATTAAACGTTTACAAAATCTTCACCCGGAAAGTAACGCATTATTTTCTTGTTACTCTGAATCCGTCGTTTTTATGAAGCAGTAGCCGCTTTGAATATTTGCCGTCGTTAATAAATCTTTTCTTTTTAACGTGTTCATTAAGGGAATAACTGTGGCTACGCTGACGTTTCCTGTGCACAACCTTTTATGGTCTATCTGGTGTATTCTGTTCGTGAACATTACAGGCAAGAGCTAGAGTGTGAGCCTTGTTTGGTACTTGTTTTGTACACATACGTTCTCCCGTTCTCCTCCATGAGTGACTAAAACCGTCACTTGCTACTTCATTTACTATAAAAAAATATATTACTCGTTCCTTCTCTTAAAAGGTAACCAGGTTGCTTTATTATTATTTAAAAATAACTAGGTACATTTAACACATTCGTTCTAGCGCGTTACGTGCAAGTCTCATCCTTACACGGGAGCTTATACGAAAATCCACCAGATGGCAACACCTACCATATACGCGGCCAATCGACGCCGAAAGTTTCTGTGGTACTCACGCCTCGTGTTTTCTGGTAATAAGGTCAGGGGCATCTATCACCCAGTGGTTGTAATTTTACTACGGCACGCAACACGTGAAATGCACTATATTAATCGCTCTTTCATCTAATGCATCAGCCTGGGGGCGTTTGAAGAGAACTGTGTAGAAGTTTTAACAAAATTAAACTTCCGATTTGGAGCACACGGATGGACTTTAGGTGTCATACGCAAACACCATTCAGTTGAAAAAAGTCGCATATCGGTTAACGCAAATTTGGGTGGCCGAATGCATACACGGAGAGTCTTTCAAGTGGCTGCAATGAGTCTCGTACGTGAGACTCACGTACGAGACTCATTTCACTTCGTTTCAGCCTGAGTAAGAACGCATCCACAAGCTAGAATGCACAAAAACACGGGCACGCATACTAAATGCACAAGGGAATGGCACTTTCACGGGAACCTGATCAGTTTGGACCAGGGGTGTCCAAACCCTGGCCCGTAGACCGGGTCCAGCCCTGGAAGGCGTTCCCTCCGGCCCGGGGTTGGTTGCGGTCTTACCCTTGACGCACTGCCCCCGGCCCGCTACTACCAACGCCAGAAATAAGCGCGTGTAAACAAAATCGGCGCTGCTACAACGCCCCAAAAGCGCCAAATAAGATATCAGAAAGAATGAAAAAATAACCCTTAGTATTGTGCGAATATTCGAATCTTTGAATATTGGTTTTGAGTAATACGCTATTCGATATTTCTTGGAGATTAACTCCTATGCTCGTATATTTCGAAGTGTTGACCGCGAACACCTGTGCATTGCGGATAACTAACACCCGCGGAGCTTGCTTTAGAAACTATTTCATCTCCGCGGTGCGCCGATGCTCAGTAAGAAGCGCGCTCAACGGGGCTAACCCGCTGTTGTCAAGACTCCAAAACATACAAATATTGCAGTCACGTCGTTATAAGAAGAGCCTACTTTCAAAGCGAGATGGTGCAGGCACGCGCGTGGTACGTGTAAAACCAAATGAAACTTTGTGAAGGTTAATATCTACACTACAATATTATTTTCAACATTAAACTGTTGCTATTATGCAAATACTAGGCATAAATATCCTTATAACCTACGTTGATCATTCATTATTCTCTTTGTTTTGTGTTATCAAATTCCGGATTTCATAAAGGATATTTGCACATAGCAAGAGATTGGTAAATCTCCTCAATTAGGTGCAGCTGGGCATCGCTATAGGTTTAGTTTTATGTCAGATGCAACGTTTACTTGCCATTTGCATGCAGGCTATGCATTTTCTGAGGCCACAGTTTATAAATATATCTGGACTAAAACTAGCTTAGATATGGGCAAGTGATATCTTGAAAACAACCTTTACGAGTACAGATGTTTTTTTTTTCCTTTAGTCATAGTGCAGTTGTCAAAAACTTTGAGAAAGTTTGATGTTCTATTCGAAAATATTGGAGTAAAAGCACTGCTCGTTTCGAATTCGCTTCAAACAGAAATGCGCTAAAACGCAAAGAAAAAAAATTCCATTGCCTTCCTTTGCTTTCTCGTGTAGATCTTGCATAGTGATCTGATCTGCTCTACCATTTTCGTTTGTCTTCTGCCATCTGTGAATATGCCACAGTTCCTCTGCACTTTGAGTTTTGTCTTGTGAGTCGTCAGTGTCAGAGTTATTTTGTAATATCATAAACAGTAAAATATTGCAATTAAACATAACGTATATACGTCCGTGGTATATATATTTTTTTAATCCTTGCTCTTGTTTAAATTTTTCATATTTCAATTATAGTTTTAGCTTAGACGAATTAAATTGCGCAAAAAAAGTCATAGTAAAAACAACGCGACTAAAACAAAAAAGGACGACAGTTTTTTTGTTTTCGGTTAGATATTACCGATTGGATGCGGGGAAATAATCAGAGTGCAAAAATGCTGACCGTGCATGATCTTTTTCATAAACCGGATAATTGTCTTCTTCACATTGGTTGGCAAGCTTGCTCCAAGGTGATCATTGTTCTTATATTTCGTCAAAAAATGTTACTTATCGCGTTCATCCTGCTCGTCGCCAACCTCTGCGAGGCGTTCTTAGCGATTTTCCGTCCAGCAAGCTACCCGGAAGCGACCTCGCAAACCGGTGAGCACACGGCCAGCAAGCTCGTACACGAAGACATAAAAAAAAAAAAAAAAAAAAAATCAGAGCCATTTTTTTGCTACATTTTTTTTTTAATTGATCCCCGCCTTGGAGTTTCGTTTTAATAAAGTTGTACGAAACTTCTAGCGAAACAACATCCGCGTGCGCAGTTACATATATGTACGTTTGGAATTCGAATTTTGCGACGTCTGCCAATTGTCTAGCGCTTACTGCCTCAGATTTATATTGGAAAAAAAATCGTAAACTTCTCCCATGGTATAATAATGATATTAATAATAATAATTCTTTATTTTCTGTGCCCACAAACAACTTTTCAGTCTCCACTGTGGTGCACAAAATACTAAAATACAAATACCGCAAAAACTAAAATACTCTAAACAAATAACACAACAAAAAAATCTCATTCTTGGCGAAAGACATCCATTCACGAACAAGCAAGGTGAATTCCCGAAGACACATTAAAGTATCCTGGTGATGTTCCTTATTCAAGCCCAATTGAATCCGCGACAAAGGGGATACAGGGGACAAGCAAGATGGATAAAACGTTAATACATTCCGGCTGGCTCTTGATGAAACATGGAAGTCAATGGATCGTAGTAAATCCATTGACCTGACGTGACCATGAAGAACTTTATGAAGAAAAACAACATCTATGGACTGCCTCATCACGGCATGTTTGTATAATGCAAACCGGTGACGTAACGTTTCATAATGATAAAAAAGACCTTCTTCCAATATAGCGGTCATACACAATTCTTATCAGCCGCTTTTGTACATTTTCGATTTCAGTTGCCTGACCAAGAGATAATGAATTCCAGATTACCGAGCCACATTCTACCCGTGATCTAACTAGTGACTTAAACAAATGCAACAAACAACAGGGTGATGAGGACCGCCGACATAACCGAGAAATAATGCCTAACACTCTTAACGCAGCATTAAAAGTTATAGACACATGTTCTTTGACAAAAGTGAACTGTCAATACGGACACCAAGACCCCTTACAAAAGATACCCGGGGTATCAAGGCGCCTTCAAGGTTGTAAAAAAAGAAATGAATTCACGCTTTCTAGATAGTACAATATGTTTAGCTTTCTCTGGATTAAACGACAAGTGGTTTTTGAAGCAACAATTCGAAACATGTCCTATGTCAGCTTGAAGATGAGTGCAATCCAATACTGACCTCATATTTAAAAATAGTTTAACATCATCGGCAAAGAGAAGAATTTTTGCGTCACCAACACAGGAAACAATATCATTTATACGCAATATAACCAAAAGCGATCCCAGGATGGACCCCTGGGACCGCTTTTGGATAGCAACCATTGAGAAGGTGAGCGTTGAGTCTTTACAAGTGACTGTACGTACCCATAGTCACGAAATAGATGAGAATGGCAGGAAGAAGCTTCAGTTGTCTTGCCTCCAGCGCCAGCTTCTGGCCTTCGATAATGTTTTCGCGTCTCGAAAATTACGGGTGTGCACGAGCAGCACCAAAGCACGATCGAAGGCAACGAGGGCGCGCTAAAGAGTCGTCCTGCCCTTTTCATCCTCTTAGTAACTATAGAGAGCAAATGTTTTGAGTGACTGGCAATCGCCTTGTGATGTCGGTAGTAAACGATCGTATGTTTTTACACGATTTTTGTTTTATGAACGCTTCACGAGTTCGGCATAGGTTGATGCACTCAGAGTGTGAGGACATCAATCTATATGGAAATTTGAGACGATGTTCGCTTGCGTGCGTGGCGTAAACAGGAGTCTTGTTTCAGCAGAAGAGAAAGAGAGAGAGAGTAAAAAAGATAGGAAAGTGTGGAAGTTTGACCAGAGGAGTGTCTTTTGGAATACACGGTTTTATCCTTGCATGTCAGTAGCAGCTTTGCATATTGAGTACCAAATTACTGAGCAAAAATTTATCATCGGATTATCTATGGTAAAACGCATCCCATGATGTGTGTTTCTTTTTCTTCTCTGAGGAAAAAACTTCAACTATAATCCTTGCAAAATGACATGTTCGGCTCGTGTTTCGCCATTTTCGAGTCGTTAACTTTTTTGTAGTGCCCAAAGGCGCTAAAAAGATTAAAAGATTTACAAAAAATCATCAAAATGATCTTTTAAAAACAAGCACTCGCTTTTTTAGGTCGGCAGAATATCAGGAAAGCGAGCGAATACTGCCTAGCTGCTCGCTTTCCTGCTATGCTGCCAGCATAAAAAAGTTTCTTTTAAACCCGAGAGGTTAACCAACAGCTGTCCGGATATAACCAGATGGTTGCCTTCGGTTCAGTTATATTACTACCATTCCGGGCCCCTTTTTAATAATAAATGAAGTATTCCCCGCTGAAAATACCATGTGCACCAGAAGGACCCAAATTCTTTAATACCATACGAAAGAACGTTACGAAGAAACATATGAAAATTACGTACTTTTATCAAGAGACTCCAAATGTCAAGTTTTTCAAGACATTACACCTGAGCATAACCCGTATTACGCACATAAATCACGCAGTCTTTTGTCGGTGCTGTGCGTCACACGTACAGCACCGACACAAAGTATTACTCACTTAGAAAATCAATAAGACTGTGTGAAGAAGACAATGCCACTTGCATGCGATCTAAAAAGGGAAGTTTAGCAGAGATCCATGGCCATAGATCGATTGAACTTCTGCGTTCTTTATTGAAGAAATGCACATAACGTGTTAAATGGTTTCCTCATATGGCATGGTCGCAGGGGTGTGTATGCTTTTTCAATAGGGGTAATTGAAACTTTGTGCTTTATATGCACACACCACAGATTCTCTGTTGCTTTAATCGAAACTTTCTGAAATTTAGTCTGGCCAGTTTGATCGCTATAGTCATCTAATAAATGGTATATATGTCTTACTAATGGCGGCCTTCTGTTTACTTATGAAAGAGGAAGTTGAAGATACTATTACGTTGGTAATTCGAGGCCTGTACATTCGGGGCATTAGCACGATGCCAAGCGGGAATTGGTGGTGAATCAAAGCCCCTTGATGTATAGAACTTTATCAAAGTGTCTGTGTGGGTTGGCGCTTCGTTCTGAATGGCTGCATGTTTGTGGCCATCGACACAGAAAGATAGAGAAAGAACTGTACAGTGAAGAACACATTCTCGTTTGCCATTCCCTTGCGAAGGTGGTGGTGGCGATAAAATACTGCAGCATACAGGTTCATTGCCGCCATTAGTACGACAAAAGTTAATCTACCATTTCAGCCACCGGATGGTACTGAAATTCAAAAAGAGACTATTCAACTAAAAAAAATATATATAAATTATACGTGGCGAAACCCGCTGTATACACAAATATTGAAGAATGACGGAATATCGAGAATCGCTTTTAAGGTTCTCGCATTTTTCTGAACGAAAAGATGATAGATCGGGAAGTATTTTAGGGCCTTTAGAGTAGACCTTTTTCAAGATTTCTGCGGGCAACCCTGACCCGTCGCGCATGGTAATGTTAGAGGGTACACACAACATGCATCATTCTCTATGCGGTGTGCCGCCATGGCTGTAGGAAGAGTTACAGCTGATCATTTATGCGTATCGATAGTGATACCCGATGACGATACGATGCAAGTGCATAGATACCGGCAAAGCATCGGATATTAGAGAAAGATTTAGGGAACGATTTTTGCGCATCCGATAAAGTACGATGGGTCCTCCGGTACGAATTGGGCGTATGCGAGTCTTCTGTTGCAACGCATGCGCAGTGCGTACTGAAGGGCCTATTGTAAAGTATCGGGTGTGCAAAAACGGTTCCCCAATACTCTCTATCATCGTAGTTATCGCAACGGTACACTAAAACTCTTTTATGTCAATATTATTTGTAGTCCGTCTAACCGTGCATTTATCCATGTCTTAATTGATCTATCTAGCGGGCGTTTAAATGTGATTACAAATCACTTTCTTACGGACGTAGTAAACGACTGCTACGAAACCTTGAAGAGCAGCTACACTCCAAAAAAAGCCCGTGCGCCTACTTTCCCGTAGAACACTTGGAGAGCCAATCACCGCAACTTACGAGGGCAGCTCAGTGAATGACGATGCCGAAACATGTGTTTAGAACAAAAAAAAAAAAAAACACAGTCTGAGTTGTGACATTAAGCAATGCGAGCGTGACGTTTTGCATTCCTTAATGTCACAACCCAGACTGCGTTTTTTGTCTAAACACATGTTTCAGCCTCGTGATTCGCTGAGCTGCCTCCGTTAGTTTCGGTGACTAGCTCTTTTTAGAGTGCACCACAAAAGGCGGCGTAGCCTCAAATTCGTATCTAGTGAAAACCTCCAGCCCTTGTGAATCTAACGGCGATATTTATTCGTGGGCTAATTCTCAGTTCTGCATTAGCTATTACAGCGAGTCATGGGCTCTAGCTTAGTTTGTTTTATATGAATCATACTTAAACTTTAACGAGGAACTTACATTCAAGAATTTATTTGAAAGCGGATCTATTTTCGCTTTCGAGACGAGTAACTAATTGTTTCGCGTCACGTACGCGAGCTGCACGAATCGTCAAGAATAGCGGCCCAAGAAAACTTGAGAGAGAAGCACTGGTTAAGGCAAGTTTCCTTGACTCTTTACAGGAAGGCGTCTGCGTCTATCCAATTCTAAGGGGCTTCCTCAAACCCTCACCATCCACACCCTCTCGCTTATGCTCGCTCACATATACGAGCATAGAGACGCACACGTACACACACACGCACATCGACAGATAAACAGAAAAACAAACGCAAGCACACACACAAAACATAGACGCACACAAACTCACTGTCGCACACAGACACGTACACACATGCACACACAATACAAACGAACACAAATATACGCACACGCAGACACGAAAAGATGCACACGAATACAAACACGCACACACGCAGAAACACACAGAGACACACGTACACAGATACACAAACGTACGCACACGAACTGACACACAGACACAGTGACGTACAAACACTCACACACGCACGCACGTAGAAGAAACTCAGCTGGATGAACGGCTACGAACAAGCTGTCGTAACACAACAATCATCTACTGACACAGCTGACACACGAAAACGTGCAATCACACACACAAACACAACTTTCATCGCACGCGTGGTAAAGCCCCCCGAACGGGTAATCTATGTTGAAGGGATTAGCCGCCCGACCGGATGAGCGAGCGAAAAAGTGTCGGGTTGACGAACGGAATTTGTCCTCCTGTCCTGTCAAAACTCCTCCGCTCATCCCCACGGATTTTATTTGCCTGATTTGCTCGCCACGCAGAGCGTGTGACGTCACTCTAAAAGCTGGGGACGGGGGGGGGGGGGGGGGGGATGCAACTCCACATAGAAAGTGGCGAACCCCTTTCGAGGAACGGTTTTGCATTTAAAATACGGGCTGCATGTGGCAAGCTGCGCCGCAGAGATTTCCGTGTGTCTCGTGATCGATATGCTGGGGTTGGAGGGCTGTGGCGGGAGAGCCTCGGCTGTCCCCTTTGCTTAGCAGATGTCCCATACGGTTTGCTAGACGACGTCGGGCATCTCTCGAGTGCGGCGCGATCGATGCTCTCGAGGCAACGCGGTTCGCAAACCTTGGGTCTTTCTGCGATGATTTAGAAATCGGAGCCGTCAGGTGGGTGGTTGGCTCGCTCAACTACGACCACTCGAGTTCCTCGCTGCCACTTCACCATACTTCGCTCGCCATTGCTTGGAAAAACCGCGAACGCTACGGTTCCAGTGAGTCAATCAGCGTCTCGGACGGAGACACGTGACTATGTTCTCCATCTCTAGTTGTTCGCTCTGCCGTCAAAGCCACGGGCGGAGAAGGCAGGATAGCTGCTTTCGTGCGAGTTTAGTGACGCGTTAATCTTCCAGGTGGACAAAAGCGTCTTCAGGGAGTCACAAAATGGGATTCGAGTACGAAGAAAGTTCCTCCTTCCCCTCTTCTCTAACTCCCTGGGTTCCGCCCTCGCCACTGTACCTTTGATAAAGAAACGGAATTAAAACAGCAAAAAAAGAAGAAGAAAAAATGGACAAGTAAAAGGGCACAGACACAACGCTCAGGTGGAACGATGTATAATTTTTTTTTTCTAAATTTTATTTTCCTTTTTGTTTGTTTTTTAATGGTGCTTTCTGTGAGATATTTTTCGGATGGCAAATGACAGTGAAGATGTCCTACATGTGGGATTCTTCTCTTTCCCTTCTTTGCGTGCTTGTTTTGATGTGTTTTAAGAAGATAACAAAGAGAGTAAGTCGTTAGTCAGCGCTGTGTCTGCGTCCTTCTGCTTGACCTTGTGTGGGTGTGTGCTTCTTTCGCTGATAAAAATATGTTATACAGATGAAAACAAATAAGAAAAAAAGAAAACGCCTAATTAATGCATTCAGGTCAAGCTCATCAATCGTACAAAATGGCGACAAAGTTCTAATAACAAGAAAAATGAATCCGTAAGCTCGATAGAAACACTTCTGGGTCTACGATGGCGAGGATGAAGGATGGTGGGCTGTTCCAGTCGCGGATGCCTTGAGGACGAAAAGACTGACTGAATGCGTTTTTGGAGCCCGAAATACGTTTGAGTGTGCAGGAGTTGTTAAGGCGATAAGATGTTCTCTCAGGAGTGATAACAAAGAGTTCGGTCAGCACAGTGATAGTATACCTTATGAAGAAGACAGAGGCGAGAAATTTTCTGCGGAGCTGCAAAGGAGACAGGGTAAGTTGACTTTTTGAAGCGGATATGGTTACAAAACAATCATGCGTAGATAAGAATCTGTATATTATAATTTTGGTTTGGTGAACGTTTCGTACGCCATTTTTCGGACGGGTGGAGGAGCACTGTGCAGGTTACGTCGGACGAAGCCGAGGGTTCTCGCTGTTGACTATGCCCCACCGACTAGTCCACCTCCAAACATTACTGCAGTTCCTTTGGTAAGCGCTGTCACGTGGTTCGCCTCCGTCGGCTTGATTGGCTCCAATTGTGGCCGTAGCGTTCGCTCTTTGCCGAGTTACGGAGAAACGAAGTATGGATACAAAATGAAGTCTTTGACGTCACGCTGCGGAGACGGCGCTGCTGTCGGCACTACGCATGCGCAGAAGCGTCGACTGAGACGAATCTGGTTTTTGCGCACGCGCAATGCACACACCTGGTGCGGGCAAACGCGGGCTTGTTTGTAAACATCCTGTGGGTGTGGAAAACAACCCGTTGTATTCATGGTATCGAGCGTGGTTGCGCGATTCGCCGTGATAAGCTACGCTTTGAACTGACGGAACTTTAGCCATATCCCGGTGCTTAAAATCATTCTTGCCATGTATCCGAAGCTTTATCTGATGTCAAAGCGATATGTTTTCTTTTTCTCCGACAGAAACATCAAAACAGTTCGCCGCAGGGCGACAAAATACTGATTGAGCTTCGTAACATCGTATCGAAAGTTCATGCAGTCGCATTTTTTTTTTTATCGTAGCGATCTCCGATGCCCAACTGGGCAGTCAAGTTTGGTTTGCCAGGTGGTGCCATCTTGCGGGGTATTTCGCATCTATGATACGGCCCGCGGCAGTGTGAAAAATGTTTCGGTTCCAAAACAAATATCAGTTTCTGATAAAGTTTACGAATAAAAAACCTATCCCCGCTACTTACCAGCGACTCGTAAAGCTTTTATCAATTCAGGAGATAACTGCTTATGATAGTTGAATAAAGCAGAACCACCAAATTTGATCAAACCTGGAAATAGGTACTTTTTTTCTTTAACAATAAATACATCTGAAAAACTGCTGACTATGTGCGTCACGTTTAATATATCCAAAATTGTCTCTAGACATACGATCAGAGTGGTAAAGACGGGAGCAAAACGTAGCGAATTACAAGCGCCCCCCATCGGTAATCCCGAGAGAGTAAACGAGAAAAAGTGGTACATAAGAGCGGGAAAAAAAGGCGGACATTGTAGGTTGGGGCGTGTTCGCTTTGCCAGTTTTGCCACGAGGATTCGGAGTTGTCCTAGCGCTTCTCAACTTGTGCCGCATCGTAGTTTTTAACAAAGTGCAAAATTTAGCTCGAAAAACAATTGACCAAGTGATATTTCTTTTTCCTGTTTTTTCGCGTATATGTTTTATTTATTTGAAAATACTGCCAATACCTTACGATTTTTAGCAGGAAGGAATACACGAAAATAAGTACACACTCCTTCACATTACCTCTTCTCTGCAACATAAAAATGCGAGTAATCTATACAATAAACTCTGGGATAAAAAAAAGAGTAGCGACTTCTTTAAGAATAATGGACAAGGGTGAACATGCAATTTTTAAACCAAATTATACAATCACTCTTCAGACACGAGTGAAACTAAAATATACGTATCGAGTCATTCAAATTGCGCATCACTGTGCAATAAAGCATCCGACTGAGGAAGAAATGATCCGATGGACGGTACTGTTAGTAATGACAGGATCTAGTTGATGGCATTCTCTCGTTGCCAAAGGAAAACGTCGCCAGCGATACAAGTCCCTTGGGACGACCCATGGGACCACCGCCGATGTTCGCGTTTTTTTTCGTGAAGATCGGTGTATTTTGTTGTACCACAGTGTCCACCCTGCTAAAACCTCAACGAGGTTGCAGTATCGAATAAATAAATAAATAAAATAAATTCCTCAAAGTTCCGAAGTGGCCGCAACGAATGTGCCGTTTTCCTCTAGGTTAGTCAATGCAGAGGGCAAGTTCGACTGCTTCGTGCGCACGGTTGGCGGTGACGTCAGAACGCCGAGCTCTGACTGGCTCTGACTGGAAGGATAGTGGGTTGACCTCGAGGCACCTACCATTAAGGCCTACCCACCACTATCCGTCCAGTGAGAACCAATCAGAGCTCGGCGTTCTGATCTCACCTCAACCCTCCGTGTATAAAGCAGGCAAGATGAACTTGAACTCATTCTTAACTTTGCCTATACGAATGGTTGTAAAAGGGTTTCAGCCTCTAGTGATAAATTCCGGAAGTAAAACTATGCTGAGCGCAAGTCCGTCTGCTACAAGCGCAGGAGGTGCGGTGACGTCATAACAAAGCCCAGCTCTCATTGGCTCGATTAGAAGGATGGTGGGTAGTCCTCTTGTTCATCTAGCATTCAGGTCTACCCACCATCCTCTCAAGCAAACCCAAGCAGAGCTCGGAGCTCTCACATCACCGCAACCCCTGCTCAAAAGCAGGCGAACTCGCGCTTCGTATAGTCAACGACAGATTAAATAAACGGAGGGCGTAGCTTATTATGTGCAGTTTCCTTACATTGTGATTGGTTGTTCGATATTCTTATCACCTAATGCTGTAACCTCATTGGCTGTGGAGGGTTATTGAGATCATAGAGACTCGCCACGCCCTCCGTTTTTCAAGCTATCGTTGGCTATAATTGGCAACTGCTATCACCCTTCCAATGAGAACAAGGTACGTAGTTTTGAAGCGACAACGATCGAGTACAGGCATGACCAAACTATGAAAAGCAGTTCTCTAAATATAGTGCAAGTGCAAGACGCCTGGGCGGGTCGTGAATGCGAGGAAGGTGAACCCGTACACTTAATAATACCTAAGTCTGCAGGAAGGAACGACACATTTTTCTCTCTTTTGTAGGAAACATCCCCTCCTTGTGTCGCAGTAATCGCGCGATGTGAAAATCACGAGTGCGATCAGAAATGGCGCGCAAGAAAAGCCGGGAGGCATTTCGAGCGCGGCCGAAAATGACTTCATACCAAGCATTTGTTAGTTTACTTCACCCTTACCATTATCCCAATTCCATGAAACTTCGCTTAGATTGCTCTCAAAGCAAAATGAAAACCACATTGCAAGTAGCTTAAGGTCGCCACGGAAAGTACAGTGGATGGACAACCTTCTGCGACCGAACACTCGCTTTGGGTAATGACTATCCGACACTAGACTAAACTACGCGTTTATAAGATGGAGCGCGAAACACACGTGCAACCTGGCAATGTCGAGAGTTTCGCGCCCGACTTGCACCGGAGCCAACGGCTTCGCACGACTTGTGACTGCCATCTCTGGGCTAAAGTTTGAAGGGATCGCTACCCTCGGTCTCCGAGTCAGTCCGTTAGGCTAATGAGGCACGTAAAATATAGTAGCCTTTTTGTTATGCTCGAGTATATTTTATGTCCTAGCAAAGCTGACTTTTAACTGTCACGCCACGCGCCGTTCAAAACAGGCCGTTAAAACGAGGCACACGTTTGGGTTGCCATTGGAAGCTTGACTGAGAGAAAATGCCGAGGCGGTGCCAATTTTACGGGCTTGTAAATCACTCCGATTAGTGCGAAATAACCAGCCTTTCCCCGAGGCAGCCGGGAAAATGCGCCCCGGCCGTCGTCTGCAAGAAAAGGAACGGGCATTTGAGTCGAACCATCCGCCGCTTGTTTGTTTTAGGTTATTCGATGGAAAGGCCACGTCAAACTATGGTCTTTTTTAAACTGAAGCGAGAGTCATTCATAGGGAGCCCTCCTATTCGCGTTTCGAACGCTACGGTTTAAAAACTTGTCACTAATGCTTACGTAACTACCTAAATCGGCTTGTTTGGTGTTAAGCCATTACGGCATGTTCCCTCACTCGACGTTTTTTTGCAAACGAGAAAATATGACACTTAGGAAATGTCAAGAAAGATATAAAAACACCAAAACATGAGAAGGGGCTCTTGATTACAAGCGCACTTTAAAATCTGCTGTAGCGTGTGTCTCGTTTGCTTGTTCAAATATCAGATCTGTTGTGTGTTTTAAGCCACGTTCGTCTAAACCTTTGCCTCTGTAATACTAGAGCCACCTACTAACTTGTAGAGTATCGGCACCCCCGTTCCCTGACTGTCTTCTTTACGTCGCCATTCTGCTGCTTGTAGCGCAAAGCGGGCGACATTGGCTTCATTACGATTCTAAAATTCCACTTCCGAAGTTTAAAGTATAGCACGTCACGAGGCTCATTTGGTATTGCTTTGCTCTGTCACAGACCGTATTAACATTTCTGGGGTACGAAAAAAGCTTTTGTACAATTTCAGATAATGCTTCACATGACTTTCAACAGAAAATTTAATGGCCGACATGCAAAATATTTTTCGACCAGGTTTAAAAATCCTCCTCGCCACCTTTCCCGTTTTCCCCTTTCACACTCCTGTCTCTACAGCGGGGGAACTCCTCTTGTTGCGGTTCCTTAGGGACGGATAAGCCAGAAGCTTACCTCTGCTTTACGGTGCAACAACAAAAGGACCCCCCCCCCCCCCTTCTCCCCTTATCTGTCTCCCCCCCCCCCCCCCCCTTCAAGTTAAGAGTGGCAGAAAGAGAAAAAATGGAAGTGTGGTAAGAAAGATTTTTAGCCCGGTTTAAAAAATATTTTCCAAGTCGGTCTTTAAAGACCAAAATGGCTGCAGTGCCGTTACTCGCAAGCTTTTCTTTTTCAGTGGCTCTAACCTGTACCATTTTATTTTCTACAACGCTCCTCGAGCACCTCTTTGGGCGTAGATGGCAAGCTTAGGCAACGTTCGTCCACTCGAAAATTCTGAATCATTGATGTGAGCCTTACAACGGTCAGGGATACCTGAGAATCAGAACGAAATTATTTCAAAATATCTGTTCCTAGAGCGATTTAAATTAGCTAACGAAGCCAGCCGAAAAAATTACAAACATGAGACCAGAATCTTGTTAGATAATTAAACGACGCGAAGGTTTGAGAATGAACCGATATTTGCCGGTCAGTGGCTGCTAGGAAACTCAATCAAATAAAGGAAAAAATAACATAATTACAACACTCACGTGTGCTTAATTAGTTACACGAGCTCCTTATTAGCATGCAAACTGGTTGAGTCTGGCGCACGTGAACTGAACCTGAAATTTCCCCGAACACATGCGGTAATGAAGAGCACGACGTAATGAGACTAGGATACACTCGAGCTAGCCTTTTTGCGCGTGCACGTTTTGGAGTTTTCTATTCCTGCATCTTCTTTCGAGGCAGCTTGCAAAAGTGGCTATGAAACTTTATTCGTAAATAGTTGCCTATATGCCGAAATAATTTCCGTATATACCGATAAACTCTGAAAAGTAGCCCCCGAGCTGGCTTTATCCAAGTCGAGGTAAAGTTTACAAAATCCTAAAATACACTGAAATATGCACTATTCTTACGGCTATTTTTACTATACGTTACGTATCTCTGATCATATTGTCACGCGTGTCCGTAAGCGAGCGCGTGCGTGGCCGAGTGGCTACCTTGCTTGGCTTTTGCGCGGACACCCTGCAGGTTCGATTCCTGGGAGCGGACGCTTCTTTCGTTTATTCTTTCAGTTTATCGTCCTCGCAAGTTCGAGAACCTTGTCGGCTAATTCAGATGCGATTGTCCGACGCGCGGACCGTTGTGCGCCGAATGTTCCAGAATCCCACGCAGGGACAAATGGTGCTACGCCTGGCGGTCCGGGATTACGTACTCCGGCCCCAGCGCTCGATCCTGCTGTCAAAGCACCATCGACGCCTGCGACGCTAGCTTCTCTCTCTTTTTTTTTTTTTTTGGGGGGGGGGGGGGGGGGGCACTTGTTTGTCAGATTGAACGGTTAGTTTTCTTGAGTATTCCTCGCCTCATCACTTTTCATTCATGACAGTATCGATAACAGATACACCGTCCCTGCCTTTATCTGACGGGCGAAGATAATGCCCAGCTTCTAAGCTGTGGGCGCTTGTGCCGCGTGAGACGTTGCACAGAATATACACATCCATTGCACGTTGTGGGCAACCTGGGGATCCAAAACGTTGGACCAGGTGGACCATGTGCCAAATCGTCCATATTCATTTCCACCGCGAGGGGGCCAAGTGCAATTGGCCACGCGAGCAGTGCTCTGCCGCTGATAAAAGGACGTCGCAGCGTATGCGTGGGGGCTCTTGGAATCGCGGAGCAGGCGATTACGGTCAACAGATGACCACGTGTTGTTGAATCAGTGCGTTGTCATTCTCCGAGATGGGTTGCAACGAGGTAATTCGTACAACGTGCATGCTCAAAACGCATTCCACAGCCCAATATAGTTACCGACATAATGAGAGCGGTAGGGAGATCGTTCGGTGCAGTCCCATTTCGAGCGCAAGCTTCCCTTCTTGGCTAATACAGGGCGTTCTCCAGAAACGCAGAGCGCGTTTTCTGACGCGAGCCAATAAACTATGCATTGTGGAAAGCTCTAATTCCGTGAGAATGTGACTCTAGCGGTTGAACGCTAAAGTTTGAGAACATTTCATTGCCTGGATCAAACGATAATCGAGAAATATATTTCTCGATGAGCCCACGTCCATCTGAGTCTAATAACGTCAAAAGAAAAGCAGATATTGTGGACGCATGTGGGATTTATATCGGCGAAAAACACTCATCAACAGGAAAGAGAACATTTGTTTCTTTCTTCTTAAAGATATATTTTTTTTTGTACTGAAGTGTTTATTACAGGCGCCCCCAATGTCATTTCTTATTTGAACGACCTAAGGCTTAGGTGAACGTCGGCCTATGGGTAATATCCGACTTTTTCAATTATCGTTTAATTCACTATGAGCGTCAGGTTATCAAGCTTTCTCGTTCCATCCCACCCCCTAACGTTACATTCTAGCGGAGTTTGAGCTTTTTGCGATGCATACTTTATTTACATGAGGCAATAAACCACGGTTCTTTTTTAGCGAAAACGCCCTGCAGGTAAAGCCTGTGCACTCCGGAAGGCAACGAGATCGTGCTTGAGGACGGAGATCCGAAAGAGATGCCCTGTCCTACTCACACTGTCGGTGAGTGCTAACCAAGATGTCAGCGTGCAGAAGGCGACCATCAGAATGGTCTATATAGCGCAAATTACGGGCTTTTTATAGATGGATGGTTTCGCTTATTTTGCACACGACACTGCGCAGTATGTCCAGCTCCGATCGGTGCGAAACTCGGCGTTGCCAGATCGGAAGGTGGTGGCAACGAGACTTCCATAAGAATGTCATCAGATTTTACCTGACGACTAATATGTAGAAAAAAGTCATAAAAAAGACCAGCCATTCGTATTTATACTGCATATTCTAAAAATAAGTAAAAATTAACAAAATCAGTTTTATGTACTTTAGCACAGGGCTCAGCAAAACGAAGCTAAATTGGAACTAAAAGTTTCAAGGAAGCAAAAATGTCACTGTTCTCGCTGCAGTATGGCCGAAAGAAAGAAGGCCATGTTTTACGTATAGTTAATGCACAGCGCGAAATAGTTCTTACGAAGTTTGGTTGTAAAAAAAAATATTTATTTCTGCGATTTAATTTTGTACGTTTTGATAGAATAACAAAGAACTCATACCACAAGCCCACGAAAATTATCGCATCGGGCATGTCCGAAAGAAAACTCAGTGTCTGGCATGTACTCCCTGGAGTGCCGCTTTTTTCCAAACTCCTATTCTTTCCAATCCACGTTTTTCGATTTGTGGTTCTCCGGCTCCACAGCCGACTTCGATCAAGCGACGACTGGCACTAGCATGGGCCGGCTACTTTAATGCGACCAAGGTAGCGCTTGATGTTGCTCGTGGTCCCGAGATTTGTTTTCATATAATATTGTTCTAGGTGCTTGTACCACAATGCCGTTTTGCAGTACGTCATACTCAGCCCAATAATTATTTCACGGATCTTCTCACGACGACACTACGCGCTGTCCCACTCAAAGCGGGCGTCCCGCCAGATTTTCTTAGAAGTAGCGGATCACTCTCCGGCACCACCATATTCCTAAAATATGGCAACGAATTTCACTATCTGGCAACACTGACGTAACTTTTCAAAGAGGTAGTTACATCCCTCACAGAACTCACAGGAACGAAATGGCCATGCCTCTACACCCCCCCCCCCCCCCCTCGTTTTTTTCTTCCCCAAATGACGTCATCTCCGCGGCGGCTAGAAAATAGAAGAACGTGCGTCAGACCCGGCGGTCCCACAATATCCGTGTGGTTGGTTCCTCACCGGGGCGTTTGGCTCTCGATGGAGCTATTTGTGGTCGGCCAGCTCGGCTCATTGCTGGCGGGAATGGCATCGGACAGCACGAAAGAAAGCGATCCGGGGAGTCAATGGAGCAGGGACGCCTCCCCCCTCACCCAGCCTCAGCACCGATTCCATTTCGTCGGCTGATGTCTGCGGTGTTCAGGACCGGAGGATCGTTCTTTCCTCCACTGCTGACGTGCAATACGACGTGTTTCGTCCCGGTCGATGGTTTCGGGCTGTGTGGGAAGGTCCTGGAGACGGGCGGAGGGTTTCGTTTATTTATATTATTTTTTCGCTGGTATACGCGTATATCCAGAGCAACACAACGAGGTGACAGAAGTAAACAAAGTAATGGCAGCAATTTCAAAATCGAAACACACAGAGCAATCAATAAAGCTGTCGTCAGGGTCGCTTCAGTGGGTTTGTAATGGACGACATCGGCAGGAAAATTTCAATGGGAAAATGGAGCCCATTTTTGCCCGTTTTCGGTTTCTGGTGCCATAGAGCCCCATGTGTGTGAAAACTCCGTCGGCCGCCATTTTCCCATTGAAATTTTCAGAAAATCACTTATAACTTTTGATTAAGTTATCGGATCGGGCTGAAACTTTGGCATCTGGTTGTGACCTCTAGCGCTACCTTTGGGCGGAGAATGAGCGTTCGGTGACGCCTAGTTTATTTTTGCGGTAAAAAATACCGTGTAAATTTTCTTTTGTGACACCTTGTATATATTGCATCACTTACTTAAAATCTAGTGTTAAAGGGATTGTTTGGTCGACACCGGAAGTATTTGAGTGTTTGCGCTCGTTATATCGAGAGAGCCTTCATATGAACAAACGTCATTGTTATGTTGATATAATGCCGCGCGCAGGGTCACGGACTTGTAGAAGATTCTTGTTTATTCTTGCTGCGGACATACCTTCTATCGTTCATCCCTGATTTTGTTGTTCTAGAAAGTGCGTGTTCATTCTCGCCCCGAGCGCGCTACGCTCGAACCTTCTCCGCCGAATCTTCGAGATAGTGACTCACTCTAGATAAGAGGCCACCCGCAAGCTTGTCGAGTCAGTTTATCCCAACGTTACTAAAACACTCAGTTGGGAAACTCGCCGTCGAAACCTGGGCCACTGGCGTCCACCGAGACCGAGCTAAATGCGACAACAGCGCCACTCTTTATCGTTTGTCTGTACTGTGGTCGACTTGAGCTTTTTGAAAGCCTATTTTTGCGTAAAAACAAAACGGAAAAGACTCTGTTTGCATGAAATTTTTTGGAGTTTAGTACCAAATGATGGGCGCGTGATGTTTTTATCATCTTTAGTTCGCAATGTTTTGCGGAACAATTAATATTGTTTTTATACAACCATGCCTCAGCGGGCCCTTCAGGTAGCGCGTCCAGACCTAGGTGCATTTTACCTTCGGCAGTTGAACGCGGCGCGTGCGCTGGGGAGACGGGGGTGGCACCCCTGTAACCTCCACCGCTGTGTATGTTCTTAGAGCCATAATAGAAGTCACGTGCAGTTCCTCACGTGGCCGCTGCGGGAGAAATGGTGGCGTTGTGTTCGTCATTAGCTCGGTGATCGGAGACAGATTGGGGCCGTTTTTTAAAATCTGTCTCTATGGGAGTTTCCCAACTGAGTGTTTTAGTAACGTTGGTTTCGCCCCAGCGCTCGACTCTGCCCTTTCGCCGACTTCGACGCCCGTGACGCTCTGCTGTTATCTTTTGTTTCCTTCTTTATTTTGGGCACAAGTTCGCCCGATTAAACGTTTCGTTTACTCAGTTATTTGACGCCTCATCACTTGTCATTCGTGACAATATAATGTTCCAATATTAATTAAAATTTTATTAGCGTGTGTACGAAACTGCACCCTAAATTTCGCCAGAGTCAATGGTTGACATCCGTAGCTGCTGCATAACGTCACATAACGCTACGGATCATCGGATGGTCGGGATAGGAAGCGTTGGTCGATGGATGTCTTGTATCTTGTTTCGAATTATATGCATTTCATGTAATGTAGTTCCCAAGTATGTGCAAAATGACGCGCCTTTAAGCAGGAGATTACTCGAATAGTGCCGTTAGCTTTGAGCAAACGTTTGCCGTTTCGCGCAAACTCAACTTTGACGGCCATCAATCGGACAAGGAGCGCTTAAAATGAAAATGTTGCAGACCTTTCCTCCGAAGTGGCATCTGGGTCCAAATATCGGCGGGTCCACCGGATCGGTGGTGCGGCTGCGGTGCATTCCCTCGGAGGCGATGCCGCGGGTGGAAGGCAAACGGGGAATCGTTCAAAATGCACGTAACTTTTCTAAATCGTCGCTCGACTCGGACGTGCTTGTTGAATTCAAACCACGCTCCATTTTCACACGCGGGTCAAACGGAATCGGGCTGCACGTGTACTAAACATATACTTTGTCATCTTTTCAAGTTGGCTTAGCAGTTGGTTGTGGTTTCGCTGCATAATCAAACCGAGTGATCCGATTTGGGCGACGTGTGGTTGGACGAAGATGAATATCGTTGGCACAGCGTCCAATCTCAGCTTACGAGCCATCTGTTCGCTTAGAGCTCAGACTCCTAGCTTTCATTTGTGAAATGATTACTGCATAAGGGGGATCTCGACCTTGACGCTATGGAGGCTATGCTCCGCCCCAACAGCGGCAATCCCGCTGATACCCCAAAAGAGACGCCGCAACAGAAGACGCCTCTCTTTCAGCCGGTATTGGTTGTGCTCTCAAACAGATTTCGCTCCTTCGTAGAGGCCAACCGAAGAAATAATATACCGCCCCAAATTAACGGTTATTCAAATTAAATCATCAGTGCACATCCAAAAAACCACTCCAAATTATGCCCAAGTTACCGCTACGCGTCGCACGTCGTTGACCACGTTCGTAAGTTTGCGCAGGGGTTCATTACTGCAGATGGCCTGAAGAGATGTGTGCTCACTTATTCAGTCCAAGACGAAACGGAGTGTCTCACACCCAAGGTAGCTATCAAACATGCGTGGGAGCAACCCCACAGTAACTTACGAATATTAACCCGAAAGGCTAAGCCTTTTTTCGCGCTACCCACGCCTTTCGTAGCGCAGGACTAATAAAGCCGACCGAGTGCGGTCTGCTAGCTGCCGGTCGAATCGATATCGACTATTGCGTACGGCAGGTGATGACTAGCAATACCAGATATAAGACAAGCCCTGCGCCATCCACCCTTCCCCCCCATCTTCCAAAGAAAACAAAAACTGCACCATTATGCGGAACACAACTTCATCTGCTTCTTTTGCAGGGGTTGTGGTATCGTCAAAACCCCGAGCTCCGGTGGGCTCTAATTGAAGGATAGTGGGTGGGTAGACCTGGTGGGAGCTTGCTTTGAGCTCTACCTACTATCCTTCGATCACATCCACCACAACCCCTGCGGAAAAAGCAGAACAACTTTCGCTCCGCATTGAATTCACGCTGCAACGCCGACTATAGCTTGCGACAGCGTCGCCAATTGCACGTATTGCAGCGCCCTACAACGAGAGCGACACCACCCAATACCACCTTAAAGACCAAGCTTCTCGTTACATCATCGTTGGGGAATCCCAGACTCCCTCCAAGCGGCAAGCACTCTGAAACCCTACGAGAGTCGTCGCGAAGCGACAGATGCGTCCGTCTTGAAGCGTCTAACCACGTTTTGCGGCGTTGTCCGACGCTCCAAAACGCGCCGGAGACGGTGTTCACGCGAGGTGGATGGTGCTGCGTGATTCGACGCAGCACTGACCACAATATTTCGTTCAAATTAGCATGACTCAAGATGGATTTTGAAACATTATATTTCACTCGATATTTAGGGAATGAATGCGCTCGAAGCGCGACGTTTTCTTTTGAGTCAGATCAATAACTTGACATCCTTACTTCTCTCTGATTAGCGGACACATCTTGCTCAAACGAGGTTTGGCGGATATTTCCCGGGTTTGAGCGTAGTTACCGGAATGAGCGTTTTTTCTTTTTTTTTTTTGTTTTTTTTTTCTGCTACGCCTGTCGCAGAGTGAACTGTCGTTAGTGTTTTTTGCCTGATTGCGTAGCTGGCTAAGAAAACTGGTCTGTTTCGACCCGTGTCTACAGTTCTACTTTCGCCCCCACGGCGAAAAAACAGTCGACTCGACAAAAAAAAAGCTGTGCGTACGTACGTTGGGGGATCGGTGGCCTAGTGGTCTATAGACCACTCGGCCACCAATAGCGCACACCAGCTCGGAGCACGTGGAGCGAAAGCTCGCACCGCAGAACCCAGGGATCCTCGGTTCCATCCCCACATCTGCCCGTTTAGATTTGGATGAGCATCGTACCGGCGTGCGGTCGTGTATCACCAAAACTGCGTGATGCACGTTAAATACCCCAGGCTAGCGGTCGTACTGCACTGGATAAATTGCTCACCTACAGCTGAGAGACTTGTCGCCCGTTGAGGCAGACTAAGTTGTAGGCTGTGTAAACACACGTACAACCCAATTCTTTAAAACTGTACGGAAGCCACGACAAAAGGTTATTCATACTGCTTTTTTTTTGTTTCCCCTGTAAAAGAAAACACCATATTCCATCGACCAGGATGAGCATCAAGTGCTTATGACACCGTCCAAACTACAGCCAGCTTGCACGAAAAACCCTTTCCTCGGATAGTACGATCGTCTTCAGCGCAGATACGAGGTGATGGGAAACAAGCGGATCCGCAATATGAGGTCAGCTAATCACGCAAAAGAAGTTCATTAAAAAAACAAAAAAACAAAACAAAAAAAAAAAACGGTAGTAGGTGGGTTTATTCAACGTGAGGCTTGGGGGGGGGGGGGGGGGGGGGGGTGCTTTTAGCTCCGTTTTTGTAGAGGAGGCAAGTTCGACGTAGTCTTTACTTTTGTCCGTTTTCAGGCATCATCATTAGGATCGCTCCTATCCGAGTGAGCCTCGCAGCTTTGTAGTTTGAGTGCTGCACTCTTAAATGTATAGCTTCCATATGATTCGGAATAAAATAACAGCATATGTTGTTGTTATTACAATGAAAATGGGATGTGACAAAATAGGTACGGTTATATGCATAGTTTGCGTCGGTGTGTTTCATGTAGCAGTTTTCTTGTTTTCATCTTTGTTTTTTCCTGTTTAATTATTGTTTGTGTAGCTTGATTTATTCTTCCGCCCACAGTGCTTGGACATTGAGGTCCTCGTGATGTACTAAATAAATAAAAATAAAAATAAAGACGCAATACGTAATGTAGAACTGCCCTTGCCTATTTTGTTTTATTGCAATTTAGCCGTAATATTTGGACGTTCAGTTTTGTTCCGCTAGTTCCCCGTTCTGGGTCGCCTCATCCTATAGATCGAGGCACCTACTAAAATTCTATAACGTTAAAACGACACACGTATACACATTGATATATTTAGCGTTTGAAACATTTGCAAACAGTTGTCAGTGAAGTGCGACAACATAACCAATCGGAGCTGGCAATAATAAAAAAAAACAAAAAAACAAAAAAAAAAACGTTATTTCGCTAACGTATGCCACCGGCCCTGCCGATTTAGACTTCCCAGTGTTGCCTTATTTGGCCACGGTGGCGTCGGTGGTCAGCCGATGGTTGCACGTTCTGGAACCCTACCCAGCGCCAATGGAGTTCTTCTAAATCGCCAAATTTCCGCCGAATACTAGAGACGCGTAATCAGTACATATATTTTGTATTGATTTTTGGCTTCGCGAAAAATCTTTGACGAAGACGAAAACGACACTTCAATAATCTAAGCTGTAAAATAAGGGAGCGCTCTTTTTCTTCTGTTTTTCTTTGTGAAGCTTTTTGAGATGAAGCAAAAAAGAAACAAATAAAAAAGTCGGCAGCTCAAACGCGACAATAATAAAGAAGAAAGCTCGCGCTCTTCTGTATTGCCTGCCCCCCTTTGAAGTTGGGAACTCCCAGATTGAATTTGCATACTGAGTAAAACGAAATAAAAAAGTGGGTTATTCCTGCTTCGAACTGCACATATTGATTACACCGCGTCTGTCGGTCGGTGGCCCGTTCGGCGGAGCTGTCATTGATATTCATGATATGTGCTCCAGAATATGCTTCCTAACATTTTATTCGAGAGATGAGGTTACCGAGATGCCGCAACCAGGAAGGGAACGAAATACTGGGGTAAGAATACGTCGCGTCAGCATTCACGAGCTATAAATTAACCGTGCTTAAAGACAGCGTCAAATTGTATTCACCCTTGGACGAATTTTGTTCGTCGACATCCCTGCGTTATTTTTCTTTTTATTTATTTGCATTCTAAAGTTTGAAGCTCGTTTTTTTTTTTTTTGGTTCCAACTAGTGAAACTCAAGTTATGATCTGTAATGAACCAAAAATTAAACTCAAGAACTGTCTGTTGTGTGTGCCTCACAAATTTGCTCTGGTCTTCCATTGTCTATGGAGCTCAGATCATAAACAATTTTTGCGTCGAAGCTCATTTTCTTTCTGTTCCACCATGCCTCCAAATTGAACATAAACATCCGTATTCTTAGGAACCCTGCTTTTACAGTCCCGCGGAGACCTTCAAGATCTAATCACTTAAACAAAGCCATCTTGGCCAGAACAGTAGATGAAGTGACGGAGAAAACAGCGGCGTTGCTAAAGAGATTAGCAAATGATAACCTGCAGCCTTATTTTCAACGATTAAAACTTTCTATGCGTCGTCACATAAAGGCTAAAGGGGAGTATTTTTATGAGGATAGCAATTAGCTCGTAATATTGGATTTGGTATTCACAGTTTGGCCACCAGTCTTGTTATTTAATAGACATGCACTCTAAAAAACGTTTGTGCGTCTACTTTTCCGCACAACACTTGGAGAGCCAATCAGCGCAACTTACGGAGGCAGCTCAGCGAACGACGACACCGAAACATCTGTTTGGACCAAAAAACGCAGTCTGAGTTGTGACATGAAGCAATGCAAGCGTGACGTTTTCCATTGCCTAATGTCACAACTCAGACTGCGTTTTTTGGTCTAATCATATGTTTCGGCAACGTGATTCGCTGAGCTGCCTCCGTGAGTTACGGTTATTGGCTCTCCGAGTGTTCGGCGGGAAAGTAGACGCACGGGCTTTTTGTTACAGTGTACCACTTGCTGAAAACTTTTTTTTGCGCATAACACGCCTATTTTGGCCCCGTACCTTTTGTCTGAAGTAATTATTTATGAACTTTGTGTCAACATCTTTCATAAAAAAATTTCGTTCTTCCCACGGGTGTCTCGATAAAAGATACTTTACTTAATTTGATATCAACAGTATGAATACATAAAAATAAGCTTCAAATAAGCTGATAAACATTTTGGACATCATATTTCCAATTATTATGTTGTAAATACTTACCCTTAAGCGGACGAAACGTCGTACAATTAATTTGAACCTTTAGAAGTGTGCCAATTGTGCAATTATTTCTGTTTTACTCCAGCATCTTACCATCCCAGTTTTCTTTCCATCGTTTCTCTCCACAAGGTAATGTTCCACTCTATCAAAAGTTTTGCAGCATAGTGGGCACAAAAATCAGTCAAAATTAGTTTTAGATTACGTTTCGACACCACCAACAGCTCATATAAATACGCATGGGAGTAACTTTCACATTTGCCGGCATAGAAACAGAACCCGTTGAAAATAGATTGTAATTGTGTTCTGTGTATATGTATACAGGTGGAAGTTAGTAAGCCCCATTGGGCGTCTATTGACTCAGCTGTAGAGGAGAAATTTTGACAGTGTAGTGCAACCGCTAGCCTGAGTCGAGGCGTTGATTGGGCATTAAAACAGCGCAATGGACGAGGCACCAGATGGAGAAAGACACAGACACAGCGCTGCCGTTTTCTTCACCTGGTCTCTCGTCTTTTGCTGTTTTTATTCTCGCGTATATCGTACCAACTCGCCCAAGCATGAACTTCGGCAGCTTTTGACAGGACGCGATGGCCCAGCTGAGCGCTGAAGCAAAGCTCGTGTCCAACCTGTGTCTTCGCTCCATTTTGTTGCAATGACGTCATGGTTCTTGCCCGCTACAGAATTTTAATTATGTAGGTGGTGTCGCGAGCGACGCGAGGTGCTCGCAATCACGTGACACCTTTCCGTATTCATGATTGATTGGCTGAGATAGCTCGCAGTGTCAGCCTCGCTTCATCTGAAGGTGAGACAAAGTACAGATCGAAACTGACCAACGAATCCCGAAAACTAATCCTTATGTTTATTTGTTTTGTTTTTGTTCTTATTTTTTTTTTTTATACCGAGGTAGCTTTTGAAATTGGTTTGTTCGTTTCCTTTTAAACGATGAACAGGTACCAAGCTCAGTCTTCGAACACTGTGCTGGAAGCGAGACTCGAAGTTGTCCAATTAGGGACCAGGCCGACGACGCGCTGCCAGTAAAAAGCAACCCGTTGCTGCTTGCTGCCTTAATTAGACGCGCTGCTTTACCGGCCTGCTCTGGCACTCCCTTCCTGCCTTCTGGTATGTCATGGGCGACGTGTAGACGGGGGATCAGAGCCAGGGTTTGCCTCCTTGCTCTGCCTTTGAAACGCTCGCACGAGGAAGCTTTGGCCAGTGGCGAGAATACCTAACGAGAGTGCTTCTAGTACAGCATAGCGTGTGTACTATTGTTTTCCTCAAACGGTTGTGTTGTGCTTCTACCCGTCACTATACAAGAAATAAACGAAGTGTTTTTTTGTTGTTTTGTTTATGGTGTTGAGATGAGTCACCTACCCTTCTTCCACCTGTTGTTTTAATAATTGCGGAATAAAAACAAAACAAGTGTTTATTTCAAGAAGATAACTCCGAATTATTCAATTATCAATTTTAAACTATTTTCAGCATTCTCCGAGAACCAAAACTGCGGGTTATACTGTACGGGGACTGCATTGTTGCAAAACGCACGCGTCAAAAACCTCTCTGTTCAATAAAAATAGGATAAAAACAAATTGATAACTTGTTTGGTAGTTACGCGACTTTGAATGCGTTGAAAAGTGGCGCCTTTTATTGCCGCGTGGGAAGCGCGTGAGTCAGCAGCGTGTTCGACTCCCGCGCTGCAGCTGGGCTTTGATTCTCGCCAACGCTCGTCCGTTTTATATTTCTTCCATTCGCGAGATTGGAATGTTCCAGAAAACTACGGAAGAAATAACGCTGCTGTAACAACGAAGGAGCGACGCATGAATGTTAATGGCCATACCCTTTGTAACGGGTGGTAGCTTGCGCCACCTAGCTCTAGTCTCAAAATAACAACATATGATTCCTCCCGCTTTTCTCAGACGAATTTTCTCCCCTATCACCAGGCAGTGTTGCCAGGTAGGTTCTAGCCCAAACCGCCAAATAACACAGACGGTGTAGTCCGGAAATACCCGAATGCCAGATAGTTATTATAGAGACCAAAAGTAGCCATATTTAAGATATCTCCAGAGCCCAAAACATTTAGCCCTCGAATGTACGAGCTCGAGGGAAAGGCACTGCGTCTGCATATCTAGGGGCTAGGAGCAGCATGCAAGGTATACGACATTTTGAAATGTATTCAAAACGTTTTATTTAAAACGGAAGAAGGTACAAAAACATTTCGCACGCGTTTTTACGACCAAGTATTCATAAAACGCTCGCTCGTGCTCTGCTGTATCGCCTCATACATGAATTCCGTGTTAAAACAGGCTAAAAATTCTTCAGTAGGGCTGATGTCCATACAGCACTCGGTCTTCCAAAGAAACGCAACTTTACATGAAGGATGTTTTGAAAAGTTGGAAGGAACAACCTGTTAATTAGGTCTGACTTTGTGGGGGACACGTGACTGAAACATGCTCTTTCCTCTGCGGCATTCGATATCGGAAGTTCGGGAGTGCGATGGCAAGCTCGGATAGCAACGGAAACATGGCTGCTACTGCGTTCCGAACATGGCCTTCTTAGGATTTTTAAAATCTCTAAATATGTTGTCTTTTGTTACGGCTCATTGCGGTTTAAGAAACTTTTATCTTTCGCAGCAAAGCCCCTTTTGTTATATCCGGTACAGCATGCGCGATATCGGATGTAGAATTCGGCTGGATACCTTGAGTGCCTGTAGTGTCTTTTTCCAGTGGAAGTGGGGCTTCCTAGCCTCTCCATTGGCTTGTCGTGTCACCATAGCAACAGCTCAACGCATGCAATCTTAACCCAGTCAAGCGCAGATGTCGAAACCAGGTTTCTACTGAGCGATTGAGCTTTTTTGATTTGCCTGCAATGTTTGCATGGGTCGGTTTAGCCAATGGTTACCTAATATCGGTAAGGCTGTCGTGCTTTTATTAAAATCATCCGGTAAGGATTATTGAAATAACTATTTGGTTGGTAGCTTTAGGGAGCTAATTTAAACCTATTCGTGAAAAATATAGAGGCTGGGGTGCTTAAATCGGCATAGCTGTATGCGGGACATGAAGCTTGCTGCTATAACCAGGTAAGGCATATTCTTGTTACGTTTATAAAACAGGCAATCTAGCTAAAGTTACCCGTTATGCAGAATAATGATTGCACGTAACAAACGTTTGTCCAACACAAAAATCCAACATTTATTTGAAATCAACCGTGAGCACACAGTTTTTATACGTGAAATTTAAATATATAACACATTCGGTGACAAGTTTTTAACAGCAAGACGACATACTAAATTTGAAGGCATTGCAGATCTAAGCCACAATAACCATGCCGCGCGAACAAATACTACAGTCCTCTTATTGAGAGCGTGAAAATTAACCACAAACGTTACAGCCACATAGTATACAAATCATGTTCTACAGCAAACATCACACCTAAAAAGTCTGCACATATGGGGTGCGTGTAAAATAAAAAAAGAACATTTTTTACACCACGCGCGTATAAGAACATTTTTGTGTATTGAAGAAGATGGAGACGTAATCGTTTTTCAGGAATAATTCAATCAAAGCCATATTTACAGAGGCTCACAGCCTGAATTATGAAGACAAGTGTCGTTCTGAGTGAGCGGAGTTTACGCACAAAAAACATCGAGTGAACAAAACATGTGCTGCACCCAATACATTTCTAACAACCACCCCCGGAATGTACAGATTAATGCCGTAATAGCTCCTCCTCAAAATCCCATGAAGCATCATTAGAGGTCGTAGTTTTCGGGCACGGAGCATTTGATTGCACACCCGTCTTCGCTGAACGCTGACACCGCACTCGTTTTTAATACACGCATAGTCGGGTTCACGCCGACCACTGACGCAACTATCGGGTCGTCTCGGATAATTGGATATGCGCTACTAGATGGCGTGCAAACTAAATTATATATATATATATATATATATATATATATATATATATATATATATATAAATATATTGGTCTCCACGTGATGGCTTTTATTTTGGAACAAAATATTTGAAGCGGTAATTATTCTACAACGTTGCACACTTTAAAAACTATAACGAAATGCAAATTTCCGTTGCAAAAATGTCGCTTTCGTTTCTCGCGAAAAAAAGGTTTAGGATAAATGTATAGACACTCAATGCTTATTAAAAATTCATTACTCTCGTGTATTTAATGTTTCGTTATACTTTCTAAACCTTTGTGTTCTTGGTTACTACGATCGCTTTGGTGAATGCCCCTTTATAGTACAGACAACCGACTCAGGTTTGGTAAAGGTGTGTACGAAATGGATCATCGGTCAAGTGGATATGCGTCTGAAAGTTAATGCTCCATACATTTCAAGCTCCTATGAGAAACATTTTCAAGTAATCAACATCTCTTATTCCTTTCCCAAGCTCCATGCTAAAATATAGAAAGCAAATCACTTTAAAAATATTTTATTAAATGGAGGCTGAGACAATTACCTAGATGTTTTTACGTCGCCTAGAATGTTTTGTTCTAAAAAATACTATCCGATTCTTCTTTAATAGAATGCTTACCTCAGTTCACTTCGAACTTCGACCCTACGACGAACCCATTTTTGCCGTACCGGCTATTCGTATTTTGCGTTGTGACGGTTGCTTGCCAATCACTCTCATGCGTTCTTTGCGATTACTGCATACCAAACGAACTGCAGTTGCTTCGCCAATGAACACCAAAATCGAGAAGGACACACCCACGAGCCAAGCGAGAAAAAAGGGTCTCAGGTCGCTGAGATTCAGAACAAGTTCTTCCGCGCGCCTAAATCTACCTTCGTAAAAAAATCTCCTCTTGTACTCCGTGAATGCGTAATTCCTTTCGTACAGGCCAGCCTCTACCGCTCTACTCAAGGTCGCATCAAAGTCGTGGCGGTAGACAGAAGATGCCCTCATTTCCGGTCCTACAGGGTACGAGAACACGTTGTCTTCGGTCTCGACGTAGCCTTTATCATAAAGCTCTCTTCTTAAACGCTCGCTTTCACCCGTGCGGAAGTTGAAGGTAAAGAAGGTGTCCCTTCCGTCAGCGGCAAATTTGATCTGTCCATAACTCTTTGAATTCGATTTTGAAAAGTGAAAGCATTTTCTTCCTGTCTTGATGGAACTTCCTTGCATGGAGAACCATGCAATGGACACAATTCTTGCAGCTAGTGTAGGTATTTCAAGGATACAAAGCCGATGACCTTTGATAAGAAGGTCCTGAAATGAAGCAAAATGAGTAACCTCTCCGTCTAGGGGAAGGTTGTTTAAAAGCGACGTGATGCGGCCCTTGAAGACAGTCGACATCACGACAAACATCAAGGCCATTACGCCGTACAGACCCCGGTACGTTTGCGTGTGCAGCAAACGGCTGTGGAGTCGAACGCTCTGTTGAAGGAACGCCGCAACCATCAGAAATATAAAGACTACTGCATCGGCATTCGGCCTTCGCGTCGCCTTTGCAATGAAGCCATAGGTTAACACCAGTAACATGCAAGACGCCAGAAGTCCTATCCACACCTCCTTCGAAAATGGCAAGATAAATATTGTCTCCTTGGGAACAGGATTACGCTTGCGAACATAAAAGGAATAACCAGCCGATCCAAAATGATGGAGAGCATAAAGGACGTCTGACACATCTCTATCTGGGCGATTGTTTAAACTACTTACAAACGAGCTCAGATACATATCATAAGTCGTAAAGGAATGTCTAGTGCTAATCGAAGCATTGCGGTACGCCAAGAGCATTAAAGTAACGTTAAAGCTTGGATGCTCACAATCGTTAGAATTGAAACATACAAGATGTATATAGCTCCCGTTGAGCGGTCGTCTCCGTGTTGACAACAGCTCACTCGTGAGAGTCTGGTGTTTAGCGAAATTTCTTTCGAACTCGCTAGTCAAGAGAACACTGCCGTTGTAGAAATCTATTACGCACCTACCGCTGGCTCTACGGTAAGGGTGCAGAAATGGTACTTCGAGAATACTTGAATAATAATCCGGAAAATGACTGACGTTTTCCGCCACGACAAAAGCAGTCATGAAGTAATCTGTCTTGATGATACGCAATAGGTCTTTTGATTCGCCCTTCCCGCATACAAAGAAAATCATACGAAAAAGCACCTGCCTAAACTTGTTGCACGGCTTCCCACTGCAAGCGTCCCAGTGCTTTTTGCCGTCAGTCCACAATGTTACCGTTTCTTGTCGGGACTTCAGAAAATCTGTGAACTCCGAAGAATTGTCCTTGAGGCAGTCTGGGGGCACGAAGACGTTCAAGAACTTGTTCCCAGGATCGAAGGAGAGGAGAAGGTCGTTGAGGATGTCTATCAATCTACTCAAGACACTCCTTCGTCCTTTATACTGAATAGTTCGAAAGGTTGCAGGTGCCGCAAGGAGCACAGCCAAGAAGATCACCCTTTCTGGAAACGAGAACATGTCTGAATGTAAGGCAGAACTATATGTTTCCAAAGGTTTCTCTTATCTTTTACTCCCTGTTGCGTGGATCAAGGGGCAGGGGATTGCATTAACTTTCCAACCGTATATTTGGTGGTGAAGGGCTAGGGTAAACATATCTATTGTTACGCCTCTTTCCTTTTGCGGTTGCTATGTGCTTTTCCAGGTAGGAAAATCAATGGTTGGACTTAGTTTATTCTCTGATAACGTTACAATTTACAAATGGAAGGTCACTTAAAATCTCTATCTCTCTCTGTACATATATATATATATATATATATATATATATATATATAGAGCGAGAGAGAGAGAGAGAGACAGAGAGAGAGAGAGAGAGGGAGAAAAGGAAGTGCTAGGACACAGCAGCCGTAGGATCATAAAAATCAAATTATAATTTCATGGCGAAAATCTTGCGCAAAAAAAAAGGGTAAAGGGCCGAAACAAAGTTGTATTAGTTTACGGGAATAATGAATGAATAATGAATGAATAATTAGTGAATAATATTGCCGTATTATTGCCGTAAACTAATACAGATTTTTTTTGGCACTTCACCCTTTTTTCTTGCGTGACTTTTTTTGCCAGTAAATTAGAATTTCATTTTTTATTATCCTACGGCTGCTGTGTCCGCGCACCTTACTTTTGTCTATATGTCAACCGAAGCATTTGTACGCATTCGCCGCTATATATATATATATATATATATATATAGAGAGAGGGAGAGAGAGAGAGCGAGGGAGAGAGAAATACTGTTGCGTAGGACGACGAAAAGTGCGTAGGAAAGTAAGCGTACCCCGAAGCTTTTCGTGGAGTTTCATTACATATAGGTCGACGTTTCGGCCTGAGCCAGACCTTTTTCGAGACTGGTACATGAGATATCAGATTGACGCTCCTTGACTACGTCACGTGGTATTCCGAACATCTGGTTTCTCTCAAGAGTTGACGGTACCCCCGACGCAGGCGTCCCCCCGCGTAAACCTGGCCCTGGTGAAAGAACTCGTACAATATCGGAAAATCTAACTGAGGCAAAGCGGTGGAGGTAGGAGGAGCAGGGCCTGCCACAAGAAGAGCAGGCGCCAAACTCTTTTGAGAAAAATGCCTCGAGCGGTGTCCGAGCGGTGTACCAGCCGCCCCCTCTGTCCGTGAAAAAACACACATATACATATCCCTTTTTCACGTAATGAACTTCAAGACAGGGAAGACGAGGGGTGGTTCTGGACTTCCTCGCCGGAAGAGGGAAAATAAACAAAAAAGAAAACGGTAGCAGCTTCTGAGAAAACTTGCCCAAGCGGTGTACGAGCGGTGCACGAGCCGCCTCCTCCCAGTGCGTAAAAAAATAAACACAGACACATATACATATCCCTTTTTTTTCACATAATAATCTTCAAGAGAGGGAAGACGAGGGGAGGTTGTGGACTTTTAAACCGATATGACTGCTCAAGATGTGTTAACTTCGTGCATAGACGTCATTATTCCAGGGCGTTCATTGATCCCAGCTTTAATAGTGCTGAACTTGTAAATTAAATATGACTCCCTCTGCTCGCGATCCCGGTTAGTTTTAAAACCAGATTGTAGAAATGTCACCCCAAGCTTATCGAATGAGTGTCCGGAAATACTCGTGTGTTTTGAGAGGGGGATACTTGGGCAGGATCTTACATGGGACCTATGATTATTGAATCTTAAGCGGAAAGGTGTCATCGTCTGGCCCACGTACCGCTTATGGCATTTGCCACGTTCCAATAGGTATACGACGTTACTTGTATCGCGGTTTAAGTTCCCGTAAATTTTGTAGGTAAAGTTGGAATTTGTACTCTGCGTTTTCCCTCGGCGTCACCCGAGGGAAAACGCAGAATGAACTCCTGCTCGACAAATTTGGCCTACAGTGTCTATCCCTCAGAAGATTATCGCGCGATGTTGCCTTCTTGTATAAAATAGTTCACGGGGACATTGACTCAACACTTTTGTTCACAGTGAACTTTAACGTACCGACTCGCTCAAATAGGACAGCTCTCACTTTTTATCCCCACAATCAACACATGACATCACCAACAACAAGAATGCAGACAAGTGTAAACAATCTTGGGCATGAAAAGTTTGATATTTTTGATAGCTACGTAAATCTCAGTAGACAATTAGATGAGATTCTTTTCCGTCGCTAAAAATGTACTGTCGTGTTTTGTTGCATGCTGGTTTTATCAGTTGAGCATGTTTTACAGTTGTGCAATTTGTTTTTTTTTTCACTGTGCCACATTGTAGACCTTTGTTGGTTGTTAATTGGCACAAATAAAGGCATTATGATGATGATGATGATGTCACTTGCTTACATACCTCGCAGCCCTTCTTACCGCAAGGCCGGCTCTCAGTTCTTTTAGGGACAGTTGTTTTTGACTTAACTATTTCATCCTTGAGATTACGCGATCGTCGATACACCACTCGGGGAACGGTAGTAAAAACATTTTTTAGGCGTTCACTCTGCTGTACGATGTTGAAAAAAAATTTTTTTTAAAATATGACTGACGTTAGGGGACCTATTGCTGAAGGTCAGCACGAGGTTGGCTTGTCGGCCAGTTTCTGTCTGGGAACATCGTTCGCTTAATAACTCATCGCGGTCAAGAGCTTGCGCCTTTTTGATTGCATCGTTTAAATTGGTTCAGGGTACTTTTGTGCTTTTAATACTTGGCGTAGTTGGTCCGCGTTGGCGTTGAAGCCGTCGCCGCTCGAACACACGCGTCTGAACCTGTGGGCCTGATTATAGGGTATACGCTAGTTTTGCAAGGGCGAGGGTGGCAACTGTCGAAGTGCAGGTATTTTTGGCGGTCAGTCGGCTTTCGATAGAGTTCAGTGACTAGTTTTCTGCCCTCTATTATTACCCTGACGTCTAGAAAATGAACTTCAGTTTTGGAATAATTATGAGTAAAACTAATAGAAGGGTATTCAGAGTTAAAAACCTCGATAAAGCCAAGGAGCGCTTTCTCTTTGTGTGGCCAGATTATAAATATATCATGAATGTATTTCTTGTAAAACATCGGTTGGAGGAGGTAGCTCGAAAGAAAGTTAGACTCAAGGCTACCCATGAAGATATTTGCGTAATTTGGGGCCATTTTTGTTCCCGTCGCGGTGCCGCTAGTTTGGAGAAAGAAATTTCCGTCGAATTCAAAGCAGTTTTGTTCGAGCACGAGACCAGCGAGAGCAGCCAGAACACTACCATCTGGAAGGTCGTCTTCCCTGTAGCTATTGACCCTGTAAGTGATGACGTCACAACAAGGCGTCTGGGTCCAAACAAACCGTTGCTAAGGGCGTTGCTATGGACTAATGCACGGGGGCTCCACTTGAGGCTAGATTTTTGCTTACAAGTAAGTAAATAATTTTTTGTAAGCAACCTAACTTCCTGATATCTAATTATTGAGATGTTCTTGTCGTCTCAGTGTCGTATTGCAACAATGAAAGCCATTTCTGAAGTATTAAGGCCAGTCTCACATGCAGCGAAGCGGTGATGTAGCGCTGCTCACGTGTCGTCAGCTACTTATCGCCTGCAATGAGCAACAGTTTTGGCGGTGCGATACGAAGCTGGTGAACGCTGCCGTCAGCACGCGCTTAGCACAAGGTCAGCGTTATGCTTGTAGCACTCCGCTGCATGTGTGAACAGGCCTTTACACTCCGCTTTGCTTCGGTAGCAGACGGCACGATAAATTTGCTGGCCTCTGTCGCAGCGGGCGTCTTCATTGAATTGCGTCGGTAAACAAGCAACAAAAACAACTGCATTGCCGTGGCCGCAGAGGCCTCCGCAATGTGCGTTTTTTTCTGTGAAGAACCCAGCTTAGTTCAGATGGGGTGAAAATGCCGTAAAATCAAACCACGTCATGCAGATCATTTACGACGACGATATGAAGTGCATTACCGGCGTAGTGCAGGTCAGTAAGAGAAACAAATCGTACGCCGTCAAGGTAATTAGTTTATTATTATTATTAAGGTTGCCAGGTTATTAAAGAATTTTATGTCTATCGCGATTTTTCAGTAACAATTGCAGCTATGGTTGCAAACAGGTACGACGCACCCTCACATAGCGGGAGTCCACCCACAAACAAAATTTGGGATCTCGACCGATCGCCCGATCGCTCACGGGTCCAATGCGATCTTTTAGCAAACGATCATCTCGATCGACGCCCGGACTTTCGATAAACCATATTTTGCATCGCACCGCACTATGAATTCTTTTAAGTCACTGAAAATCGTTATATTTAGAACAAAGTCAATATCAGAATATCGTCCTTATTCACACGATTCAAACGACAGCGCCGGCTTGGCCTGCACCGTGTGGCAGACGGCATACTTCTTGCATTCGTCGTCTGCTGCAGGCATCTTGAGGACCGGAAGTTGCAGTCGTAAATATTTCAGAAAGAAGCGATTACTTGCACTCTTCTGTCGAAACACATATGACTTTCAAGCTTTCCATATCTGTGATTTTTAGAAGTTTAAATCCTACTCCTGATTTTTGAACGGTCGGGTTTTCGTAGCGAAACCTAGCCACATGTATTTGTCCATAACAACGACCCTAGCAACGGTTTGTTTGGACCCATGACGTCACACTTACGGAGTCAATTATACGCTCGCACGAGCGATTCAATGCCATCCGCATGTGGAATATTCATGTACAGGGCCGATACGTCCATTGTTACAAGAAATGCATCCTTGGATACCTCAAATTTTGAGATTTCTTTAAGGAAGTGATTTGGTGTCACGGACGTACGATGGAAATGTCGGAGGGATGTTTTTGATTAGGTTGTCAATGAAGCTAGATACCGGTTCGGTTAGGGTCCCTGATCCGGATATGATGGGGCGCCCCGGGTTGCCTTTTTTGTGAATTTTTGGTACCATATAAAATCGGCCTGGGACGGCGTGTTTGGCAGTCAGAGCATTTAATGTGTTAGTGGTGATTTCTCCTTGTTCCTCCAGCCTGACGAGCCGCTCGTGTATAATTTCGGCATGCTGCTTGGTGGGATCATCTCTGAGTCTGGAATAGAACTTGGTATCGTTGTCTATATCCTTCCTTAAGGTAGTCAGTGGTGTTCAGAATAACTACGGCGCCGCCCTTGTCGGCCGGTTTGATAATAATGTCCTTTCTATTGCTTAGGGCTTTGAGAGCGTTGCGCCCTGAAAGAGAGAGGTTAAAGTGCTGGGGTTGCCGCTTCCCATAGGCCGCTACTACGTCCCTCTGTACTGCCTGAATGTAAAGGTTGAGATGCTTGTCCCTCTTAGTATCAGGAGTCCAACCATTGGATGTTAGATATGTATAGATGTAACTATATATATATATATATATATATATATATATATATATATATATATATATATATATATATATATATATATATATATATATATATATATATATATATATATATATATATATATATTGCCGCGCGCAGGGTCACGGACTTGTAGAAGGTTCTTGTTTATTATTGCTGCGGACATACCTTCTATCGTTTATCCCTACCTTTGTTGTTGTAGAAAGTGCGTGTTCATTCTCGCCCCGAGCGCGCTACGCTCGAACCTTCTCCGCCGAATCTTCGAGATAGTGACTCACTCTAGATAAGAGGCCACCCGCAACCTTGTCAGTTCAGTTTAGCCTCAGCGTTCGATCTTGCTGCTTCGCCGCCTTCGACGCTCGCGACGCTCTGTTGTTATCTTTTGTTTTCCTTTTATTTCTGGGCACAAGTTCGCCCCGTTAAACGTTCAGTTTACTCAGTCATTCACCGCCTCGTCACTTGTCATCCGTGACAATTTATATACATCAACGTACAGTGCTAATCCCACTTGTCTATAACGCGCGAGCGTGCGGCTTTCTCCGGGGAGCGCTAGAGTGGTGGCATTCGCGGAAACTAAGCTAGTCACGTGGTGCAACATGGAACGGCCCGCTCAAGGGGTGTCGTCCTGCCCATTCTATCAGCTGGCGGCGAACGCGGAAGGCTGCTCGCACGCTTTTTAAAAACAGCATTCATTGCTCGAACAATAAACACACTAAAGCCTGAAGGCGTACCAACGATTTCGTTATCAAAAAAAAAAAAAAAATATCATAAAGCATTTTACTTTTATCGCTTATCAAGCTGATAGAGTGGGCAGGACACCCCTCGAGCGGGCCGTTCCATGTTGCGCCACGTGACTAGCTTAGTTTCCGCGAATGCCACCAGTCTAGCGCTCCCCGGAGAAAGCCGCTCGCTCGCGCGTTATAGACAAGTGGGATTAGCACTGTACGAGTTAAGGGTGGAAATTCGTAACGCTCGCTGACGTGTTGAACTTTGCTTGATTGAGGCATCTGGCACACCGCTGCGGTGTGCCAGATGCCCTTCGGCACGGCACGTCACACACCCCAAAAGTCCTATTGGCTCTCTCAATGTCAGGCGTCATAAATGTGCTACGTCACAGCATTTTTTTATGTGCACGGGAGCTTCTTTCAGGCTGCTTCGCATGACTTCCCTGATTCCGCCTGGATGTTCGTCTTTGCTTGCGCGCACTTTAAGCAGCCGCAGTGTCATCTACTTTTCTTTTTGTCGTTGTTCGCAAGAAAGACACGAAGCAGATAACCGAGACTGCGATAACCTGTTAGAGCACACGGCCGTGCGTACTTTCTACTCGCTGATTGGATGATGTCCCGGCTCCGTGCGAAGCTCCCATTGGACGGAGGAATTTTCAGTGATGTTTCGAACCCAGAGATCGTTTTTTTATGTGCAATAGCTTGCGTTTGGTTGCTTTTTTTCCGGTGTGTTTGGCGTTTGGTTCCGCGCGAACGTCTTCACGTGTCCCGTCGTGGTCGCCTTGGCGGGGAGTTTGAGTCTTACCGAAGTCGGCGACAACTGCCAAGGGGGGCTGGCATTCAATTCACGCGGGACGAGACCATTCACAAACGCATGGGTAAGCCACAAAGGTGGCGGTTCGGAACGACGGACGCCTCAAACGAATGCTGCATTCGAATGACAAGATCAGGGTAAGTGCCCGCGACGATTCTAACGTTCCTTTCATGTTCTTTGAAGCGTAGTTCAACTATAGCGCATTGTGGCACGTCATGCCACGTCCGATTAAGCTGCGTTGTAGGGCGACAGGGTTAGACTACTCTTGCGAACAATATGAAGACCTATAGAAGTTTGTTTGAAACAAGCATCCCTTTTTGCTTTAACAATTACATCCCCCCAAAAAATAAATGTACGGATCCTAAAAATTCCTGGATTACACGTGATATTAAACGCTTTAAAGGTAAAATGAAACGGCATAAAAAGAATAAGCAAGAGGCAAATGCGCTAGAAATCATTAAAATCAAAACTGGAAAAGGCAAAGCAAAACTACAAACTTTTCGTTACCCCACACTCTGTAAAAACTGTTCCAGGAAAGATTTGGCGGTTTCTAAAAGAAAAGAAACGAATGAACACATCATTGAGAGTTACGTCGTTATTACTGACATTGCAAGAATGGCAGATGGTTTCAATTTGTTCGTTCATTCGGTATTCAAAACTGAGGGGTTATGTTCGACAAATGTTTCGTTTCTCCTGAAAAGAAACGGAAGTGACGGAAGTGAGGATATCGCGTCTGATTGGCCGAAGGCTCAAATGATGAAAGTTCCCTCTTTCATCATTTGAGCCTCTATTTCATCAGATGCGATATCGTCACTTCCGTTTCCTTTTAAAAGAAAGGAAACATTTGTCGAACTTAGCCCCTCTGATGTGCCACAACGTTTGAGTGAAATAACACGGGATGACACTGAAACGAGTGCGCCAGGCGTGGTAATAAGCCAGCCAATATTTTTTTTAGTTACTTTCTCTCGGTGCGAAGAAAATCAGTAGGGTACCAAAGGAATTCTTAAAACGATATGCAGAGTGACTGTCCCATCATCTTGAGAACCTATTTGACAGGTCATTGCAGGCAGTCTCTACTACAAGGGCGGTTATCTGCCCGTGTTGTATCCGTTTTTAAAGAGGAAAACCTTCTGAAGATAGAAATATATATTTACTTTTCTGGAGGAGCGCGGGATGTTTTACCCGCTCCAGCACGGTTTTAAAAGTGGTTTGTCAACCGTAACACAACTTGTAGAAGTATTTCATGATTTTCCCACACCGTAAACATCAAACAGACTGATGTCATCAGCATCAACTTTTCGAAAGCATTTATATCCCACAAAAAAGTTCCTATGAAAGAAACAAAAAAGACTAATGTCATGACGCCGTGGATTAGATTGAGGCTTATATATCAAATTAAAGCCAGAGTCGAAATTGAGGGAAGCATATCTGTTCCCTTACCGGTATCATCAGGAATTACTCAGGGCTTTATCTTGGGGATATTGCTGTTTTTAATATACGTCAATATCCAGAAACCAACAAAACTCAAGCTATTTGCTGATGACCGCTTTTTTTACTCTAATAAATACCGCGAGTTATTAATTAAACCTCAACAGGAATTTGGCATTTTAAGGCAAAAGAGCAAGGGAAGGCAAATGCGGACAAATCTTCGTAAATCGGTATACATTCATATAATAAAAACAATGTCTCATCTTTTTGTTATAATATGAGAAACGTTACCTTAGTAATGTGTACAGTTTCGAATACCTCGGTGTTACCATTTCACAGAGTCAAATGGCGGTCCCATGTTGATAACGTTTGCTTCCCTGCATATCGGAGTCGATGCTTCATAAAACAAAGGCTAAAAACTGCGATTAGTGGCGCCACACTGACAGCTTATAAACCAATGATAGGCCCTAGTTTGGAGCACAGCCTCCAGATTTTTTAACAATGTCGCGCGAAGGCCGATCAGCCGAAGACAAGCACCTTATCGCGGCTTGAAACAGCAGGTCAGCGAGCCTATAGGCGCGCGTGGCAGAAGACACAAGCCTAGCCTCGCCGACTTGCTGTTTCACGTCTCGATAAGGCGCTGATCTACCGGCCGGTCGGCGTTCTCGCGATATTGCTAAAAAATTTGGAGACTGCTGTACGCGACTGCAGTCCTGAGGGAAAAAATATTTACAAAGAAAAATTACAAGTTTAAAGGTTGACTATTCGTTTTATGCTCTCCAAGAATTGGCGAACAAAGTCTGTGACTACAATTCTAAACCAGTATTCTCTTCCGTTACTGGATACTAGAAGGAAGGTTGTCTACTGTCGAGACCGGTTATAACGAAATAGCAGCTACAGCGGAGCGATCACGATTTCCCATTTCCTTTTCGAACTTCGTTACACCCGAAGTCGGTTATAACGAGATATCCGATATATCAAAGTGATTTCCGTTTCCCATTGACTTTTTTATAACCGGTTATAACGAAGTCGGTTATAACAAAATGGCGGATATAACGAAGCAATCAGGATTTCTCATTCCCTTTTGCACTTCGTTAACCGAAGTCGGTTATGACGAAATAGCAGATATAGCGAAGTGATTTCCGATTCCCGTTGACTTTGTTATGACCGGTTTCGACAGTCGTTAAAACCGCTTTACACTTTAAGATGAAAGCTTGGGTGATTTGGTGATAAGAGTTCACATCAGTATCTACAGCGCGTTATAAACAAGGACGAAAGGAGAGGACGCATAGGACAAACAAATCACGTGCACGTGTTCTCGCATGAGTGCGAGGTTGCAGCACTATGGAAGCTACGCTAGCCCTGACAACATAGCCCAAAATAATTGGCGCCGAGTATAGGGTCGCTGAAAACGCTCTTGTTCCTAAAACATTTTGTATGCCGGTGTCGATCTCCTTTACAGACGCGATTATAAAATATTATTCCACTGCATCATAAAATCGGTCTCTTTTCCTTATGAGGTTGATTTTCCAAGCAAGTAGAATCGTCATGTTATTAATAACTAAAGGAAAGTGAAATGTACAAATCACTAATTATGAACAATAAAGTTCAGGTGTGCTTATCAATTCAAAAGCAGTTTCAATATCTTACAAGTAGGCCAATATCAAAAGCATCATGATTGTGCACAGATTTATTATTCTTTGCTCTGCCGCTTATTGTCGTAAGTCATTCAAAATGCATTGCCAATTGTTATCGCTACTTTACGTTATATGTGGGTCTTTTCTGTGCTTTTTCTTTATAGAAGATTCTTAATGAGATCTAATTAGTAAATCAAAATCGACGTATGTAAGTCAATATAACACTTAGTGCTAGTGAAGGGGACGCATCGTTGTTTATAACTTTCATGGCGAAAGGGGAAAAACGTACGTAATGCTTTGGTTTTGATTGTACATATCATTTTTCAGACATGTGCGAAGTCGGATGAAACTATCACATTCTGTGTGCACAAAAGTGATACGTCTGCGAGCAGGTCATAATCTCGAACTTTAACCGCAATTAGGTATGCCACGTACTATAGAGAAGTAAATTTGACTTATCTATTCAATGTCAAATGAGTAATTCAGAATACAAAATTAATGGATATAGCGAATAACGGCGTTATCCAATAAAAAAAATGTGCTGTTGACTTCTTAGCAGGATTGGCAGTTCGGTGAGGCTTTTCGAATGAGTTACAATGTGCAAATCATGACATTCTTTATTCCTTCCGCACACAAAGTCAGAGTTAGCCCAAACACGACAATGCCATTTTGTGTTATTAGTGTTCAATGCTTAGATTGGTGTCGAATGCTGAGTTTTGCTACTTAAGCTGAAAGCAAATATATAATATAGGCAAGCTAAACGTCTTGCTGGTAGACTTTCAATTCGGAAGAAAACGGGGGAAAAATATACCATTTTAGTGCTATGTAGACCGCGTGAGCGCCGGCATGATGAATATTGATCTCTGATTCCACTTTCATTTTGCTTATATAGCTTTGTCAAAGTTAACCCGATAGAAGTGACTCGGTCATCTATGCTGAATGAAACTGTTTGAATGCACATATATGGGAAAGAAAGCTACTTTTTTACCCCTACTATTAGCTGCTTCTACTGCTTCGTTTGTGAATCGCAATTCTAAATGGTATATGATTTCAGGCGCATGAATTTATGGGAAATGGCGAACACGCATCCTGTGGTACTATAAGCCATAGATCGCTACGGCGCAAGACATTGAGAGTGAATCAGCTACAAAAATTAGGGGAGTGTCACTCCCCTGTTCATAATTTCTACGAACATGTGGCCCGTTCTAAGCGACCAGTAAATGATAACGTGTTTCCAAGAAACAATAAAAATATTGTCTCGATGACTCCCTGCTCATGGCAATAGAGGCTTCAGTTCTCGAAATACTTTTCTTGCGTAGTTCGGTTAGCGTAACGCCCAGACAATATACAAGTTCAAGCAACAATGCACAACCTCATTTTTATTGACATGTATCGATCCTTTATGCTTTACATTGCTTGTGCAGGTCAAACATCGCATGCTGTGGAGGGAAGCAAGCATTTAATGCAGAATAGAAATAAATCTTCATATATATTTCTTATATATTTTATATATAAATTTAGGAGATGTAGCACGAGCTATAGTAACGACAGGGCTATTTAAATTCAAAATACATTACGAGCAAGTGTTTCCAGTCACAAATATTTTGAAGGTCTGTAGCTCAGTAACTCAATGGAATTGTAAATGATTGCCTAACTGTTTTATTTGTTTTATTTGAGATATTAGATTTCGGCAAGATCGAATCTCTCAAAGCTTTTATTGGAAAGTGCCACTGAGCACGCCTATATTAGAATCTAGCCATGCATATCAAACACTCATAGTCATATGAGTCGGACGTTTAGAAGATCAAAGCTGTGACACTGAAGAGGGTTCAAGATACCATGCATTTTTTCAAGTGTTTCTGATGCCATGTGCTACCAATCATGAAGCAGAATATTCTTCCCATTGCAGCCTCGAATCCCAGTTTTAATCTGTGGAATGGAACGGCGTCATTACGTGGAAACATGCTCGCGGACGTAGTGGACCAAGAATCAAGCTCGAGAGCACATAATGCCCAGTTGTAGTTAATCACAGTGTACGTTTTAATTTTCAGGTAAGATGCCGGTTTGTTTAAAGCTCGTGAGTGCATTACAGACACCGTATAACTTGAGACTTCCCTTGCAAGTCAGGAGATTCCCAGGTCGTCTGACTTGTTTCTATCCCTTGATGGGACGTGGCAAACGCCCTTCGTTAGTTTGGTAGTAAACCATCAAAATTTACTTTTTATGTACAGTCGCCTAATTTTTTAATATCACGCAAGCGTCGATTGCCGGGACGGCCAGCGCTGTGCCGCGGAGAAATGCGGCGTCACGGGAGAGATTAGGCGCGTGGGCACAAAGCTTCCTCCGGTGCGAGCGTCGTCTGCTAGGCTGGTCTGTTGACCGCACCCACAGCCCCTGTTCCTTATCTGCTGGCATAGCCTGACCTCCTTTAAGCAAAGATCTGAACAGCGCTTGCTTGCGTGATACCGTGATTCTGCTCAGGCGTGAAAGAAACCGCGCGTCATCTCGTTTCATTTAGTTTTTTTTATTCTTTTATTTTTCGTTTGCGTTAACTTGGTCAGCACAAAAAAAAAAAGAATACGATGACGCGACAAGCTGAATGCAACGATGCATTAAACTATATACCGCAGCCAATGCTACGAGCCATCAAAAGCAATTCAGCGCTGTCACCCTGTCACGCGACATCGTGCTTCCATGTGCAGTTGTGCCCAACACGAAGGCCACGTGAAACACTCTTAGCGATGGACTGGCCAAGATAACTCGTAGCGTCGGCTGCGGTAAATCGGCGTAACGCGCTCCTTTGCTACGGAGGCTGTGTGCGATCAGCGGAATCGCCTAGCAGACGACGCTCCGCGGAAAGGGCTTTGAGTGCACGCGCTTCATCTCTCCCGTGACGCTGCATTTCTCCACGGCACTGCCTGTCCCGGCGGTCGACGCTCGCCCGATATTATTAAAAAATTGGGAGACTGTACATCTTACTGAATATATTGGGAGGGATCCTCAAACAATTCACGAAACCCGAACATCTTTAAGCTGTCCAATGCGTAAGGTTTGGTTCAAACGTCCGCTTCGCTCAAAATATTGTCTTATTTCGAATGACATAGGCTGTGTATGTATTGAGATTGAATATTCAATATTTTTTGTTATTTGGGTTTAAACTCTTGGAGGCATCTTTTGGATGTATCTTTGGGAGTTATCTTTTGGATACCTCTAACTTTTGGAAGTACCCAACTTCTTTTATGTATGGTATGGGTACCTCCGGAAGTAACAGGACTCTGAGGTTTCTAGATTAAATGTAAGGATTGAGTGAACGTAAGAGCGATGTATAGGAGGATGATGGGAGGAGTGGAGGAGAGGGTACGACGAAGGAGGAGAGGATACCCTCCTCTCCGTAGCCCCCCCCCCCTCCTCCTCAAGAGCTGTGCTCTAATTAGGAAATTGTAAACGTATTCATTTTCTTTTCTTTTTAATACACAAAAAAGGAAGGAAGAAAACAAGAAGCATCCTAATCAGACAAAATAGACACCACACACGCGCCAACCAAGCAGCGTTTTTTTGAAGATAGGCCATATCAGTGGCTACGTAATGCCCTTCATAGTTGATCGAAGGTACCCGAATTCTTTTTTAGATAAAGCCACTGACGGCTCGCTGACTCGTTTCCCGCCAAATTCAGAGATAAAAAAGGTTCGATGATTTCCCTTGTCACTCTGTCTGTATGGTTATCCAAAACAGTGACTTCCCTCAAATTGGGCTTTCACTTGCAGTCCCTGCAGTGTAAAGGTAGCAACCCTCCAACTGTGGCCCTGAGAGATTACGAATACATTTCATTTGTTTTTAAGAAGGGAATACAATAAATTTAGTTTGTTAAAAAAACGGCACATAAACGTGCTATTTGTGTATTTTTTCTAACCACTCCTCATGATAGTTTTTGTGAAATTTGACTACTTCAACTGTAGATCGATGGGCACGTATTAATTTAGCGTTATTCTGGCAGCACTCCTGTTTTACTTTTCTTTTGTAGGCAAAACATCGCACTTTTGTTTAATAATAATAAATCTCATCAATTGAGAAGATAAGTAACTTCACAGAAGGCATGTTAAGGTGGTATACTGGTCTCCAACGTAATGGTATAATTAATAAGACCTAACCTACTAAACAACTCCACTTTTCAAGAAACATTATAACAAACAGCACCCCTATCAAATACACATTTGTTAGAATCTAGCTCGACTGTTCTTTAGCATATTGGTTCCATTCATTAAGTGCTTTGTTTGCTTGCTTCTTCTCACATCTGGAAACCGTTATTCAGCAGTGTTGAACTACATGATTTCCTGTTCCCAATGTGTCCAACATCGCAGCCTGCGTTCCCAGTTTGGATGAGGGGTTCTTCGAGTATTTCTTCTGTAAACGCCACAAGGTGTGGCTAACAGTTCGGTGAGTCTTGGCTGAACCACACGGATGGTCTGCTTTGATTCGCCTGCTTTGAGTGTACCCACTTAATACGCAATTCCAAATGCTAGTGAAGCATGAGTATAAAAAATATTTAAGGCAGTGTGCAGCAGTCATGGGTAAGTTACTTTTAAAAAGTAATTCGTTACAGTTACAGTTACTTTCAGAAAAAAGTAGCGAAGTTACCGTTACAGTTACCGCAACAAAAGAGTAACTTGTTACAGTTACAGTTACTTTTAAAAAGTAACGACATTACTTTTCAGTTACTTTTCTATAACACAAAACAAAATTTTAGAAAAAACTAGAAAACGCCCCTCACAACGTTTTATTGCATAAAATTTAAAAAAAAGTACGCTTTTTACTTTATATTGTAACTTAGCAGCAGTTGCTTCTCCAAGTTAGTGCTTGAAAGTTTCCACGCCAGAGTAGTGGCGCAAATCAAAATACGAAACGTTGATTTTTACGGTTGATTCACCCGATTAAAAAGCGTTTGCACAGAAAAAAGAAAAAAACACAGCAGAGGTAGTGCTTCAAGGCACTAACCGCCGAATTCCAGAAACCTCACTCAAACTACACTGAAACTGAAGGGCCCCTCCACTTCCTCAAGGAAGGCGCGAGGGCCGGCGCTGGCCAATCGCGAGGACGGATCCGCCGTCGCGATTGGCCAGCGCCGGCCCTCGCGCCTTCCTCGAGGAAGTGGAGGGGCCCTCCAGTTTGAGTAGAGTTCGAGTGAGGTTTCTGAATACGGCGGTAAGATGGTAGAGGTTAGGCACGAAGTACAAGCGCGTGCGTAAAGATAACTAGATATTTTTTCATAAAATCTACAGGTGGCTATATTCGGTTCGTGACTCGCGAGAGAGAACGTATTCACAACTTTGTGCAAGGCCAACTTGACACTCGAAATTTCGGAATAGACGATTTGGAAAGTGCAAGGAATGGCTTAATTGCACCCTCGTTCAGTGACATATTATTCATAAAACACTGCAAAGTAACGACAAAAGTAACGTCGTTACTTTCATCGTTACTTCAGAAAAAAGTAATAGAACTACAGTTACAAGTTACATTTTTAAAAAGTAACTCGTTACAGTTACAAGTTACCAAAAAAGTAACAAAGTTACAGTAACGCGTTACTAGTAACGCGTTACTACTCAAAACTGGTGTGCAGAGAACCCAGGCATTTCAAGGAAAGTAAGTTACATTGGGCACATATAAATAGCCAAAGTTTTGCGGAGTTATTTATTGCGAAAGTATAAGACTTCCGTGCCTTTCAATGTAAACTTTATTGGTGTTATCCCTAAGTATTCACTTCCCAAAAGCACGTCTCATGTAGCGGTAAAGCTTGCTTCCGTGAAAGTGTTTTTGGGATGATTTTAGGGGGTTTTGGGGCACGCAGAACGCTGTGTTATGCATCCCATTAAGCATAGTAACTTTACCATTAACACTCCTCCTTTATAAAAAAACTTTACGAATATTTTTTGTGTGATGACTACTTCAATAACAGCAGGATGAACTTCAGTTTAATTTTTCTCTTGCAGCAGTTATTCTAAACCCAAAGTTAAGCCAGAACAACTTCCATTGAAATTAGATAATTTATTGAAAACTCGTTAAGTTGTGTATGCCTTTTTGTTTTTTTTTAGTTTATCTAGTTCAGTGTAACGTGCCAGATACCTGTGTTGTGTATGAACATGAATAATTAAGTGCATACGAATTGATTGCAACTTTTGGATGCGAATATATTAAAAATTTTAACCCGTGTATTTTATTTGCTTATACCCAATATACTATTTGAAGTTCGAGGGTTCCAAAAGAGTTGGTGTTGTTTTTTTTTTATCATGCTCTTTCATGGTGGATCATTTCAGTTCTGGGGTCTCTTGAGAGGTGGCGAGCAACCCCTGGATGTAAAAGACCACGGCATCTGATCAGGCACTGACCGTCGCCTAGCCACAAAATATATGTAGTTCATGACGTAGCCGTTCTAGATTTCATCAATCAACAGCCCACCCGATTATTAGTGGGCTGTTTCCAGAGGCGCAGTGCGGTTTCTAATTGTAACTACTGCTCAACCCAGCTCGAAAGGTTGCATTTATCGAGCTAGTCGAATTTCCAACCAGGACTAGTTCACCTAAATGCGCATTCAAGTAAAAATGCACATGAATTCATATGTAGCTATCATGTGCCGAGCATATGAATTGAGATGGAAGTGCTGCCTCATTATAGGTTCCAGGCAGTAAGCTTCTGTTTTCAATGGCAAATATTCGATATCCTCGAGGGAGGCAATCACTTCAGGCTGCTGACGCCCGTGTTTTTTTGTTTTTTTTTTATGTCATTATCAGCCTCGTTTTTCTTTTCAAGTGACGTTAACGTACAGATAACTCAATAGTTTGATTATATTCAATTTCTTCTTTTTCTTTTTCAGCGTTCTTCCGGGGCAGCTAACGCAATGGTAGCTTAAAAATCGGGATATTTCCTTGCCGATTGTGCGTTATAGTTTGTTAGATGAGCACAAAAGTTGCATTTCTTGTTTAAACTTTCCTCTGTTAGCTTAACAAAAACAAACATTCTCTCTTTGGTTGCCATCAAAGTCGCAGTCCAACTATTTCAAAAGAATATATTTGAACCAGAAGAAAAAAAAAATATATAAAAATCTGCCTTGGCATATTTGTGTTGCGTGCATCAAACTTTGTGCAAGTCGTTAGTTTTGAAATGTTTTTATACAAGTTTAATAATGCCATCTCCCATTACAATTTTGAAAGTGACTTAACTTTGTAGGCTCGCTCATATCATTTAAATTCAAATTGGCGGTTGTTTTCTTTTGCATTTGTTTTGTCAATTGCACCTTTTTATGGTACATCATTTTTGGTCTGCAGGGGTGGCAACAAAACCTGAACAAACAAGCGACATTTGCTTTTACGACGAGGCATCGACCATGAACTTACCATGAAAATCAGGGAAGTGTTTTCATGATGTTCATCTAACGTATATTAGCCTGAACGAACTCGCGATTAGTTTCTAAAGAGACCAGAGTCCCCGTGTTGACTTTGACTTGCCCGACATTGTCTGCGATTGCAGGCACCTCAAATTGAAATAAAATTGTCTCTTAGGTTCCTAACTTTTTTTACTTAAAGTAAAAGACTAAGTGCGCAGGTGAGCTCACGTGGTAGCTAATCGTGTCGTTTATCACCTAAAACTGTAGTGTACAAAATAAAATAAAAAATATTGGTGGAAGAAAAAGGCCGTAGTTGCAGGTGTTAAAAGACATGATTTGTTTACTTGTTGTTTTTTTACTTCCAGTTAACGATATACAAATAATTCTGAATTTTTAATAAATATTTTTGTTTGTTATTACGACAAAAAAAAATGTTGCGCGGCTACCATTCGGTAACCGTGCAATATTTTTTTTTTCTTTTCTATGTTGGTGGCGATGACTTCGGTCAGATTCAGTTCCGTTTCAAATAAAAATAATTGTTCGCTTTTTCTTTGACACTGATTAATGAATGGGTTAGAATAAGTTTGTTTAAAAAAAAAGAAAATAAAAAAACATAAAAGAAACGTTTTATTTGTGATTCTATCCTGGCCAGTGCTCCCAATGGAGGATTTGTGAAATCTTATTTCGGCGGTAGCACGATGGGTACAATTATGAATTTTGCGTTATCCTCGCAGCACTCTTGTTTTAGATTGCTTCTATTGGCGAAAAATTGCAAGTCCTAAGAAAAAGCGAGCGTCAATAACAATATAATATTAATTGAGTAGACGAATAACTTTACAGAAGACTTGTTTCGGTGGTGCAGTCTGTATTTCCTAACATGTTGGCATAACAACAAACTTCTGACCTTCCAACGTGAAATTGCAGACGATCACAAGTTGAGCCTGCGTCCGATTTTACTTCACCGCGAGCTCGTTTCTTATGAAACCATCAGATTTTTTTTTTTTCGGTCTCTTAGCAAACAACGTAATCTTTTTGTGAAGTTTTGTAGCAAACAAGCCCTTTATAGCGAAATTTGCAGATCTGTGTTCTCTATTTTGTCACGACTACTTCAATAATGCGGCCCGAACTTCACTAAGGTCTTTCGCGCTGTCATAGTTCTTAACATAACGTCAGAACAAGTAGATTCGAAATCGATTTAAGTATCAATATTACTGTATGTTAATTTGTTTCCTAGCCGCCTCGGTAGCTCCGAGGCGGGTTTGAATCCTGGCAGGACGAAGGCATATTGCGGAAAGGGCGCCCCCATATATTGTCTTTGACTAAATGTGCGCGATATATATATATTTTTTCTTATGTTCGTTGATACCAAGTGCGTGATTGCTTGTTTTTGTTCGTTTTTAAGTACTAAGCTTCTGAATACTGGATCAGTTCAGGCCTGGCGACTTCGGGAGACATCGAGCGTCACTGATCGTAGGCTGGATCGCAGATCGGGAGCCCGTTGGTGACACCACCGGCGGCCATTGCTTAACACCAGGCAATACACGCAAGTCAATGGCTTCTACGTGGTGCTCGAAGGCAAGTATTTTGTGAAGTGCTGAGATCATTAGATCGGGTGTTTAAAGACCAAATCGGTATATGTCCAGCTTTCGAACGCAGATAAAAACAAAAAAATCACATGTGCCGGAGCCCCACCGACTGTGTCGGCGTCGCTTGCTTCAGTCGCTGAATAAATGACACGTTCAACAAATGAACGACACACTCTGAGTTTTAGAATGGAAAGCGCCGAATGAACAAGGACGAAGAAGGGGCCCTTCTTCGTCCTTGTGCATTCGGCGCTTGCCATTCAATGATGTACCAACTAGCCCATTTGTCTATTTTTCTGAGTTTTAGTTCAACGACAGAAGCCCTCGCCGCAGTTCAAACCAAAAACTTGCAACAGAAGTCATCTGTACAAGTGCTTGAAACGATGCGAATGTCCTCAGTAAGGGCCTTCTAACTTATTGCCTGCTAAGCTTTGATGTCTTCCAAGCCACGTGCGACTCCATACTTACCATCGGCAACACTTGTCTCATTGAACCCCCATCAAAGTTTACGTCCAACAAAGTCGCAACCCTCGACCATCAAACGCAACACATTTATTTAAAGAAAAAGGTTGGTATTCTAAAGCTTTTGATAATAGCGCCCAGAATATTAGCTATAATTCCCGGAAAACACGATGAAAGTTTCAATGTCTTGAACAAGATAATAACGTAAGAAATTGCGGTTTTCCCCGTTTGTTCCATAGGCTAGGACGACGAGGGAGAAAAGATGGGGCCTTCGAAATGCGGGACCATGCCGTTAGGCAGCAGGGCGCAGAAGCGAAAGGCCGTCGGGCTACGGGTCTGAACTCTTCAAGACTCCCACCTGTCATGACCTCCGGCCCCAGCCAAGCCGAAAACTCCACCGAACACTGGTGTAGCCTTCTCTGGCGCCACGCAAGACCACGGCGGCGCCGTCTCTCCGGACGCGCCACCAAGAACGCCGACGCCGCTCCAAGTCGCGGCGCCGTCGTCAGCACCCCCATCACTCCAACATGCAAAACATCCAGAAAGCTCCAAGACTACGAACTCATAAGTGTCCTAGCGAAATTTAGATTTTTTTGTTGTTTCTATGATTTCTTTCGGGATTTCGGTCGACTACTTTGATCCCTCACATATTCAGCGCTTTTGTTTCTTCCCAAAGTGCACGTTGTTTTGTAATGACATGTTTGTATGGGGTGTCTTTTTATATTTTGTGTGAAATCCGCCTCGTAATAATTCGTTAGATAATTCGATATCTCCGAAAGCGTTTACTTCGCAACTTCGATCTATCAAATCATTACAGCATCTCATCAGATTATAAACATGAACTAGCCACACAATCATCAGTGGAGTTTATAATACATCCGCTTTATATTGTTCCTATCGATGGCTAAGCCCGAGTTGTGGTTGGCTGTTAGTTTCCAGAGCCAGAATGAAACATCTGCTGGTGGCAGATGTCAAAAAGGCCATGTCTAGCGAGTAATTCGAGTGCCAACCAAACTAGTTCAGCTACAGAACGACGTGAATTCAAGTAATGACTTTCTGCCAAAAGTAAGCGTTTTTTTTTTTTTGTTTATTTTTTTAAATATTCCATGTCAGAGGGGAAGTCAAGCAGTTAAAAAGGAATACATAAATTGTTAGATATCGACGACTTGTAGCTTTCCAGAGTGGTGTGCTCAGGTGCTTCCGTGTAAGTTGGCAACGATGCTAACACACTAAGGCACATCTAACTTACCAACCATTAGAGTCTCAATATTCCAAAGATTCCAAGTTTTAACGTCTTTCTTGTAATCTACGTCGGACAGAAAGGAAAAAAAACTGTAGTTTGGTGTGCGTTGTTTTACTACGTTGGTTATCGTGCGATTAAAATATTTATCCCGTTTCGTGAGATTGTGAAAATTTAGTTTCTCGAGCCTCATTAAAAAAAAAAAATTTTGCTTGTAACTAAAAGTGTCGCCCTGAGCACAGCTTCATAAACATTCACGTGCATGCAATTAATGTCGAGAGTTGGCCTAGTTGGAATTCGTTGATCATAATGTAAAAACAGCGCAAACACGGACGAAGGAGAAGAAACACGCAGACGGTATACCGTCTGCGTGTTTCTTCTTTCACAGCGCTTGTATACAAGCGTTGAGAAACACGCAGACAGCGCTTGTACCGTCAGCGTGTTTCTTCACCTTCGTCCGTGTTTGTTTGCGCTGTTTTTACATTATGATCAACGTGCATGCAAGTTCGCAATGACGCTTGCCTGCCTTTTGGCAGAAGTTTCCTCCGTGCGGGGCCACCGAAACCTAGCTTGAGATAGCAAAAGCCAAGTGTTGATAGTGCGCTCGCTTTCACTGTAAAAATGGGCCGTACTTCTATCTGCTTTCGAGATTTTAAGAACATGCCAACCTCCCGTTGTCTGTTTTCTTCTTTCTGCGTTTCAGTCATCGTTGCTGAGGCGATTAAACGGTGAGTGATGCCTTAATTGAATAATTTTAGTGCCAATCTCTCGTCTCGAAAAGGTAGCGTTGACCACTTTTACCATAGCACTAAAACCAGTGTGGTACAAACAAACTGATTTACTATTCCTACAGCATGGCATTTTTTTATGCTAACACCTTTAGCAAACCAGCCTTAATCAATCAATCACCTGGAACCTGGAAGGGAAATGAACGGGAAACGGTAAGGAAAGGAAGAAAGGGAAAGGATCCAGCCAACGATGCAGTTTATGACCAGGTTATTTAGGCTGCCCCTCGGTTATGTCCAGGACTGCAGTGTTTGCTATTCGCTTAAGTAAGCGGGCCAACCACGGTGGAAGCGGTAAGTAGGGCGTAATTTAGGCGTGTTTAAAGACTAAATACTTATGCGTTCCCATTAAGAGTGAAGTGGAGTACGTGGGTACAGCCGTGATCGCCATTTCTAGGTCTATGGAACAGTCCTGGTAGCAAAGTAGAAATTTGGGCTAGTTGGTTCATGATCAGTATAGACAGCGCCAAAAAACGACAGGACAAAGAGGAGGGTAAACAGGACGAGGCGCCTCGTCCTGTTTGCCCTCCTCTTTGTCCTTTTTGCAGATGAACGGATATTGAGGAATTTTTGGGAGCTCTTCTCTCAAGCGTGACAAGACAATGATGCCAATAAAAATAAATATTCCTTTTTCTGCTCTCTTGTCCTCTTCTTTCTACTAGAGCTACAAAACTTATTTTTCTCAAAATTCCGGACGGTCTGCGCGCGCATGCGCAGTGACGATGTGAGCGCGCATGCGCAATGGTGGCAGCGAATCGTTCGGGACGAACCGTTCGCGTCAAAACGACTCACTAAAACTCCCACAAAACTTTCTTCAAAATTCCGGACGGTTTGCGCGCGCATGCGCACTAACGGCAGTGATCACGTGCGCGCGCATGCGCAATGGCGTCAGCGAATCGTTCGGGGACGAACCGTTCGCATCAAAACGACTCACTAAAACTCCCACAAAACTTTCTTCAAAATTCCGGACGGTTTGCGCGCGCATGCGCAGTAACGGCAGTGATGACGTGCGCGCGCATGCGCAATGGCGTCAGCGAGTCGTTCGGGGACGAACCGTTCGCATCAATACGACTCACTAAAACTCCCACAAAACTTTCTTTGAAATTCCGGACGGTTTGCGCGCTCATGCGCAGTGACGATGTGAGCGCGCATGCGCAATGGTGGCAGCGAATCGTTCGGGACGAACCGTTCGCGTCAAAACGACTCACTAAAACTCCCACAAAACTTTCTTCAAAATTCCGGACGGTTTGCGCGCGCATGCGCACTAACGGCAGTGATCACGTGCGCGCGCATGCGCAATGGCGTCAGCGAATCGTTCGGGGACGAACCGTTCGCATCAAAACGACTCACTAAAACTCCCACAAAACTTTCTTCAAAATTCCGGACGGTTTGCGCGCGCATGCGCAGTAACGGCAGTGATGACGTGCGCGCGCATGCGCAATGGCGTCAGCGAGTCGTTCGGGGACGAACCGTTCGCATCAATACGACTCACTAAAACTCCCACAAAACTTTCTTTGAAATTCCGGACGGTTTGCGCGCTCATGCGCAGTGACGATGTGAGCGCGCATGCGCAATGGTGGCAGCGAATCGTTCGGGACGAACCGTTCGCGTCAAAACGACTCACTAAAACTCCCACAAAACTTTCTTCAAAATTCCAGACGGTTTGCGCGCGCATGCGCAGTAACGGCAGTGATGACGTGCGCGCGCATGCGCAATGGCGTCAGCGAATCGTTCGGGGACGAACCGTTCGCATCAAAACGACTCACTAAAACTCCCACAAAACTTTCTTCGAAATTCCGGACGGTTTGCGCGCGCATGCGCAGTAACGGCAGTGATGACGTGCGCGCGCATGCGCAATGGCGTTAGCGAATCGTTCGGGGACGAACCGTTCGCATCAATACGACTCACTAAAACTTCCACAAAACTTAAATTTTCTTCGAAATTCCGGACGGTTTGCGCGCGCATGCGCAGTGACGATGTGAGCGCGCATGCGCAATGGTGGCAGCGAATCGTTCGGGACGAACCGTTCGCGTCAAAACGACTCACTAAAACTCCCACAAAACTTCCTTCGAAATTCCGGACGGTTTGCGCGCGCATGCGCAGTAACGGCAGTGATGACGTGCGCGCGCATGCGCAATGGCGTCAGCGAATCGTTCGAGGACGAACCGTTCGCATCAAAACGACTCACTAGACCTCCCACAAAACTTTTTTCTTCAAAATTCCGGACGGTTTGCGCTGCGCATGCCCAGAGACGATGTGAGCGCGCATGCGCAGTTGTGGCAGCGAATCGTTCGGGACGAACCGTTCGTGTAAAAACGACTCACTAAAACTCCCACAAAACTTTCTTCGAAATTCCGGACGGTTTGGGCGCGCATGCGCAGTAACGGCAGTGATGACGTGCGCGCGCTTGCGCAATGGCGTCAGCGAGTCGTTCGGGGACGAACCGTTCGCGTCAAAACCACTCACTAAAACTCCCACAAAACGAATTTTCCTCAAAATTCCGGACGGTTGGCGCGCGCATACGCAGTGACGATGAGAGCGCGCATGCGTAATGGCGTTATCGAATCATTCGGGGACGAACTGTGTATCAAAACGACTCACTAAAACTCCCACAAAACTTGAATTTTTCTCCAAATTCCGAACGGTTTGCGCGCGCATGCGCAGTAAGGGCAATGATGACGTGCGCGCGCATGCGCAATGGCGTTAGCAAATCGTTCGGGTCAGCGTTGTGCTTGGTCAGCGTTATGCTTGTAGCGCTCCGCTGCATCTGTGAACAGGCCTTAAAACTTGCACAAAGTTTTCTCCAAATTCCAAACGAGCGTGGCGTCAGCGTTCAGCGAGGATTGATCCGCTCGGCGCTTCATGCCCATGAAATGCTGATCGCCAATGTCGCTTGCCGAGGTTTTGAGAAGGGTGTATTCCTCAACGTACCACTTTATTATAATCAAAAAATTAAAAACCTAGTAGCAATTAATTACTATTTTTATCTAGGTATTGAAATAACAAATTTTATATTAGTGAAAGAAATCCAAGGTAAATCTAATTTACTTGATTTTCTAAAAATAAATCGTGACTAATTTTTCTTCCTGGGGTCGTTAAGAAACGTTGGCCACCGCATTGAGGCTTCCAGTTTGCGTCTCTTGTGGTGTTCCAATCAAGTTGTTTCTCTTTCTCTTGAAGCGCTTACCAGCTCATACTCAATTTGTACCACATTTGCTCCGTTCACCGGTCAAAGCTACAGACTCGAGATGGCCACTTTAAAACGTGTTTTTTTTTTTGAACGAGCACTATTACACAAGAGGCGTTTCAATGCAAGGATGGCTTGGTGCCAAGATGCTGTCCTCTCATGCTTCTTACCTGTGACGTCAGGACAACCGTGGTTATGATCTTGAAGACTTGTCCGAAGAACTTCGACGAAATAGCAGGGGGAAACCTAGCGACCAGAGATATATTAAACAAACCTAAGTGAACGACGTCCTGAATCGGCATTTATTCCCACCGCTAGAAGTGAGGTACATGTTGAGGAGGTTACACACCGCCTCTCCGGAAGTCTGGACACAGCCGAAGAGCTGATGGGACAAATCAAACGGCGGAAGAATTGCATCAACGTGGTATTATCGCCGAGCCAACCATGTGCAGGGAAGGCCCAGGAAAGGTCCAGGGAAGGCCCAGGGAAGGTCCAGGGAAGGCCCAGGGAAGGCCCAGGGAAGGCCCAGGGAAGGCCCAGGGACTTGCGCTTTTGAGGCTGTTCCATTGGTCCGATCAGCGCGTAGCGTGGGCTGCGTTCGGACCCAAGCTGAAACGAAGTATGTATAGTGAACTACGGGTGTGTGAAACATCAGGGTGGCACTCCTGGTCGCGCACAAGACAAATAAAAGCTCTCCTCACAAAAACCACACACTCATGTTTATTCATAGTCAGGCGCAGTCAACGTAACCACAAAACCTTTCAGCCTTTCCACTCCGGTAAAGAAGGAAGACCAGCGGAGCTGTACAACGGAAAGTAATGGCCGGCCGGAAGTCGGCAAGCCAGAGTGGAAAGGCCGCCGCCATCTATGAGTGACGGCGGCAACCAGATACGTGGCTTGCCGCCGTCGCTCATAGATGACGGTAGGTCTCCAGAGTTCGGTGTCTTCATATCTTTGCGGGGGACACTAACCTTGGGAAACTAGCCCTTAACAGAAGAAGAGGTTTATTTAGAAAGACAGAGAGGTCGCTCCATGCAGCTCCGCTGCAAAAAGGCAGTTGAAGAAATTTACTCGTTGCTTTGGCTTTGTTTCAGAGTAAACTCACGGAATGCTGTTTCCCATAAGAAGGACTCCGGTGAACTTTCAGACGGCGATGTACTCGGAGGAGAATATATACTCTCCGAGTGCTCCGCCAAGCGCAACAGCTGCGATTGACTGAACGATTGATTGCTTTATTTCAATGGCGCAAAGGTTGCCAATGAGCGCCAAAAATATTACATATTACATAAAGAAAGTGGAGTAAAAAAATTGGTTTTAGGGTGTGGTAAGTATAAAACCGAGTTCCTACAAGCCTCGGAAGACCTGCGCCCCCTAAAACAGTTTCACTGTATGGGGCAACATCGAAGACCCCCAAATCTACTCGCACCACCAACCCGCGACGTCACCTTGAAGGAGAAACAGGAATCTTTGAAGTAGACCTTGGCAACCGAACTTCTACAGAGCTACGTAAAAGAATTCAACTCCAAGCGGACAGCAACTTCACGCTCGCTGTGCAGTTTTGCAATATTGCAGTATTAATGACGATCACTATTAGTGGCGAGACTAATTGAACCAACTGTCCAAAAATGTAATATTTCGTGAGATATGAGTTGACTAATTCACTCGATTTCCAGCCTAATTTAAAAACTTCGCAGAGCACCTGTAGCCCTGCCCATAATGATGCATAGAAGAGTGACAGTAGTTTGTGACGTCGTCACTTGTGTTGTTGGTGCACACACCAAGGAAACGCTGCTAAACGATTACGCCACTCTTTCAAGCGCAATTTTGGTCAGGGCCTGCGGCACTCTTTTTGCGCGCTTTTTGTTTTTTCAATCCGGCTAAAAACGTGAGAGTTTAATCTATTAATATTTTTTTGAACTATTACGTTTCCGTAAATTCTTTCACTCGGTATGACCTCTCATAGTAATCGCCGTTAATCCAGCAAATGCAACGTGACCCTAAAACCAATAATTTAAATTTAACGAATATTAGTTAATTAGTAAACTTCCCAAGACGATTATCTCGTCATCTCACGTTCACCAAATTTGATAAATACATACTGAAGATGGCACTCGTCTAACCCTCATCCCCTTAAAAAATATGTTCGAATTAAAATTTAGCACCGTGTATACGTATTTGTAATTAAAGTGGCAATATAGCGATTTCACCAAGCGTTCCACCATAGCCTCACCATAGCCATTCACGAAGTTTGGCAGTTCGACGATGGAGCCAGGGTGCCCGGTCGCAGATTTGGAGCGCGAGGATCTGGTACAACAGGGCATTTCTCGGGGGACCTGGTCATCAGCGCACAGCTTTTGCAGCGGAGAGGACCCAAAACATGGTTTTCAAACCAGACGAGAAAAGAAGCGGTAGAGCGGGGAATACGAGGAGCTTGAGCGGACATTCCATCGCTCGGGAGAAGCGTGTTTTCGCGTCTCGCCGTAGCGGGGCGCCCGTCACGTGGCTCTCCTCTCATCCCTCGCCTGCCGTTCTACCTTTTCAATTTCGAAGGCCGATTCTCGTGGCGATCTGCCAGGCTTTGTTAGTATAGAGGAGGCTATGGTTTCACACATGCTCGACGCCGCCATAGCTGTAGTTCACTGGAGGCTCGGGCCAGTGTACGAGACAACTCACGTCATCTCGTGGTCTGCTCGCGCAGACCAGGAGCGGGGTCGTCGCGCGTGCAGAAAGACTACAGTTCCCACAATGCACATCGGCAGCGGTGGCGCAACGAAACTGACTGGTGAGATCGGTTCATTTGATTAACCTGAACGAGACACACTGTAAGACACTCAACCACCAGACCGTAAGAATGGTCTCAGAACTGTAGAAACTACTTACAGGGAGGAACAGGGTGTGAGAAAAGCAGAGGCAAAAAAGATCGCACAACTTCAACGCCTGGAGAGCACCACGCACGGCGCACCACCACTGGAAGCAATGAGCTGTGGAACGGGAGACAAATACCCGCTGGAGTAAGTCCTGCCACCCTGGAAAGGATCTTCACACAATATAAGCCGACTCTCAAACAATTGCAAGTACAAGAACATTCGCACCCAGGAAACAAAGAGGGTCTGTAGAAACGCCGATAAGACGACGGATGGGAAATTTTAAGATACTTACGTGGACCCTGGGAAGAACGCCGCGGTCGTTGCCACAGACATAAAAAAAACAAAAAAAACGTGGTAGAGCTAAAGTAAAAATAATAAGGCTCTCGGGCAGACCTCAGCAAGAGGTCTGACTGACAAACGCCTGGCCAGCTGCCGAACATATTAAAAAAACTCGCAACCCGGGTTACGATAAACGTATCTTTCCCAACTCACAGCCGGTGTTCCGGGATTGCAGAAACAGAAGAACGAAAATTGGAAAGTTTAAAAGTCACAATAACTGCAGAAGGGCCAAGAAACAATTTTGGCTCTAACTTGACACTTCAGTTGCTACCCGAACACATCGCTAGCAATCGCTGGCAGGTACCGCCAGCAATTGCTAGCAGAACCTGCTCAGCAACGAGCCTACCTCTGCCAGAAACAATCGGGAAATCCCCAAATTAATTAAGCAGGAAGTGTCTAAGCTGTCAAGGAAGAAAATAAACTACTTAAGTGTTGCAGACAGAAAATCTTGCAAGGACACAAAAAAGATGGGCGACTGTTCGACTAAAAGGAGCTAGAACGGGGACAGTCCTCAAACCCGCAAGGAATGCAGCCTTAAGCCAAGGGGAGCAGCAATCCTGTGCGCGAGACGTGCACCACAAGAGCATTATTAAAGACGACATATTCCCTGGGACTGGAAGGGTTTAAATCAGTTCGAAAGCGACACGTGGGACTCACTACGGAGAAATATTACACCGAAGAATCTCGAAGACTAGACTCGTCCCAAGGGACAGAAGCAACACAGAAAGAAAATCCTGGATTCCTTGATACGGTATATCTCAGACACTCGGGATGCATTCATATAACGAAATCATAATCACAACTCATCTCCTTACCCTACAACTTCAATCCCCCCCGCCTCAGGGAAATAAGGCAAACCCTTTCATTGGAACACGTTTTAAGTCAATCAATCCCAGTAGGACACACTTGGGAAATTGAATGTACCAAGTTTGCACATACGATACACATTATCAAAGTATTTCACAGAAATTGGACAAGCGTATCAGCACACTAATGAAGGAACAGCAGCAAAGCAGATGGCAGAACCGGGAAAACTAGGGATCGGCCTCCGTTTTCCTCCAAAGAGAGGCAGCTCCCGCAAGACCTGCAAAACCGGTTACATCTGGCACAGTAAGACAGTATATTTTTTTTCTTTTTGCACAAAATTTAAGAAAAGTAATAGTTTCATTAAGACACTTAAATTTTGGATTAGCTTAACCAACTTGGCGACCACTAAAACAAGGTTGTTTGCGACATGAAGCGGCTAATTAAGAACGGTATTTTAATTAATATTTTACATATTGCATTTCCGAAATAATGTCTAACCTCCAGGCTGTATGCTACAACCACAAGCTGTAATAGCATGTAAGCATTTGGGCGCCACCGGCCAGATCATTTTAGTTCCGAAGGTTTTCTTAAATCGAAACTAATTTTATAAAGGGCAATAAAGACGTCATTATCTGCGCCCTCGGTTAGAGCCACAGTGACGACACCACCCGTGATGCGGGCATTCCAGCAGGCACTATCACGGTATGTTTATCTTTTTGCTTTTGCTCTAAGTTCTAAATTTTGAGCATCTCCTGTCGGCATGTCATTTCATCCTTATCCCACAGCCAGCGCTGTTGCGACCCGTTTTTTATCGATAAGATAAAAGCTGTTTCGCAAAAATGTGAAAATAGCGTTACAGACCAAGGAACCTGCGTCATCCGCAGCTTCTCCCGTAGAAGACATGTTAACACCAATTTCTTTTGACGGGCGGAGGCTACGAATCACGCAGGCGTTATGCGATTTGCAGCACGTGACTTGCTCTTCCTGACTGTCGCAGTAAACGTTTTCGGATAGCGTCAATGCTTGCGACAAGACTGTCGGTTGAGGAAAAAACGACAAGGTGGTTGCAAATTTAACTATGCAGAAAGATGCTCGTCTAGCTGCGCAGCTTTATGCCGCCCAGCATCCAGGCCGCTGCCTTCCTGCCCGCAGCTCTTTGATACGCATTTTTAACAAGTTTGCATCGAGTGGTACGGTGGGAGCGGGTGAAGAAGGAAAAACCCTGTCCTTAGCCATGACTTTGAGACTGACGTTCTCGCGTATCTGGGAGCCAAGCCAGAAGAAAGCGCGCGCGATGTTGCGAGGTCTGCTACGTCAACAGTTACGTCCGTGCGGAGTGTGCTGGTCAAGCCTCAGATGCATCCGTTTCACTTTAGCCTGCACCAAGAGCTACACGACTTCCAGCGGCGAGTGGACTTGTGCAACTGGGAATCGATCGAATTGTACCGGGATCCTGGATTCTTGCAAAATAATCCTTTAGAGTGATGAAGCTCGATTTTGCAGGAATTCTACGGTGAACTATTTAACCAGTGAGCATAAATCCTCACTGGCTACGTGCACACAAACATCAACCGAAATGGTCAATTAACGTGTAGTCAGGAATTCGGAACGACAGAATCATTAGACCGTATTTCTTTCAAGAAACGCTGACAGGAAAACACTACACGGAGAGATCCTCGAGGAACTTCTGGAGCAGTTCATTGACGGCCTGCCTCTCAACGTTCTGAAAAAGACGCGATTTCAACCAGACGGCGCTCCAGCGCACTCCTGCTCACGTGCTGTGCAGTTTTTACACCATGCAGAGGTTCCCAAGTCAGTGAATTAAACGCAGTAATCCCGTTTCGCGATCAGCGCGATCTCCTAACTTGAGCGCCTTAAAGATTTTTTTCTTCTCTGAGGTTATGTAAAAAGTGCAGTCTATATTGCTGAACCGGTCAGTGTGGACGACCTGAAACAAAGAATCGTCGCCGCCTGTGCCGCAGTCCAGCCTGGAATGCTCAAGCGCATGTTAGGCTTGATGCGGGTTCGACTGTTGATGTGCCTTGCCGTGAACGGACACCAATTCCAGCACATTTCGTAATGTTACTTCGAAGCCAGTTGTTTTCACATTAATTAAACGGCCAAGCGGTAGCAAGCGGCTGCGTGGGCCCGTCACATGCCCAAATCACATTGGTTGTCATGTTTGTCATTTGTTTGCCTGGGTCACGAGCCGACAGGAGGGTGGACGTCAATGGAATCTGCCTAATATCATGCTTAGGACAAGAGCAAGAACATCCAGTAACAAAACTAATACCTTGTAGTTCCTGGATCCTGGACAATAAACAGTATCAGTTAAAAAATAAGCAGCTGGGTGGGATCCCGGTCAGAAGAGGCATCACTCTTGGCACGTCAAGTCAGCACCCGGCAGTCGTCCATAACAACAAGGTCCAGAAACGAGCCTGCAAGAAACTATGAAGTCACTCTCTCACGTCTCGCTGCCGGGATGCTGTAAATGTTGCTGTGCAAATTCGGGCACAGCAGGTAAAATCATAGCATCTGCCGTTAGCGAACAGAGAATGTAACAAAATCAACACATTTGACAAAAACGTGGAGATGCAAAGCGTCAAGCCACTGAGAGCCCCTTTATCCTGGGAAAAGTGGCGCCAATCATTTGTTGTGAAAATGCTCGAGACACGTGCCGCGCGTTACTCATGGGAAGAACATGGCATGTGAAATCTAGCTCAGTGCTGCTATGGTGCATGGAACGCGTCTCCGACTGGTGTGTTTACCGCGACCAAAAAATTGGTCCGTCGATTTCCTCCTGATGACGTCATAAAAGTGTCATGCTGTCGCCGGTCGCGACCCTGGCGGCGTCCCAACAGTTGTGGTACATACGGCAGACGCCTGTTCTGCTGCAGGTCGCTCTCCGCTGTGACAGTCCACGGAAGTTAAAGCAGCCGAAAGTTGGGACGCCTGGGACGCCGTGACGACAGCGACACTCGCGTTCGCTCGTGCTTTCCGCCAGAATTTTCACGGCCAACCGCCAGGATCGCGACAGGCAACAGCATGACACTCCGGGTTTTGTGACGTCATTTGTTGCCACTTTAGCACCACTTCTGATGTATGGGCGGGATAGGACGCTAAACACACCAGTCGGAGACGCGCTCCAGGCACCATAGTGCTGCGCTGTGCCGCCATAATCTTCCCAAGGGCTGTACGTTGCACGTAACTCGCGTATCTAAGCACCTTGCACTACTTTTGAGACATGAGGGTGCTTTAACCGAACCCAATAACGCGACACGCACACAGCGTCCCAGCCGCCACACTGGCGGAAAGCGAGCACACACATCGTTTTAATACAAGCCGCTACCGCCCGTCGTCTGCGTATAGACGACTGCAAGCAAGGCAACTGGCCGCCCCCGTGTCTCTGCTCGTGCGGGAAAGCCCGTGCAATTCCAAGCTTGCCAAAGCTATGTTCTAGCGCACGCTGCACGTGTTATTCCGCTGACCGCACACTGCCCCTGTCCACTATCTGCTGGCATAGCTAACCGCCTTTAAAGGGACGATGCAACAAGTATTGTACTTTGTGCAAATACCACTCAGAACGTATCCCTGACGTTAATGGCCAATAAAACACGCAATAGAAGTCCCAGAAAAAAAAAAGAATGAAGAAAAACGAGCAGCGTTTACTCCCTCAACTCGCAGCCAGAACAGCGGCCACGTGATCTGGAGCCGATTATATGCCGCCAATGTTCATCCTATAGGGAGTATTCACTGGACGCCATATTTGTGGGTGCTGTTTAGAGCGCATGCTCAGAACGAGCTGCTAAGACCGGCACTCTTGATGGTGCGGAAAGCACCTTGCAAAAGAACTGTGGAAGCTCGCCATCAGCACGCGCTCAGCATTCGCGCACACAGCTATGGCCGCCAGTGAATACTCCCTATAGCCACGCGCTGGGGTTGGCCAAGCACAGGACACGCGCTGAGTTCCAGACATTGTTATGGCTCGGCTACTGTCGTCGTTGCAGCGATTGGACACTGGCCACTACCCGAATGCTTCTCGAGCAAGTAATTATCACGAGCCCAAATCGAGTGCCCACGCAATGCTCGAGTCCAATCTATGAACCGCATTCAAATAACGTCATTGGGGTGTACTGCGATCCCCACGTTACGTCATCAAATTTTGCAAAGGAGAGATTCAATGAAAATGATCGCTTTTGTTTTTGATATTACACCGCAACAAAGGAGTTTCTTGGCCAGTGGCGTTGCGTGCGAGTATTACCAGGTAACTACACCAACTAAGAAATATAAAACACCAAACACAACTTTTCTTACGTACTATTTCAGTTTTAACTGCCAATTTACGGCTGATAAAAAGGATTTAGGCAGAAAGCCATAAAGGATCGCCTAAATCTAAAAACTCAGTTTAAAAATTTATTTTTGCCAAATTCGCTTTTAAAATTGTCGTAGGTCATAGACTTCCAGCGTGATATGGGCATCACTACAAAGTGAATGTGCACGGTGTCGGTGCTGTACAACCACCATGGTGTGGTCATGAGTAGGCGGAGATTGACAGGTCATCTTCATCCGGCTGCATATGCATTGCAATATTTCTGATTGCGCTCTAGATGCACATGCATATAGTTAATTATAATATGTAACAAAAGGCCATCAAATCAGTACTTCAATGAACAAACAAGCAAAATAAAAAAATGATATTAAAATGAGACTACCGAACCCATATTACGAACGTATATATATACCGATAGACTACTTAAACAAATCCGTCACCGCGCGTGTTGCATTTTGGGAACCCGTGGGCAAGGAGCGGAGTGGATTTTGCCTCCCACAATGCATAACGTGGCATAACACCGCAACGAGGCGCTTCGAGTTTTGGAGTAAGTCTATTCAGGTCATTCCCAGTTCTGAGTTTGGGACAAAAAAAAATTACTGAAACGGGGTGTCGAGGTTCCCACTATATTATGGCCTATTCGACTGGGGCACACTGCACCCGTCCAGTGCAGTAAACTCTTTCCACTTCAATACACGAAAGGCTGGCGGGGGGAGAACGAAGCTCCCCTCTCCCCTCCAGCCTTCCCTGTACCACGAACCACACTGCACCGTATTGTTGAATTAACAGCGGAAATATGACAGGAAGGAGAGACAAGGGAGACAGGATAGAGCGCTGAACTAACAACTGACGTTTAATGAAAGGGAGAAAGAGGAAGAAGAACCGAAGAATGCTTTTAAAACATGCATAAGGAAAACCCGCAAAAACATATGCTATAGCTTGAGTTGCCTGAAAATGAATTCCTAAGAATACCAAGCTTTAGGCTGGTCGCTTAAATGACTTGTTGAAAACGATTGAGTCCTGGGACGACGTGAATAGAAATTCCGGTAGAAAAAAGAAAGAGGAAGTTTACGTTTAAAATGCGGCGCTAAAGAAATCCTGTGTACATTCAGCGGGGGAAAGCTTTCATGATCAAGTGCAGCGTCTTCAAGATTCTGGCCATCCAAGTTCCATCTTGTATGACGTCGCCGAGTCTAATATCACCACACGGGGACCGCAGACGATACAAAGGGACACAAATATCCGACCGGCTGTGCTTCCATACCTTCACCGCATTTCCCACAACCTTAAGAAGATTGCATCGAAGTTTAACGACAAAGTCGTGTTGTCTGCACCGGACAAACTAAAGAAGTTGTGTCCGAAAATTAACAACAGGCAGCAGCAGCAGGATGGGTGCGGAGTTCAACATCAACAAAGATACGTCGAATGCCAATATGCGGTCGTTTACGAAATACCGTTTACTTGTGGGAAAGTGTATGTGGGTCAGACAGGAAGGTGTGTCAACGATCGTCGAAGAGAACATGCTGTGTCACTAAAGTCGTCGCCAGCAGGCCACTTTGCCACCATACATGTCAGGGACTGCCAGTGCTCCGCCTTGTTCAGGAAAACAAAAATCCTGAAACGTTTAGGGGAACGACGAACTCGCGAGCTCTACGAGGCACAGGTTATTCTGTCCTGCGGGGATGCCTGCGTAAGCGCGCCGTCCGTGGCCTTGTCACAAAAAGAACTTTACTTTTTAAGTCGCGATCTTTAACGGTCCTTAGAAACTGTGAATATTTTAAACGTAAACTTCCTCTTTCTTTTTTCTACCGGAATTTCTATTCACGTCGTCCCAGGACTCAATCGTTTTCAACAAGTCGTTTAAGCGACCAGCCTAAAGCTTGGTATTCTTAGGAATTCATTTTCAGGCAACTCAAGCTATAGCATATGTTTTTGCGGGTTTTCCTTATGCATGTTTTAAAAGCATTCTTCGGTTCTTCTTCCTTTTTCTCCTTTTCATTAAACGTCAGTTGTTAGTTCAGCGCTCTATCCTGTCTCCCTTGTCTCTCCTTCCTGTCATATTTCCGCTGTTAATTCAACAATATGATCAACCAACTAGCCCACCAGATGATCGTGACACACTGCACCGGTGCGATGCGAGCCAAGACGAATTGGCCATTAAATTGGTAAAATCTACATTTTGGAAGGTAAAACTCTGATGTATTCATTTGGTTACACAGCTTGCAATTAAGTAAAAATGTTTACACAAAAGCACCCGAAGGCCGTAATTTGTTTCAGGACACGGGACATTTGATTTCGTGAAGTCCGGAGGTTAAATTGTGAACCCCGCATAGTTGGAAATAATGCGGCGATTATTTCGGATGCACGGTATTGGGGAGGAAGTTAGGGTGCCTACATGTCTGTCTGTCTGAGGGTGAAGACATTCATTGTTGCCCCGAATGTGCCAGCGCGTGACGCTCTCGCGCACTCGGTCCGTGACTTGGGCGCCAAAATGGCGTCTATGCACTAGCCAAAGTTACGCGCACGAGTTGAGTGACACCGGATTGCGCGCACTTCAAAATGCATAAAAAAACGATTGGGCGGGAAAATGGCTAAGATGTCACCACTCTAGAGGAAATCGTCGAGTGTCGCTCTCTAGCGGACAGCTCGGGAACTACCGCCGTGTGGCAAACGAATCCTCCGGCTGCAGTCATTAATGCATTCTCTGCCATGGAGGACGCCTACGCAAGGCTCGTGAAAGATATATAACACTATTCTGTTCTCCAAAACGCATCTAGATAGAAGTAATCTAGTCCCCTCTTGCGTCCAATGTCATCGAAGTCTTCTAGGAAGAAAAACAAGCGCATGTCCGGCCACGCGCGGGCGTGCCTGGCAAGCCGTGTCGGTGGCACCCGCTGGTTCGCCCGCCGCGGCGTCCGTGTCTCTGAATGATTCACCAAACGCGCCGTTCACTTTTCAGTTACCCTGTCCCTCGCGAAAATCATGGACGACATCGGCGAAAGCAACCGGCGTCTCGTTGAAGGAGAGTACGTGCTCAATTACGATCACTGTCATCGAGTGCTGCTTTGCATCCGAGCCGACGCCGGACAGTGTCCGCATCATCGCGTTTACGTGCTGCAGTCCTCCGCGCTGCATATACCCGGTTCAAAAGCATGCTTCGAGCAGTGCGGTACGCAGCAAGTGCCCACAATATCGCTACAAACGAATATGCAGCGAGCGCGGAAACGATGCGGCATACGCTATAGGCGAGCGCTAGCGTCGGAGCTGTTTGCCACACCGCGATTGTTTGTGTTGATGATGATGATGATAATGAAACTGCGCCCCCTATAGTTAGATCACTGAGCTCTACACGGCGTGTTTGCCTTCAATCAACATGATTATTTTTAGCAAGAAATGGATAACCAAAGCGCACACGCACACACACACACACACACGCACACATATTATATATATATATATATATATATATATATATATATATATATATATATATATATATATATATATATATATATATATATATATATATATATATATATATATATGTATATATATATATATACATTTAATTTAATCGGAACAATGTTAGCGGGGGACGTCAGGGTAGGAGACGAAATGAGAACATTTGTGAGTGAATTACCTCAAATTCGCAAAATTACTTTTCAATTATTGCCCCGTGTTCTCTGATGAACACTACGCAGGGATTGTTGGCGCAGCCAGTACCGGCTTCCCAGAAACATGGGTGTCGAATATGTAGGTTTTTTTGTGCCAAACCAACGAAGGGCATCTGGCACGCCCCAGCGGAGACTGAAATATTAATTTCCAACACCTGGGCATCTTTTGACTCCCAAGTAAAATCTCGGTTACAGAGCACCTTGCCTGCAATAAGCCTCCACCAAATTGCGCGCACCTCGATCCGGAATGAATGCGTGAAAGACTGCAAAGTCACCGCATCAGCGGAGTTGCACGTGAAGTTGAGTACAAAGAACTTGCCCACCCCTAGCTTGGCAGGCTTTCTTTTTCACACAAACCTAAACGCAAAACATTACACATAAAAAAAAAATCTTTTGGAAATGTTTGTTGTCGCCTAGCTATTTCTGTAGGTGGCCGAAAGGAAGCCTTCAACAGGCATCGAATGAGGCTTAGCTGGGAACCAAGGGACAGGCGTCCACTTACCGACATCCGGGCACGCCAAGCGGTCCGGAGAAACTCGCACAGTTTTGTCGTCCTCGTCGATAAGCACACAGAAGGAATCTCGCGAACCAGTCCTAAGACTCGGCCTCCTGCATTCAGCAGAATTCTGAACTTTAGTCAGAGCTTCGCCCAGTATCGCACTATACGCTGCACTTCTCGCTGACGGAGGCTATTGACGAACAGACGACATGCCGTTGGGCTGCTTGGCGTCTGTGAGGAAATGAGCAGCCCGCCCAGATCGCCCAACGTTGGAGACGCGAAGAGGGAGCGTCTGGTAAGCCTCAGAACGGCGTGCCGACGTTTCACTAGGAGACCTAAAGCTTCTTCAGGGCGTTCCGTAAACTCGTCCGCAGACCTGTCTGTGCAATGTGACGTTGGGACGAAGAGCGGGATATGATTGGGCGAGATAGTTATCTTGATCAATCTCCGTCTCGATAACGCAAAAGTTGGAAGCAAAGATACAAAGCAATATACTATCGATCTGCTTCGGCCTTGTTCAGCGCATCTGTGTGAAGTGGGGCTTTTCCTGCCTCGTCACGCCAACGGTTCAAGGCATCAGCAGAGCCGTTAACGTAGAAAGTTGGTCATTAACTGGTAAGAATAGGGCGAAACTACCGGCACCTCATTGGCTGAAAGTGTTTGAGTCACCTTGGGCGCGATATTGACCACTGGCCACTAATATTCTCCAAGCCGAGGCTATGAGCGTAACAAATACCCTTCGATCACAATTTCTAGGTAAGGGTGTATTCGAGGTATTTCATTTCAGCACGCTAGAATTGAAATTTGCGAGTGGTCGTAACTGAAAGGGCAACGCACGTGGCGTTATCGTCACGGCGACATTCAAAACGCGCTCACACAATAACAGCCGCTGACTCGCAACTAGAGGTTTTATCACAGAAAACACAGAAAGTAAACGCATAAGGCAGCAATCTACACATGCGAAAACCTTTCTGCCACATCATAGCCGAAAACGGGGCGCAGTGCATCAGCGAGCCGTCGGTGACGCTATCTGTGAAAGATACGTTGTTTTTTACTTCGAAAATAAAAAAAAAGGAAGGGGAGGGATTACACGGCACGCGGATGACCGGTACCCTATGTGATGTGGCAGAAAGGTTGACGAATGTGTAGATTGCTGCCTTACGTGTTTACTTGTTATGTTTTCTGTAATAAAACCTTGAGTTTCGAGTCACCGCCTGTCCCGTCTTGTTTGTTCCTTCCCTCCAGTGTTGGTCGTTCTGCACTGTTTTACCTACATTATGTTTAGTCAAACCGCACTCAATCTTTCTTTTTACTGCACTCGCGGCGGCGACCACTGCCGTGGCCACGACAAGGTGGACGATAAAAAATAAGAATTTGGCTCCGTGGGAGTTTTGACCCAGACCTCCCACTCGCACCGCACCTTATGTTTCAGAAAATGTTTGTCGTCAGTGTCACCTTTCCTGGCTCAGTAAACGCGCTCAGCAGCTTGAAATTCCCCTTTTCCACCAATCTCTTACCATTATACATTCATGTACTTTCAACATCATCCAGAAAAAAAAAAAAAAAAAAAAAAAAAAACCTGCGCCGCGCTACGCGAATCTTTTAAGGTCAACCCAGCGCATTTTTACTTCGCAACTTCGTCACGGGGAGAATATCCGGCGCTGCCGGAGCCACCGCCGCTTTCGCCGCTCTACTCCAGCTCCCGCCGGCTTCCTCCCATCGACCAGACTCTCTCTACACACGGCTCTGGGCACCTTGAGAGGTTTCATCGTCTGCATGTTGCTACTTGTTTGTGTCCGGCTAGCAAATGGAAAGGCAATGGCGGTACTTTCCCAGATCCAGTGACTTTAGTCACGGCGACCGTCGTCTTTCGGTGCATTTGCTGAACAGCCTGCACAAAGCAACAACAAAAGACAACAAGAAACAACAGCGACGCTTCCTGAATTCGCGTGCTTATTTTGTTTGCCGAAGTACAAGACGACCGACAGGTTACTCGTCGTATAATGTAACAATAAAGTAATATTTTACTCTCGAGGCGGCGACTTGAGGCGTACGACCTTCGCACGGAGAAGCGCGGCGGTGCCCCTCTTCGTGCGAAGCGACGTGCTAGCGGTCTGCTTGTCGTTGGCACACTTGGGTAAAACGTAGTATTACTTCGCATATAAATACATACGCATATAAATGCATAGGCATATAAATAATAAGAAAATAAAAAATTCGAAATAATACTTCGCATTTCTATTTCTATCAGAGCTACTCGATTTCAGTGGTGTTAAAGTGATGGAATTTTTCCACGTTCAATGAATTTTCCCATTTGTTGCCTTTCTGCCGATGAGGCTTCTGCATATTACATTTTACATTCGTCTCATTATATACTTTTTTTTCGCCTGCTGGCAGATTAATAGTATTATATTAGAGCTGAGATCCGTGGGTGATACTTGTTTTATTGTTAATGCGAAACCATTAACATGTCTTAAGGAGCCAAGCCGGCGAATACGGCAAGTTACTTCCCACTGGCTGCGAAACCTTTCTCGGAGAGGTTCCTGTAAACAAAGCAAATTAAAGGCTTTGAAAAGAAAATTTCGTACATTTCGGCGGGGTGGAATTCGAGCCTGGGCCTGCAAGTTGCGAGACGAGCACGCTTCCCCGACCTCGTGCACGGCGGCTCCAAGGGTCTGGCTGACTAAAGCCGTGCCTAGTGCGTGCGTCGTGCTTTCGTATTCCCACACATGAGCAGTCTTCATTATCTCTGCCGAATTTTTCGTATCATCTCCAAGGTTGTTCATTCTCTTTCTATCGCGCAAGTTCAAAGTAAAAATTATCGAGTCATGTTAGTGGGTTCTCAAACAACAGAATGGATGGCTCAAAGTCTTTATTATTCAGGAAGTGGGAGACACGAGTCTTGACGAGCTATTCAATGTACTACGGGCGTGCGAATATTCGAATTTCGAACTCGAATCGAATAATCATCGTTCGAATAATGATCGTTTGAATAGGTCGATTTGACTCACGCGGATTCCTAGTATTCGATTTTTCGAATAATTCGTTGAATCGAATATTACATGCTGGCAAATATTCAGGTTTATTCACGCCGTGGCATGTGGACGAGTTTCAGAATTAAACGTTATCTCATTCAAAAGTTAAGTAACTTCCTAAAAATTTCAAAGAGAAAATGGAGCCCATTTTCGCCCGTTTTCGGTAACTGGCACCATAGAATGCGAAAGCTTTGTTGGCCGCCATTTTCCCATTGAAAATTAAAAAACAAGATCGGTTATAATTTAATAATATAACAATTAGTGATGAAACATTAGCATCTGGTTTGAACCGCTAATGCTACATCTTGGAAGATTATGAGTGTTCGACAATGTAGTTAATTTTCACATTAGAAATGTAAATTAAAAAAGAAAAACCTTTTGTATATCAAGTCTGCTTTTAGGAACCTCGACTAATGAACCACTTTGACAGAATGTAGTTCGTTCCGTCTGCTCCTCGAATGCAGCGATCAAGGTCCCTGCTATTTACACGCACTCGTCGAAAACCCGCAACCCACACGCATCGTCATTTTGAATTCGAGGACCTTGCGTCACCTGCAGCACACGCGGTGAAGCCAAGACAGAAGAGTCTGCCATTTTGAGGCGTTTCTCGTCGAAACTGAGCGTGTTTGCAGCTTGAGGCGGGTCGGGGATTCATTAACGATGACGTCATAGCCAGGCCTTGTCTTCAAGGTGTTATCGGTTAGACGCTGGGACTACATTGTCACTAAGCGTTGACGTCATGCGCCCGTAAATTGTACCGCGCAGTGTTGCCCTCACAGTGTACACAGGGGGCTGCCGACTCCATACTCAACTTTTTGATACGTGGAACGAATCACTGCCACAACCGCAAAGATCACGCGTATGACGGGATAATACATACCGGTGTCAACAGATGTGGCATTTCGGTAGACATGTTTTTCAACGCAGACCCATGTGCGCAGGACGCCAGCGCACGAGAGAATGACGTGTGCGTACCGAACACACGCACGGTGTTTATTTATGTAATACCCCCAAAAGGGAGTCTTTAAGGTAATAAAATGAAATGAAATGGTACCCTTCCACGTCACTTGCAAGTCAAGAGACGCTAAAAGGGTAGCAGTTAAAATCTGGAGATTCCTGTTTGACGTAATTTCTTGCTTGACGCGTAGACAAATACAGGGTTGACCACCACGTCATAGATAATAAGTATGTCGTAGATTTTTCGGTGTTTCTTCGTAAACGATTTTCGGTGTTTATTCGTTTTTCACAGATCGGTGTATTTTGTCGGTCTGTCTCGGACGTGTCTGCTGTCAACGAAAATACAGGGCGTTCCCGAGAGACGAGAGCCGTGTCTTGCGGCTCGCGTAAATAAACCAAGCATTGCAGAAAACTCAGACTTCGTGAGAATGTTACGCTAGCGGTTGGGATGAACGCGAAAGTTTGAGAACATGACGTGACCTGAATCAAAAGATAATTAAAAAAAAAACACAAAATTTCTCTATAAGCCGACGTCCCGCTACGCCTAATATCGTCAAAACAAGAAATGACTCCATTGGCGCCTGTACTAATTATTTCAATCAAAAAAAAAAAAAAAAAGACTTGTCAGCAAGTAAGAAAACAAATCATCTTCCTTGCTGAGAAGTTTTTTTTTTTTCACTGAAATAGATGCTACATTCTCCCACATTGCCATCTTTTTTTAACGATATTAGGCTGAGGTGGACGTCGGCTCATAGGAAATCGTAATTATTTTTTAATCGAGATAACGTCATGTTCTTAAACTTTCGCGCTCTCTCCTAACCGCCAGTGTCACATTCTCACGGCGTTGGAGCTTTCTGCTATGCATCGTTTATTTACCCGGGTCGAAAAACACGGCTCTCGTTTTGGGAAACTCCCTGCACGGATCACGTTTAGCAGACCTGTAGGTTCAAACAAAGACGGGCACGAATAAGGGAACACGGGAGGGCGCTAATGACAATCTGTTTGTCGAGCGTAGACGGACTTCCGTTTACACGTTTACACCGTTCAACCTTAATCACTGTTGACAATAAGACAACCGTGATCAGGTGCCACAAACATTTTAACTGGGTCCGACGTCATCTAGACAATTGTGCGAATTTCAATGCCTTCGTTTACTTACCTTAATATACAAAAAAAGAAGAAAAAAGGGGGCTGACACAAACCCCTGCTACATGGCTATTTCCAATCGCATTCGGCGAATCAGCGTATGCCAAGTGGAAACCGTGCACAGGGTTGAAATCGCAATCTGATTCGTCGCTTGCCTCGATAACATTTGGCTAAATGTCTTTTAGAATGCCTGTGGGCCAGGAAGGAGCTTGACAGAGTTCAGCTATGTTTCTTAGATATCCCGAACCGCGTCTTGAACCCTGCCAGTCGAATGATCAAGTTGGCGTCAGCATATAAGAGCGCCAAGTTTACACGACTTTTAATAGCTCAAAGCAGACTAGCTCTTCAGGAAAAACAATATTTTAAAACCTCATTGGAGATGGTTTGTTGCTTTTCTCTTTGCATTTAGACGATGTAAACTATAACTAAACAAGCTTGATGAAGATGCTTATTCTGGTAACCAAGAGGAACAGTAAATTTCTGTGTTCGCTTGCGTCGTTCTGGGAAGCATGCGAGAGAAAAAAATTGTCGATGCAGTGTTAATCACACCAACTAGATCGCCAAGTTTACATTCGAGCTATACAATAAATAGCGCGTTTAACAGCTTGTTCCTAAACAGAGCTCCAAAAATTGTAAAACGTCACACGCGATTAAACTGAAGCTTTGTCCAGCACCCCGAACACAAAACGAAAGAGTCCCTTCCCTAACTGAGGCCAGAACAAATTCTTCGATGTAAAAACACAGTAGGGGTCGTAGCCTTTTTATATCTACACCTTTCTGGTCTCTAGAAATGACACTCGCCTCTAGCGCCGAGACGACAATGCGCCGTCCATGAAACTCGTAGCATCGCCGCCGAATACCTGCCTTCCGGGTCGACGCATGATGCGGCAAAGAGCTGCGGCGAAGATGAGGTACTTCCTTGAAACCCGCCTTGCTGTGTGCGGCTTCAAACTCCTCCTCGTTACACGGCGAAACTCGAGAGAACATTCCGTCTACCCAGTGACGTCAGCGTTTCAAAAGCAGTGCTTCTTGGCTTTTTGCGCGCTCGGTAATAAAGTATAAGCGCTGGGGCGCTACCCAATGTATACATGTTGTAGACGTCGCCACCGCCATGGTGGATTCTAAGGTCGGATGATGCCAGGTCGGATTACCGGAGGATGACTGCTCGTTTCAATTCGGCATGGAGGCTACTCCTGCGTCTCCTATTGGTGGTCGTCTGCGTTGAAATATGTTCGTGTCAAAAGGTGAGATCGCTCGACACGGACATGCTTTGCGCGCTTTTGTTTGCTCTCTAAACTCAGACTGAGAGACTAAAGCAGGTGGTTTTCTAAGTGTTTATAATGTTCAATAACACCTGTACTATCGATTTGGTGAAGCTGTGTATCGAAGCAGGATATGTACCCCTCATCGTGCATTAAATAAATTAAGTGTTTGTTTTTAACGATTATTCGAGTGTATAATGATAATCCGGCACAAACATTGGAAGGGTGAATACAGGGAAGAAATGGCGTCCCAATTATTTTCTCAAGCAGGCTTTACTTCTTTGTTTTGTTTCGTGTGCGTCTCCCAAACAAGTTGCGCAGCCCAAACGCTGCGAGCTGCAGTATGCACACGTCTTTCGAAATAACCTGAGGATTGTCGAAATATTTTGTTACTGCTTCTGCTTGAGCTTAGCCGAGAAAGCTGTTAATAATTGCCCAATGTGCTTAATCGTCCCAGTCAGCTGGAACGATGCTAAGCCGAACGTCATCAGTGGATCAACGGAGCGGCGCGCCTAGCGTGCGTCAAGCGTCGCCGCGAACGCGTTTTGCAGCGTCTCACAACGAGTGCGACACTATAGCACCCAGTGACGAAAAGACGGACGCGTCTGTTGCTTTGCGGCGACTCTGGTCGAGCTTCGGCGTATTTGCCGCTAGAGGCGGGTCGAGGATTCACTAACAATGACGTCATGGGCAGACATTGTCTTCTAGGTGCTGCTAACTATACCTTGCTTAACAAGATTTATTTATTCTTTTTTTTTTTTTTTCACATCGCGTTGCAGACAGGCGGACCGCAATTAGATCGGCAAACCACATTGAGAGTCATGGTAGGTGTGGAAGCCGCTCCAACGCAATCAAAAAGCGATGGTTCTTTCAGGAATGCAAAACGTCGCTCATAGATGATAATTTTCAGTAGACGCGGTTGTCTGTTTCATGCGGGGAGAGGATCGCGGCTGAAAATGGTCGGTCGCTAGACTTTTGTGCAACATTAGAATAATCTCTTTAATTTCCATTATATACGAGTGAGGAAAACGGAGCAAAAAGCTGTATGGCTCTCAACTTGGCGAGGCCCTACCCCATGTGGCTGAAAAGCACCGGAAACATTTCAGACAACACAAGCAGAAAACAAGTTACAACACCTTATTACATCGATCAGCTACAAAAAACGTACTGCATTAGAATGGCAATCTGGGCTAGTTGGTTCATGATAACTTTCAGGGCGCCGAAAATACACAAGGACAAGATACAAGAAAGGAGACGTGAACAAGGCGCACTCGCAACTAGCGTTTATGAAAAAACCACTCTCTTATACACTCATACTTTTCCATGGGTATATAAGAGAGTGGTTTTTTCATAAACGCTAGTTGCGAGTGCGCCTTGTTCACGTCTCCTGTCTTGTATCTTGTCCTTGTGTATTTTCGGCGCCCTGAAAGTTATCATGAACCAACTAGCCCAGATTGCCATTCTAATGCAGTACATTTCTTTTACATCGGGTTCTGTTCTATGTTCTACCACCACCTACCATACAGTTTATCCCCTTATTAACTTAATTGCGATAGAGTGCTGCCGCGCCAGGCAATACAACTATGCCATCCGGCACGGATGCTACCCGCGCGAAGTCGTCGCCCTCTTCAACGGAGCACAACCTTCGACTGGCCATGCCAAGAGGATATGCAGGATCCTGAGATCGGAGTCTTGGAAGCTGGTGGGAAGGTACAGAGACGTCCTAAGGATCAAGTGCCACGCCCCCAGTGTGAAAGAGAGCAGCGCTGAAAGAAACTACAAACTCCACCTCCGGACAGCAGCCCAGTACACGGAGGTCTTCTGGCAGCAAACAAGAATGAGGCTGGCGAAGAATACCAGACGCAACGAAGGTGGGCAGCAGGAGGTAACTGTGCTTGGAGACGTAACACTGCCTAAGCAAATCAAGGACTGCTTGGATAAAGGGCCGAAGTACAGCCAGGAACCGTGCATGAATCCCGTTTTAAAGCTGTCGCTGATCAGATGGATGGGAGACAAAGCCAAACCCGAAGACAGAGAAAGGTGTGTAGCCGATGGCGTGGATGTCCTGCAACGCCTTGAGGGCAAAACGACTAGGAAGTTCAAGACCAACACCATCGTCGACCACTTTTTGGAGCACAACCTCAAGCTCCTCACTTCGGACAAAGAAGGAGGCTTCGTGGTCCTGCCTGAAGCCCTCTACAAAACCAAAGCAAGGGAAGCCATCCAGAAGAACTTCAAACGAGTGAGACCAGGCCCGCTAGCCAAGGTGAAATCCCGCGCCATTGAAATGTGTGGTGCATTGGAACTAACGGGACCGCTAAAGAGTGCCAAGTCCAGTAAGAACCTTCAACTTGACATTTTCTTCACCGCGAAAACACACAAGACAGATATCCCCTTCAGGGCTATTGTCACGGAGAGGGGGTCATGGCAGGCTCATGTTGCCAGCTACCTTAGCAAGTATCTGACCTTGCTGGAATTGCATGATCCGTTTTTTGCGCGAAATTCAGACTGCATTATCGAATACCTGAGTGATGAAGAACACGGCATGCGCAGCGCTTTTTCCATCGACGTTGTAGATCTGTTTTATTCGATTGAGCACAAGCCTCTGTTTGAGTCTGTCAGAGAGTGCATTGAACGAAACGGTGTTCTACCGTTCCAAGCCTCTTGTGGCATTTCCGTTGATCATTTTTTGGAACTTTTGGCATTTTACCTAGAGAGCATGTTTGTCCCTTTTGAGGGAGAGATGTATGTGCAGAAGAGGGGAATATGCATCGGGTCTTGTGTTGCGCCGATACTGTCCAATATTTTTTTAAGTGTGTGCGGAAGAAAGATTGCCGAGAGGTTGGGCGACGCGAACCGGTGTCGCATCTTCAGATATGTGGACGACTTTTTTGTCCTCGGCAGACCCGCTGACGCACCGAGCTGCGGGGTTGAAGAAGTGCTTGACATTTTTAGGTCATGCGGGGATGGGTTGTCGTTCACACATGAAGAGCCAGTGAACGGGCATATATAGTTCTTGGACCTTAGGCTAAGTCTTGAAGAAAATCACATATGCTGGACATATGAGCCACGCTCTAAGAAGGGTATCCTTCCGTTCAGCTCGGCCCATTCGAAAGTTGTAAAAAGAGGAATTGCATCTAGTTGTCTCGAGGCGTCACTAAGAAGATCATGTGCACACACCGCTCAAGCGAGCTTCACGAGACAGGCAGCGAGGTTGCAAAAAGCGGGCTACCCGCAGAGAGTTCTGGTGGATGTAGCGGACACCCTAATAAAAAAGTTCAAAGGCACACGGAGGCAGCCCCGTGAAAGAGCAGCAGTGAGGCCTGTGGTAATCCCCTATGTACACTCACTAACCCACAATCTTAAAAAGGTTGCTGATAGGTACGATGTGCCTATTGTGTTCTCCGCACCAAACAAACTATCGAGACTGTGTCGCAGAATCAACAATCCCCGTGAGTCAGCAGATCCTTGCAATACGAAGCACCGCAACAGGTACACGGAATGTGCTACGGGCGTCATATACGAAATCCCCATGTCATGCGGAGCATCGTACGTTGGCCAAACGGGCAGATGCTTTAATGATCGCGCCCGCGAACATGCTGCGGCTACACGGGCTACCCCGTCGGGACACCTCGCCACGCACTGCAGCCGTTGCTCCTGCACACCGTCATTTAGTGACACGAGGTTTTTGGCCAGATACGCCGATCGGATATCGAGGGAGCTGCACGAGGCCTTCGAAATAAAATAAAAGGGCAAGGACTGCATTAGTGACACGTCTGTGTCACTATCGGCAAAAGAGCACACTTTTCTACGAAGGGGGCTACACCGGACGTAGTATGACTGTGTAGTATGACTGTGTAGTATGACTGTGTAGTATGACTGTGTAGTATGACTGTGTAGTATGACTGTGTGTTTTCCATGAGTATATAAGAGAGTGGTTTTTCCATAAACGCTAGTTGCGAGTGCGCCTTGTTCACGTCTCCTTTCTTGTATCTTGTCCTTGTGTATTTTCGGCGCCCTGAAAGTTAGCTACAAAAAAGTCGTTATCACTCTGTTTCGTATAACATATCACGTTTTTTGATATTTAGTAATGCCAATATTTTCACATTCGAGCTCATTTAAAAGCGATTAAAGCGAAGCAAACTGTTGTGTGCATGTTTATACAGCCGGAAATTAGTCTGCCTCAGTGGGCGTCTGGTGTCTCAGTTGTAGATGAGCGATTTAGCCAGTGCAGTACAACCGCTAGCCCGGGGGTCTTTAACGTGCACCTCGCAGTAGGGATACACGACCGCACGCCGGTACGATGCTATGCTCATCCCGGTCGAAACGGGCAGGGACGGGGGTTCAACCCAGGATCCCTGGGTTCTGCAGCGCGAGCTCTACTTTAAAGAGGTCAATCCACAATAAGTACAGGCAGTAGTAATTCACACCAGTGCTCCCTATGTCTAGTTTCATACGTCTGGTTTGTTCTCACCAAGCCCGACAGTACGGCAAGAAAAAAAGCTGCTATTTTGTTTTACTCCCGTATTGTAGACTCCCATCAAACGATAGTTGTAGAAATGATTCATTGTCACAACTTTATGTTTTTGAAAAAGCTTCTCGGAAGAATGCAAAAAAAGAAACACGTTCAATTATGCGAAATACTTTTTTCTGTCTTAGAAGCAATCTTTTGTTTTGCTAAGTTTTGTTTCGCTGTTTTCCCCCAAACCAGGTGACAGCACACCCAATGTGTGTAGAGAACAATACGAGAGCAACTTCACTCGCGCGGGAAACATAAAACGAGTTTTAGATATTATGGTGATTTAGTGATGTGAAGTGATTTAGTAAAAATGACACCAAGAATTTTAACGGGTTTTGTAATCTCTAAACAGGACGAAGCCATCGCGATGTTTAAAGGCGTAGAAATATTACGATTCTGTGGCCTAAACAGTACGCATTTTGATTAGCCTGCGTTTAGTTTTAGACCTGTAACTTGCGTCCATAATTGTAGGTTTTCGAGAATAACTGCCGCCGTACTTTCTATCCCGGAAGTTGTTCGGTCTTTAAAAAAAATTAGGGGTATCGTCCGCATATGAAATAAAACTAACATTTGGTGCGCATCGTTCGATATCGTTTATAAATATTATAAACAATATACGCAATTTTTTTTTTGCTGCTGAATTACAATTATTTATGTTAACAAACTGCGTTCGATATTCCAAACATGATTCAAAACGTTTAAGTCCTGTCTCATCGATACCATAGTGCTCTAACTTTTTTAATAGCATGTTGTAATTAATTATATCAAAAACCTTAGAAAAGTCAACACACACACCTATAGAATAAACTCTTCATCCTCGACAGACTTTAATATATATATATATAACATTAGTGGTGCTGTTTTAGTTGAACGCTTGTTCCGAAAACTGTGTTGAAAATTAGTGTCTATGTGTTGTTTAAGGGGTATCCACACGAAGGAGAAATCCGCCCCTTTTCCTCCGCGGAGCGCGCATCACGTGAGACATACGTCATCCCTTTTTGACGCCTCGTGGCGCCGTTCTCCCGTTCTCCTCCGTGGCGGAGGCGCGGAGGCTTCGTTCTGTCAGCACGAAAGCTCCGCAGGTGCACGCGGCGGAGCCGGGGACGGAGTTTCCCGGGTTGTTGACGTCACGACATCCGTCTGCGGAGTTTTCCTTCGTGTGGATACCCCTTGTCTGTATGTCCGTCCGATGTCCGGTGTCGGGTGCTCGTGCTCGAAAGCTCACGCGCTCACGTGCTCACGAGCACGCGAGCACGTGCTTCCGTGCTCGTGTAGAGCAAAAAAAAAAAAAGCACAAAAAACAACCGCATCTCCACGTGGTGAATGATGTTGATTGGGGCGAAGGTGGTGCTTGTCTGCGTATACTCTGTTTCATACTTAGCGTGCAATGCTGTCAAAGATACTGGCACGAGCGTGGGGCTTGATCTCGTTGATCATTTGCGCGCGTTCTCGCGCAAACAAAACCATAGATGAAGCCACCCGCTCGCGCTGGTAGCTTTGACAGCGTTGCACGCTAAGTATGAAACAGAGTATAGATGGTGAGCCGACGCATGCCGAGCCTTTCGTTCGTTTTCATCCATGTCAGAAAGAGAACCTGTGGTATGGAACGTGGTTATATACGCATTTGGGCATTTGACCGCAGCGTGACATGGATGCAAACGAACGAAAGGCTCGGCATGCTGCGGCTCAGCGTCTACGCAGACAAGCACCAGCAGAGCTTCGCCCCAATCAACATCGTTCACCTCGTGGAAATGCGGTTGTTTTTTTTTAAACTGCCCCCCTTCCCTCCCCCCCCCCCCCCCGTTTTTTTTTTTTTTTTTTTTTTTTTTTTTTCATTTTACCATGTTCCTCTAGAGAAAACTCTTTATTTCTGAGGGACTTCCTCCTCCGCTTGGGGGTGCCACTTTTACACTTGTATTTGTGTCATTTGTTAACGGTAATCTTCTATTTCTTTTATTTTGCACCCCAAAACTGCGAAGTTTAAACAAACCTGCGAGAGTTTGAGCGGCTGCCTCTAAGGCCACTGGAATCTTTCCTTTCAGGTATCCGTGCCGTGCACACTTGTAGCTCTGTTTATCCTCATATTAAAAAGCCAGATCTAGTACTTTTAATCATTTTATTCTCGGGGACAATTTTCATGAGACAGTTCAGCAACAACGAAAACATGTTTGGCAGCCTCAATGATGTGAACATGTAAAATGGTTCGTGCAACAATTTTTGTACTTTCAGTAAATACCACTTAGAGCTTATCCTTGTCGTTGAAAGTTTGCAAAAACACCCATTAGTTTTTCTTTTTGCCTAGTGGCAGGTGTAGAAAAAATAACGGAAAGAAATAGCTTTCCCTTCCTCAACTCGCTATTACAACAAGCGGCGATGTGATCTGACGCTAATTGTATACCGCCAGTATTAGAGTTCGGCTATTCTCATCTTTGATTGAACACGAGCCAACACGAATGTTTGGCGATGCTGATTAACAAGAACCCGAGCACTCGACTCGTGCTCATGACAATCCGGTACGTCAAAATGTCACGTGACTCGCGGTGAGAAGTCGTGATGGCATGTGACGTCACGCTGTCAACAAGAAGCAGATGGAACGCTGGAGAAGAAAGGGGAAACCTCCTCCTCTCTCCGGCGTTCCGCCTGCTTCCTTCTCCCCGGCCTTCTTTTCGCTTCCCCTACCTTGTTGAGTTGCAACGGACTATAGTGACGTACTCAATTGAAGTCAACTTGTCGCGGTGAGTCACGCGACTACATCACAAGGCCACGTGACGTGACATTATTTGATAGCATATCTTGACACCATGACGTCACGTTACCCCGTGACGCATGATTAATCGTAGTGCCAATACAAAACTGCCAGGAAAACCCACAATTGTTTATACATTGCAATTCAGTATATGACAATTTGATCACTACATATACAGCTGGCAATTTTTACTTCTCGAACACTCATTTTGTAATAAAAAAAAGTTACCGTGAACCGTTTTGAACCGGTTATCGTTATATTTTTTCCCTGTTCAGTTACAGTTCAGTTCCAAGATGGCGCGAAGATTTCGGTTCGGTTCAGTTCCGGTTCAGTTAAAAATAACGGTTTGATTCCGGTTTTAGTTCGGTTCCGGTTCGACACTCTGGTCCTTGGTATCTCTCGGGCGCCGCCGGCCACTATTTGCCCTGCCCAGTGGCAGCTGTTTCAGGGGGGGCAAAACACATACCTTGCCCCCCACTCTGAGAACGGAGGGGGGGGGGGGGGGAGGGGAGGGGGCAACGCCCCCCTTGCCCCCACGGTTGGTACGCCCATGCGTATACCGTTAATTACACCACCGGATCGTACCGGCACAAGTTTTATTTTATTCCACCTCGAAATACGTCACAAAGTGATGCCTCTGAATGCTACCCAATACTGGATTCCAATCGCAGTTTCCACACATCAACTATGTGAACAAACAGGCGACTTCACTTGCCGCACGGCTTCCTTTCACAAGCGTCCAAATGCATATCGCAGTCAGTTCATAACGTCACCCCTTCCTTTTGGGACTTTACTAAATATTTGAACGCCGCCGATTGTCGTTGAGGCAGCCTGGTGGTACGAAAACATCCGACATGTTTGTCCCAGGATTGATGTAGAGAACAACTTCGTTCAGAATGTCTACCTAGCTCCTCACACTTCCTGGGCCTTCATAGTGGCAACTTTGAAAAGTTTACGGTGCTTCCAGGAACATATCTGAGAAAAATCAGCCCTTTAGATAACGAAAACATGTCTGACAGTCCCAGAGCTTATGTCCCACCCATCGTCCCATTTTCCTTCCCCACTGTTAACACACCACCTGGGTAATCGATTGCTTAGAGAATTTGAACCAATTCTTACCAATAACAATTTAATTGTTTGACCAATGACCGGAAAGAGGTTTGGTAAACTTTACGCCTTGCATGTAGTCGGTTACAGGTGACAGAAAAGCGGAAGCTCCAGCCACCTCCCTCCACTTTAGCAGAGCGAACTCTGGAGAGGAGGTCGCCTCCCTCCGAAGTGCGCTTTGTTCAAGTGGAAAGACGTGGGAGGAGCTTCCGCTTTGCTCCCTAACATGTCACCGACTACACGAATGATGGAGTGCATATTGCGTGGCGGTAGGCAAGCGTAAACATCTCTTTGCCGGCGCCCATGTTTCCGTCTACGGTTGCTAAGCGCTCTTGCAATTCGACCGCAGAAAGAATCGCATTATAAGAGGAGTTCTAGTGGTTCAGATAATGTATATTGGGGCGTAAACATGTGCCTGTTGGCGCAGTTCCCGGGTCAAACCAGATAACATTATTGAAAATGCAAGAGGCAAAAGGTGAGCGGTCAGATGTGAATATTCCGCTTTGAAAAATCGGTTTGTACTTGTGATTTATTCTAAGATAGCGTCACGTTTAACAAATCGATGGTCGTTTTACAAATTAAATTGTGTTAATATTTTGTGTAGGAGCTATTATTGTTATCTTACTTCTCTAACAATTAGATTGTTAAGTATGCTACCATACTTTATATGTTCTTTATATTTCTCTATTAAAACTCGATAGAGGGGTGAAAACGGCAATTTAACAACCAATTTTGTTTCACCAGTGTACGCTGCAAATGAAACAGAAAAAATGAAAGAGGTTTACAACTCCCTGTAACGCCCATTTAGAGCGCAGCTCTTGAGGGGGAGGAGGGGAGGGTACTGAGGGGAAGGCATGCCCCTCCTCCTCCCCTCCTCCTTCTTTCACGCGCAAAACGAGCTTCGTCACGCGACGTTTCGGCGCGGCGCCGAAACGTCACGTCATGTGTTGGCAACACGCGTCGAGATGTCAGATGACGTTTTGGTGAAGTCACGTGACGTTTCGACATGGTGTCAAAACGTCGCGCAGGACGGCCCAGTGGCACAAGCTCTCGTGCATTAAGTACAGCTGCTAACGCGACGAGCTCGCGGTTCTAGCGTTCGGTTCGCTACAATGTAAGGTGAAACAGAGTTTAACTGATGGTGGCTCGCCCCAATAGAGCTAAAGATGGCAGCGTTTACCGCATCGCTGGCTATGGCGACCGCTTGCGAAGCCCGTGCTATTGCGGAAAATGGGAAGAAGTATCTAGAAAGTATCGTAGCAGGAAATATTACCTGAACTGGAATGATTCGGATGGGGGCAGAGAACGATCACGGGAGGTTGCGGAAGCCAAAGTATGGTGCCTGGATCGCGTCTCTGACTGGTGTCTTTATCGTCCTATCCCGCCCATGCATCAAAAGTGGCCCCCAGTAGCAACAAATGACGCCACAAAAACCGGAGTGTCATGCTGTTGCCTGTCGCGATCCAGGCGGTTGTGCGTAGACATGCTCGAGAAAAGCACGAGCGAGTGCGAGTGTCGCTGTCGTCACGGCGTCCCAGGCGTTTCAGCTTCCGGCTGCTCTAGCTTCCGTGGACTGTCACAATGAAGAGCGACCTGCAGCAGAACAGGCGTTGGCCATATACACCACAACTGTTGCGACGCCGCCAGGATCGCGACCGGCGACAGCATGACACCTCTATGACGTCATCAGGCGGAAATCGAGGGACCGCTTTTCTTGGACGCGGTGAACAAACCAGTCGGAGACGCGTTCGAGGCACCATAGCCAAAGCTAGGCGAGGGCGGCCACTGTGATGTCGGTACCGTTACGACTTTCGTCGTGTATCTCTTGTTTTGATCCGTGAGAAAAGTTGTGATTATAATTCCTTTACTCTAAAAAAAGAAGGGAAGTTTATTTTATTTCCTTTTAAATGTCTACTATGGATGACAAGTGCGCAATATATTCATTTGCATCACTTTAAGGAAAAGGTAATGTGAGTTCACTTTTGGTTTCGTTTCGGTTTCAACTGTGTCCCTTGATGCGCATCTTATCCCTGGTTGTTAGGTCTATGTACGTGTGACATCGGACTAAATTTATCGTATCATTTATGTAGATGTTAAGATATGCGGGCTCAATTATCTGCCTTATAGAACATCCGAGCTTATCAGTTTTATAGCGGAAGAATAACAATTGACGTGAACATAAAATTGGCGATAATTAAGATAGTGCTGTACATATCTGGGCTCTTGGCCTTATTCCGTGCATTTTAAGCTTCTTTAAACAACTCTTAAATAAGGCAGTCAACGGTCCTGGCGAACTCTAATTACGCACGTATAACAAATTTATTTCAGACATCTTTAACCTCCGGGAGTGGGGAAATAGAGGGACAGAACTGTTTCTTCACTCTCCAGGGTTAAATTGCCAGTTTTTAACCATCTCGATGCACCCATTCATCAATTTTTTTTATAATGTTTGAAATATTTTGAATAATTAAAATTATTGCAGTTGAATAAGTCTTTCTGAAATGAAATTTTGAAGAACACTGAAGGTTATGTTCACTCGAGAAGTTTGCCAAGACGCGATCAAAATATTCTTCTAAAATTTTAAAGCAAATGCATTATATTGAATTGGCTTTAGTTACCTAATTATACTTTTTCTTTAAACAAAAATATACATTTTTCAGTTGCATTCTTCTATGAAACACAGAGTTAGGCATGGGAAATCAACGCATGGAAAATAACCTCGGTGTGACAATCACAATAAACTTCAGTTGGGAGGCTCACAATTCCAATGTGTATTCTACTGCTCTAACGACTCTGTGGTCTCTAAGAAGAAAACTACCATTTTCTCCGCTTTCTTTTATACTTAACGCTTATAAAATGCTAGTAAGGCCACATGTAGAATACGTGAGCCTGCATTGGGATCAATACACTAAAAAAAAAAAAAAAACTAAACACCGAAGCACTGAAAAAAAAAAGAAATACAAAAACCAGCAGCAAGATTTATGTACATTTGATTGCGGTGATCAGACGGTACATCACATATGTTAGGCATAATTCAATTAGATTATCTTAATTTACGTCGAAAACACCTGAAACTCATGTTGTTATACGTCCACCACTGTAGGAGCCCTAGTGGGGCCTGCAGTCTTGTCAAATAAACAAATAAAAAAGTTTCCAAGAAAGATAAAGACTTAAGTCATCGCAGGAGCAATTATATCTACGATATATTTAATTGGACGGACATTCATAGCATCTACGTTGAAGCTACACGTATTTCTTTTAAGATCGTAATGACATTAACGACCTTTATTTTTGTGATTGTTTTTAAAAATATCAGACTAAAGTTTTTGTTGCGGATATATCTACACGACTCAGTCCCGTCCGTATCGCGAATATTACCCAAACACAAAAGCCCTTGGTTCAGCTAAATAACTTTAGCGCCTTGGGCTCATCGATGGAACTTGACACCGGAACACCTTTAACGAGAGAGTCTAAATTATTCCAAATTAAGTAATTGCGACTAGTAGATCCCTTTCAATATTCAGTGCCATCTCTTGGTTCAAAAAGCAGTTTCTCTGTAGCCCAACAAATGGCGGTGATGAAACCGTATCACATCGTTTAACGTCACTTTCTCGCGTCAACGGCAGATTTTTCTTCGATCCCTCGTAATTCTTTCTTTATCTGTTGGAGTTTTTATAATGTGAACATAAAAACTGACCAGTGGAAAACGGCGACCAATGAGCCCCACGATTAATTTTCCGCCAACAAAGGCTTTTTGGGCGAACATGTGACGAATCTCTGATCGGATCACACTCCGAAATAAACGCTTACGCAGCCGTCAGATCTACAGGGCGAAACAAGGAGACGGCAGGCTCTTTAAATCGACCGGAAAATTCGGTTTCTTAACCAACCGCGCTACGACTTTGTGCAGCGTTGCCCACAGATGGTGCATTTTTTTTTGTCAAATTTGCAAAGAGCAAATTCACCTGAGGAAAAAGTAAAGAAAGAAAAAGGCTTAGCTCCTATGGAAACGCAGCGACGCTACCGGTCTGCAAACAACACGGCGCTGTTTTGCACGGGAGACAAGAGATGGCGCAAGCGGTCGCGACGCCAACTGCCGCCAACGAACGAGCAGACGACGGCGAGAGCCGGCCGTTTTGCAGACAAGGAACTGCAGTTCCTTGTTGTTACCGCGCAGGGTGTAAGATAGACAGGTGGGGAAACGAGAGCCAAATGAGCGACCGCATTGTGTCCCCCTGGGGTTTCTCTTCTTCTGTGGCGCCATCTATGTGGAGCACCATGAACTCTCGCTCCGGGTCGGCGACAGATCGCGACCGGCTAAACTGACGGAGATGGTTTCTCGTGGATTTTTAATGGAGGACTTTCGTGCTCTCGGTTTATTTTGCGCACTCTCAAATAGAGTTCCACGCAAATCTGATTCCGATTTTTTTCCTCTTGCCGCAGCGCCATCTGTCGCAAGTCGGGGGTACCCGCAAGCAGACGAGTACACAATCCGGTCACGGCGCTGCAGTAGGCTTCTATGGGCCGCTTCCCCACCTGTCTATCTTACACCCTGTTACCGCGCCTGTTCTTGTTTCTGCGACTCTCGCCGCCCGCGGACCGCGCTCCGCTTTTGAGTCGAAAAGATTGCCTGCTAAAAAGGCCTGCTCTCGGCGCCGTATGCTCGTTCGTTGGCGGCAGAGCCGTGGTTGGCGGCGTTTGTTGCGCCATCTCTTGTCTCCCGTGCGAAACGGCGCCGTGTTGTCTGAAGACCGGTGGCGTAGCTGCATTTCCATAGGAGCTAAGCCTTTTTCTTTCTTTACTTTTTCCTCAGGTAAGTTCGCTCTTTGCAAATTTTACAAAAAAAAAAAAAGCACCATCTGTGGGCAACCCTGCACAAAGTCGTAGCGCGATCGGTTCAGAAACCGAATTTTCCGGTCGATTTAAAGAGCCTGCCGTCTCCTTGTTTCACCCTGTAATTCGTGGATAGCGTTGTGCTCTCGTCTCGAACATACGGGCGTCAGATATCCGCTGCTCGGAAGTATCTTCAACGTCTTCCTTCCTCAGGCTCAAGAAGGCCGCCAGTAATTTGACACAAATGACATACACCGAAATGATTATAGTGATCAAAGTCGTCAGAGTGAATTTAAAAAGGGGTATATTACAATTAAATTAAGGGAAGAGTTCTATTCTGTGCAAGCTGAAGCTCAGTAGTCAGACTCTTTCGATACGTCTCACATTCATTAAGATCACTCGGAACACGGGTCTGTATAAAATGTGAAAAGATAATGACTCTCCAGCTGATGAAAGTTGGGTTCCCCACGGTTTGCGATGTTTTGCATATTATTATATTTGTATAGAAATTGAAGTTTACATCAGTTTAAGCATTTCCTCCAGACACATATTGTAAACACCGTCAGCAATAGTTCCTGCTCGTGCCGGCTCCTAAATTGTGACAGCAATGTCCTCAATAAAGTCATGTAAGGTATTATAAAAAGGGTGACATGTGTGACTTTCCATGGGTCATATTAACGTATTCCCTAAGGATCCACCATTGGATGCTTCCGTTACTTGTTTTTTTTTTTTATTGTTATGATTAAAGTGTCATGGTTACATCGCTAACAGAAGTGGCGGGCAGTTGCAGCCAGATGTTGACGTAACGATATGTCTTTGCAATCGAATAAGTACCTCGTACACTTCTCTACATATATTTCATAAACTTTCGGCACAGTATCTAACTTAACAAAAGCCAAGTAGATAACAATATTTTCTTGGTACATAGTCGTACACTCTAAATGTGGTACCAAATACCCTTAGTGACTGCTTAAAGAAGGTTACTTGAGAACACTTACCGAAGCATTAGTATGATTTGAGTACTGTTACAGTATAGTCTGACTACAGAACAGGTGCACGTGCCAGTTTTGTATTAACGAGAATACTTTCAGCACGGCACCCTTTCTACTGCATGTTCACTATAGGTACATTTTCAGTACGCTTTCAGTAGGTAGAGTACACTTTTAGTATACTTGAGTATATTGTCACGGATGACAAGTGACGAGGCGGCGAATGACCGAGTAAATTGAACGTTTAATGGGGCGAACTTGTGCCCGAAAATAAAAGGAAATAGAAAGATAACAACAAAGCGTCGCGGGCGTCGAAGGCGGCGAAGCAGCGAGATCAAACGCTGAGGCGAAAACTGACTCGGCAAGGTTGCGCGTGGCTTCTTATCTAGAGTGAGTCACTATCTCGAAGATTCAGCTGAGAAGGTTCGAGCGTAGCGCGCTCGGGGCGAGAATGAACACGCACTTTCTAGAAACACAGAAGCAGGGATAAACGATAGAAGGTATCTCCGCAGCAAGAATAAACAAGAATCTTCTACAAGTTCCTCACCCTGCGCGCGGCAATATCTACAGTATACTGAGTTTGTACTGTGTTTTTTACCCAGGGCGGTTCACGCACTTGCGACCGCTTACGCCCGGAAAAGGTAAACACCGGTTTTAAGCCTCATGTGAATGCTCACGGCCGGCTGTCCTGATGCGCATCCTGTTGTAAGCACTTTCTAGTTGTAACTAGTCGCAGGCGTGAGTAACAGCCTTTAGTTGGACACTCGGCGAGAAAGTCGGCGAGATCTGCGATCACTGCGATTAGTCAGTTCCGCGCTTAACCTTGGCGCTGACCAATCACTGCGCGGCGCTGTTTGATCGCGGGTGCCGCGATCTTGCCGAATGTTTTGCCGAATGTCCAAACCTAGAGCCCCCGCTGTTCTCCGTCGATCACCCAGCTGGCAGACGCCATTTTGATAGGCACTATGAAACAACAACCCCCCCCCCCCCCCCCCCCTCTGTAAAGCATGAATGCTGCGAATAGTTCGAGCACAAGTTTAGTCAGCGACTCATTCCAGGCACTTCAGTAAACACAACCGCTTCTTTGTGCGGTCATTCGCAGGGGCAGCGACAGAGCCAGTAGTTTCACTTATCCCCTCTCCCCAGCAGGAAACTCCACCGAGACGTGAAAAAGGGAGGTGTACTCCGTCTCGCCTCATGATGGAACGCAGCGAACGATACGCACCGAAGGAGCCAGTGCAATGGCGTGTGCATGTCACGTGACTTCCGGAAAGGAGTGCCACGACGCACGGGTCGCGGAATCTGCGAATGCGTTGAAGGCGCCAGGTTGCCTGGGACAGCTCCTATCGTCAGGTGTTGTCCATCGTAAGGGAGAAACGGGGCGTAGATCGGGTGCAGAAGGTAAAGGCAGATACGCCTAATTAGAGCCACCGGATCGGAACGGCACTGGTTTTATTTTATTCATTTTGTTTATTTCTGCACTCGCCGGCGACCTGTTCTCTAATTGGGAAAACCTCCGTGCGATGCTCAGGCGGTGGACCAGGGTTAATTCCAGAGGGTTCATTGATTTTTGCTGCTTGTTTTCCTCACCAACATCGGGAACAAAAGCAAAAAGAAAAGAAGGAAACGTGTTGAAGCATAACATATGCTTGAACGTGTCCGTCCGAGAAATAAAAGGGGAAAAAAACAACTTGTTCTGTCGTAGGCTTAGATTGAGTTCTGGTTACAACTTCTCCTTTGTTGTTTGAGAATCGTACAGGCTATCCTTAAGGCTACGTCACATTTGTGCGTTTGCCATTACAATTAGGAATGCATATCAGCTATATGAAACAAAAGTAAATAAAATTTAGGGTATGACTCGAAAATTTGAGATGTTACACTTTTCAAAATTGGTCGTACGGTCGAAGTTAGGGAATAACTTGGGGCGTTCTGTACAGGAAAAATAAATGGTCCACATATTCCGGTTCTTTCACCAACCCTCATAAGTTTTACGCAAAAAGAACGCTTAAAATGAAGAAGTGAAATCTGCAGATTAATTTTATCGACCGTGCCGGACATCTTATTTCTAGAGTATAAAGTTATAATTGGCACATTATTAACCTAATATTTGCGACATATTATTTCATATAGTTGCCTGGGCCGGCGCCTTTTGAGTGTAAATTGTGTCCGGGTTGTTAACAAACATGATTTACAGAAGGGGTGCTGAGCTTTTGTGAACAGATGCTAGAGGCTCCCTGTCAGTTTGGAAAGCAAATGTGCGTGTCCACATTTCCTGGTCATACGCTGCACCAAGCTGCTGCGGAAACGAGAACTGCGTCGTAAGTTCCCTTGTATAGCTATTCGTATCTAATGGGCGTCTGTGGTCACCACTGTAGATGAACACTTTAGACAGTGCAGTGCCACGGCTTAGCCTGGTCACTCCTTATAGTGCATAGTGATACAGAACCGCAGGCGGCTGCAATGCTCATCCAGATATGAACGGGCAGGGCTTGGGATATGAGTAGGGTTCGGAGTTTTCGGTTTATTAAACCGATAAAAACCGATAAAAGTACGCCGAATTCATTTTCAAAAATTCGGTTTTAACCTAAAAAGATCAGACTTTAGGCTCGGCCTTTTCGATTTAAACCGATAAAAACCGATAAAAGTTCGTCGAATTCATTTTCTAAAATTCAGTTTTAACCGGAAAAGGTCACTTCTTCGCCACAGAGCCCCGGCGAAGAAGTGGAACGACAGTGTCGATCGAAACGTGTCCGATTATATGGGATACACGGACGGCATCACGATGTTTTGGTTTAATGTGCGCATCATCGATCGGAACGTCAAGTCCGAATCGCCCCATGACTTCGCCATGTACGAGCGTGTTTTCAAACTCGTTGTAAGGAAGACTGACTTGGTGCAAGCTCTGCATGTTGTGTTCTGCTTCAAAACGTTGCACCGTGTCTCTTTCGGCGATCAAAATTGGTTGATTGGCCGATTTTGGCTCAGGCAGCGCTTTGTCTCCTCAGCCTGCCAGTGTCCAGTGTTAGCGTTGGTAGGGCGTTCTCGAAGCTCAGGGTCATGTTAACAGGAAAGAAAGAGTGCGCATCAAGGAGGAGAACCTGCGAAAGTACATGTGTGTGTACTGTAATGAGATCACGTATTCCTGATTTACAGAAGGTGAAGTTCCATGTTCTTTGGGCATAGGCTTCATATCTGACTTGTTTGTACTTATGTGGTTTTTTTTGTTGTTGTTTCTTTTCCAGTTGCACACATATGCTAAATAAAGTGTCCAATTCTTTTTCAATGTATCTGTGCCGTTATTCTTTGAGTGATCACAAATATCAGATCTACGTACAAGGATCATCTGATCCGGTGTCCGTTGGTGCTCATTTTATATTCACCGAAAAAAGCCGGTAATCTTCTGTGGGCATAAATATATGCCGCAAAAAAGCGAAAATTTAATTTTAAAATAAACACCGAAAAAAATATGCCGAATTTGAAAAAATAGAAACCGAAAACGCGGAACCCTAGATATAGACGCTTTACACACGCGCCAAATTACATCCGCCATTGCTGACCTTCCCTTGTTTTACCGAGATACCGAGCAATCAAAGACGGGCGTTGACGAGTCTGCAGAAAGACCAATGATAGGGGGAAGGACACGGTAGAATCTAAAATGGCAATGACCTGGTCTGCTATGTTAATGACGAAGTGAAGCGAACGGAATAAGAGGAAACAAAAACCGAAGGTCGGTTATGGCGGCGCCCATGCACAGCTGCTGTAAAGCCTCTATAAGCCAGGATACCCAGGTTTTGCGGTGCGAGCTTTCGCTTTACGTGCTACGAGCTGTGATACACTAATTCCACCGGCTACCGATCGCCCTTTCGCGTGTAAAGTTACTACATCCTAGAAAGTAACGCCCAGGTCCCCGGGTACAGGCACTGTGGTTCATGCAATGCGCAGTTTCTTTTTGACCTTTTCAGTCTTGGTGAGTCAACCCATATTTTTGGTGATTGGCCTCGTTAGAAATTCATTAAATGTAGGCCACCATTTTGTTGCCGACACACAAGCGAAGCAGGTGTGCATCTTTAACCCCCCCCCCCCCCCCCCCCCCCTGAACATGGTGCTGTATTGTTGGAAATACCGAGCGGTTCCGATGGAACATGCGGATAAGCATTGAGTGTGCGTAACCAGGAATTGTTTTGCCAAAGCCGAAGTATCTAAAACCATCCCAATTGCGAAATCTGTTAGAAAAAAACCACCGTGGAAAAAACATACACTGGATGCATATTTTTAGAATGAAGTTCAGTTCCCTTTGAATCGGTTATCTCTAGGGTGTTTTCACAGGCGTCATTCAGTCCACAAGTGTGTTGTGATGGGCTGTCTGGCGCGTGCACTGGGTGAACATTCCAAGTATTCATCAGACAACGTAAAATACGGAGAGCACAAAAACTGTAGGTATCATCGCTCTGACATGTAACAACAAAATGGCGGCTGACATTATGTAAGAACACCCTTTACGTTTTATGTTTTTTTTTTTTTTTGCTTTTAGTTTATTCAATGATCGAGGGCTGTGCTGTGCGCGCACGTGAACTCTTCCGCGCGGCCACTTATTTCAGGCGAGCTACTGCACACGCAAAGCAGGTTATTAAATTTATATTAAAAAATATCAAAATGTATAGTATTGTATACTTAACGTAGCACACCTTTAGTTTAAAGAAAGCTAGTAATACTAGTGCCTTTTTAGTGTTTAGTCTATCGACTTTTACGAGGTTCCACAGACCAGTCGCGCCACTGCTCATCGCAGTATAAATGAACATATTGGCGTTCCGGCTTGACTTAATTTTCGCCACTTTTCTCTAAAAGTTTTGGAACCAAACCAGAAAACTTCAAAAATCGCTTTCTCTAAATTTATTCCTCCCGATTTAATAATCTGGTGCACTCAGGACGCGTCTAGGTCAGCTCCGCATCTCTGCGCGTCGGATCGCTTCGAGTTTCCTTTGTGTTTGGCAAAGTTGGAGACAGCAACGGACGCGCAAAGAACATTTAAGTTTTCAGTTTGAAGCCGCTGCAGCAGTGTTCTGGGAGCGGGATCATCTCTTCAACTGCGGGGACACTCGACTAATCCCCTGGTCGCTGGCCGGGCAGTTAAAGCGACTGACACTCGTGAGCGTCCCACGAATCCTGTTGGTACGCACCGTTCACCCCTAAGTCGACAGTGCTGTGGGAGCTAGACGCTTGCCGGACCAATCAACGGCTTTCCTTTCATCACCTTTCATCTTTCATCACCGGCTCTTTGCGTGTGGGTATGCGCCGGACGCTTGATGACGTGCCGAAAGACAGACTTACGATTGACTACAACAAGGACGTAGCTTCCACCGCACTATGAGCTCGCGGATGCGGGGACTATAAGTGGCAGAGTGCGACTAACATGTTCCGTCGATGCGTGAGGGCGTTGGACGGCTCACGGATCAGCGACACAAGCCAGAGGTCGAATGCTCTGGGAAGAAGCTGTTCAGTTAGCGGGTTACAGGCTGGCTTACAAATACTCTGGTCCGAGGTGTGCAAATTTATATTAATGGGAAACCAGAAGACGATTGGAGACTCCCTTATAATTAACATCTTTTCGTATATCGCGATGAATGGGCAGTAGTTCTTTTATTTTTGGGAATTTAGATATTATCATTCTACATAGCGGCGGTATTAAAGGCGAAAACAAGTAGAAACAAAATCGGCAGCTACCTTCGCCTTTAAAGTCTCATAATGCATGAAATGCACTCTAGTGTGAATTTTCAATTTTCCTGCTAAATTTAACTGGGAAACTACATTGATGTATAGTTCACGTGACGTAGGTCACATGACATTCATTACCCTGTTGGACTGTTGACGACTCCAGCGACCTATAGGAGATATCGGGAAAATATGGCGGTTTATTGAAGGTTGTGCTCAACGCACAACTGCGGGTATCACCGAGCAAGCATCGGACTAAATTTTTTTTCCCTGCTACACGTTCTTCACGTTTAGAACCTGCGGCGATGTGTTGGTGTAAGCAAGCTTCCAGAGGTTTGACATTGTTTTGAGGAAGCGATGAAAGGACTGCTTACCGTCCTTCCACGGTTCTGATGAACGTTGATAAACGCGGAATGTCTGATTCACGCGCTTGCATGCGGAGCAACCTAGTAACAAGCTCATGCTACAGTTACGACCAAGTCACCGGAGCAGCTGTTCTATCGCAAAAACTACCGGCAACAAGTAATCACGGAAGACAGGAGAGACGAGCCGAAATCGCGAAACAATCTGTTCCGACCAGTTCAGTGTTTTTCCGATAGCTTCCATCCATCTTTCTGAAGCCTCAAATAGTCAGTATGGAACACGCTACGGCAAGCGGGCTCGTTAGGCTCGCGCACAACCGTGCTTTGAAGTAAAGGCAGGAGCTTCCGGTGGCAAAACAATGCATTGCGTACGCTGTACAGAAACTCCCCCGAAACGGCGCGTCGTCTCCTTCTCGACTAAGAACTACTAGACGCGTCACAACCAACCAGGAATTCTCGACGCAGGAGTTGTGAGCTCGGGACCGTGGAGGAGTTGCAGGGACTGAGTTTTGCCGCACATGTTCTCACTCTCCTATCTAAGCGCGCCTCATCTTCTATCCTGAACTGGCGCGCCGTGTTGTCACCGAAACGAAGCAGGTCATTGACGTATGCTCGTTCCCCATTCTTAAGCCTCTTTCGGTCTCGAAGCGCCCGGCGCTGTTTCAAACTGGAAAGATATGGTAAATTCAGTAACGTATCCGAAAAGAAATAAAGGAATACATATACCACTTATATTTCTAAACGTTTCTAGAAGCCATCACGTTTTTGTCATTTTTGCTCTCATATTTTAGTTGACTCCGTACCTACAGGTGTTACGCGCAGTTAGAAACTTCCACACTCAATACTGTTAGATAGTCTCTGAAACATTCCAGAACTTGTTTTGGATCACAGAGAGTAACGACAATAGAAATAAGACCATCGAGCACATGCTTGCAACGTTTCATCACGACCCTTCAAGTTGGAAACGCTGCAGTTCACGTACTATAGTCATAGAAAACTTATGAAGCGTAGGAAGCAGTGACTCTGAAGCCCCATGTTGTTCTTGCTCTTCACTCAATATGATTGCGGTACTTTCCGCTAAAAAAGCCGGAAAACGAATTACAAAGAAGCGTGCACACGATAATCCCTATAGAAAATTCTCATATGTATGAGAAATTTCTGTGTCCCATAAACAAGATTACCGGCACACTTTTGTCGAAACATATATGACATTAAAGCTTTATATAACTGTGAATTATAGAAGTTTAATTTCTACGTATGATTTTTGACCGCTCGGGTTTTCGTAGCGAAACCTAACCACATGTATTTGTCTATAACAGCGACCATACCAACGGTTTGTTTGGACCCATGACGTCATCACTTACGGGGTCAGTTGGCTGAAGCCTGGTGCACGGCGACGAGGCTACTGTGGGCGGCTGCCCGCGTCAGTTTCAACGACCGCCGCCAGATGGCGCTGCTTGTCCGTGCCGCCAGCGCGCCGGTAAAACTAACCGCCGCAACGCCACGCCACTACGGGCCCCGCGCCGGTGAAACCGGACACGTCGGTGCGTTCTTCGAGGCTTGTGCCCGTCTCGCCGCCGACCAACCTGCCGTCGCCTCCATCATCCATATCGGGCCGGTGACTGCCAACACGACGCCGACGAACATGGTGCCGCCTCTAGCATCCACATCGTCGGAGGGGCTTCTACGCTATCGCATTCACAACCCATAAGAAGTGCTTAGGTGTACCTCGAGCTCTTTTTTTTCTTTTGTTTTGAGCGCCATCTGGTGGAAGCTATAGGAATTAGAAGAGGGGGAAAGTTTCCTTCATTGGGGCAAAAAAGGTGGCAATCTTCCTCCCTTTTTAGGCGGGGAAATGTTTCTCTTAGATAAAAATAGGTAGCTCTTTTCTTCCCTTAGAGGAGCAGCTTTCCTCCCCTTTTAGGTGGAGCAACGTTCCTCCCTTTCTAAAGCAGCATAGAGGACACAGGTGTTCCTCCTCTAAGGAAGGAAGTACTACTCATTTTTTTTAGAGTGTATTCCATCCAATCGGAGCTCCAAGTTCTGACATCACTGGATGCTCTCATCCCCTCCTCTCTTTCAGTTTCTTTCAGTCTCTTTCAGTATGCGCTCCAGAACGTAAACCCTCCCATGATACATAAGTTGCAACACTCGATATGGACCCTCGCTACGCTTACAGTTTTCGCAAGCTCTATCCTCTTTCACACTGTCATCGAGCTGTACACTTAAGGCGTTCCAACGCACTTTGGGCCCTACAGAAAAGCCTGAAGCGGCGGTCACACTGTCAATACATCCTACAAAAAGACAAATTTCAGAGAGGGTGCAGAGCCTGTCTGAAGCTTGTGTTTGGCTTGTATGACTATCCCGTTACATTGGTCAAGTATACCTGTTTGCGGACATCCGGAAGTATATAAAGCAAAACATACTTCGAACATCATGGAGGCGTTGCGCCAGATAATTTTGTCATAATGTTTGCAGCAAAAACACTGTCTTTTTTATGATTGCTGCAGAAGCGCGACTCAAAAGGCACCGAGGGCTGTTTCAGCTCATATTGACGGGGGTAGTACGATTTGTTTCGTAAAAGTTGGATGTTCGGATATTTTCAGCTTATCGTAACTCGCTAACGGACGCGCACAAAAAAAGGAAATCTGATGCCGTAACTTGGGACCCGCGACGTCCGTGTGGACAGCCCCTCGTGGTGCCCATCGCGCATCAACCGCGACTGCCTCGCATGTACGCGGTCCACATGGATTCCCTCGATCACGAAGTGACCGCACTCGAACGGGGTCCTTAATTGGACGCCGCGAACGACGTGAGGGACCGTGAACACTTTTCGGTGGCCATGCATAATCAGCAGCTCACCCGGGGGCTGACTGGACCCCTCGAATACCTCGACGAAGGAAGGCCCTTTTTTTTTTTCGACGGTGCACTTTGTAAATAAGTGAGCGGAAATCTGTTCGGACGCTTCCCCGCAATTAACCACCGACGCGGCGCTCCCGACTTTGTCCCCATTTGAGCGGCTGATGAGTTGCCTCTAGGTAAAAGTTTTTAGAAAGTCATTTTTTTTATTAGGGGAAAGGTAGGAGTTCTTTGTATGTATCTACCATTCGCTGTTGCTCGGGAGCATGTTTTTTTTTTTTAAGTGCTTGATTAATATGCCGATTAACATTCACGAAAAAAGGAAGGGGAAGGGAAATCGGGGATCAAGCTGCGTGGTTGGAAGAATAATTCTGGTCTGTAGACACCGGCTAATTAAGAGACGTAAAAGTTGGCTTATTTGTGCCCTTTCCTAGTTTCGCGGTTTGATTTGCAGCGTTTTCGCTGACTGATGTCTTAACCTCACTTTCTGCAGACCGATAACAAAATTCTCGAAACATGTCGCGCCCTGCGTTTTTACTAAAGTGCCCACTACTTCATATTTAATGAAAGCTTAAAAAAAATGAAAGCCGTTTACAATCCCCTGTAACGCTGGATTAGAGCGCACCTTTTGAGGAGGAGGATGGAAGCGCACTGAGGAATAGGTGACTCCTTGAGGTCACGTGACCCCAGGGGGGGGGGGGTCGTGTGACGTCGGGGGGTTGCGGGACCTCAGGGGGGTTACGTGACCTCAGGGGGTCACGTGGCCTCAGGGGGGTCACGTGACTTCAAGAGGGTCACGTGCCTGACCTCGGGGGTCACGTGACCCCCCAGGTCACGTGACCCTCCAGATGGCTGATTGATTGAGCGTCTGCTTTTAATAACATTTAATTCAACTTTCATGAAAACGAGAGAAACCGTGTATTTGTGTTCCAACCATGCCGTCACAAATATTTTTTTTTCTATTGTTTTATTAAACTACACTCAAAGAAATGTCTGGGAGTCTACTAATCCACAAAATGCTTAAAGAGCCAACCTCTGCGATCTAAAAAATCAGCTCAGGGAATGATGAGGCGGAACATCTCTTTAGACCTAAAAATTATATCTGCGCTCTAGCAATACACAATGCAAGCATGACGCTTTGCATTGCGTAATGTAACTGAGCAGACTTCATATTTAGGTCTAAACAGATGGTCCGCCTCATCATACGCAGCGCTGACTTCGTCGATTGCAGAGATTGGCCCCTCGAATGTTTTGCGGGTGAGTAGACGCGCAGGCATTTTTTAGAGTTTATGGCCGTTTGATTTCAGAAAACCCAAAACATGCTTGTACCATAATCTAACAAAGAATAAAAGCACGTAGAAACAAGGACAGACAGCACAGTTCTTTCAACTAGCATCGAACATTTACTGATGACTCCTTTGATACTGTCACGAATGACAATTGATGAGGTGATGGTAACTGAAGGAACTAAACGTTTAATTGGGCGAACTTGTGCACAAAACAAAAATGAAACAGAAGATAACATTAGAGCGTTGCGGGCGTCGATGACGGCGGAACAGCAGGATCGTACGCTGGGGCGAGACTGACTCCGCCTCGGCACGCGGAGCCCCTCATGTACGCGCGTGGGCTTCTGGAACAATTGACGTAGGAGGTTTGGCGCGGAGAACATTCGTAGCTCAATCAAGCACCGGGATTCTCGATTTTACCAGAACACGAATTTGCAAGACTAAATGAAAGAAACGTCACTCCCAGGAATCGAGCCCTGAATCTTCGCGTGGGAGGCAAACACGATAACGGTTAGGCGGCGGCCGCGCTGCGTACTTGGCCAGCTGCGTGCGCGGCATTACTCCCCCCTCTTTAAAAGGTGCATCGCCCCGATGCAACACGAAACAAAACATAGCAAATAAAAGGTACGGGAAACTAAAGAGTCCTTTGGAACACATATGGTCCACAGTCCTATCGAGCGTAGTACGGCCTCAGGCGCACGACGTGGACGACTTCAGGTCGTGATGGCAGAAACCTAACGACCATGCTCGATGTGATGTTACCTCACGAACCAGCTGACGATGAAGTCCCTGACGGCCAGGATGTTGCCCAACGAGCCGAAGATGTTTGCCAACTCGCCCGACTCTGAATTCAAGATCAGCAACGTGGGGACGCTACCCCGCACCTCCACCAAAATATCCTGAATGACAATTGATGAGGCGATGGTAACTGAAGGAACTAAACATTTAATGGGGCTAAATTGTGCCCAAAACGAATATAAAACATAAGATAACAGTAGAGCGTCGTGGGTGTCGAAGTCGGCGTAGCAGCAGAGTCGAACGCCGGGGCGAGACTGACGACGCCTCGGCACGTGGAGCACCTCATGTACACGTGGGATTCTGAAACAATCGGCGTAAAAGGTTCGACGCGGAGAACATTCGGACCTGGCACAAGGAACAGGATTCTCGAATTTACCAGAACACGAATTTGCAAGAATAAATTAGACATCGCTCCCAGGAGTCGAACCCTGACTCTTCGCGTGGCAGGCAAGCACCATGGCTGTTAGTCTACGGCCGCGCTGCCTAACCGGCCAGCTGCGCGTGCGGCAATGCGTACAATTTCCTCGTAACTTATTTAAATGAAGAATATACATAAACAAATTACACTGAAAAAGAGGACAATCCTCAAAAATAAAATAACGATAAACTATAAGATAAAAAAGAGAAAAAAAATAAAAAAAATGAAAAACAAAGAAGACAAACCATCGTCCAATTCAGATAGATTAGCCCATTGACTAATTCAGTTCTGGGTTCAGGTAGCTCAAATCAACCTTTGACAACCAGAGAGAAAGAGTAGCGACGTTATGTTCATCACCAAATGTCCCTTACGCTTCCCTAATCTCTCGACCGAGCGTGCTCTTGTGTCTCTCAATTATGCTTGTGACCTGTAAACTAGTTTCACAGTTTGTGCAGAGGTGTTTTTGCACCGCAATGGACCTTTTCCCAGAAGCGTTCTGCGCACGCGCGAGCGCCCGATGCCAAGCGGCGGAAGTCGGAACGAAAAATCGAGGAAATTCGGAAGGAGGCTGTATATCAGCGAGTAGAACACGTAACTGCAGCATATATATAATTGTGTTACACAAAAAAAGAACGTCTACGGAAAGGAAAACACAACGTTTGAATGGACGCCACGGATGCCCCTCTTTCAAGTCGCGTTGGGCAGGCGCCGCTGCTCAGAGAGCGAAGAAACTGGTAGCGTAGCTCCCATTACCGATTGGTAGCGCAGGTAGGTCACTTCCTCGATTTTTAGTTCGTGCAGCCACCGCCTGGTGCCGTCGGTATGTGGAAAAGGTCCATTGGATGATAAGATTCTCTCGAAGCACGGGAAACCTCGAGGAGGTGCTCTCTTAAGCGGGGGTTTATGCAACGCCCTCTCTGACCAATGTATTAAGCACCGCATGGAAAGTAGATGGAGTATACCACTCGCTCCTCACAGGGAACAGTTTGACTGCCATCTTTGATGGCACATTCTTTGGTGGCTTCGTTTTTGTTAATTCTCCTGTATCGTTGTTTGAGGCGCAACTTGCACGAGAAGACAAGTGTTGAAGCCACGCTCCTATTTCCCACTCTGTGTGGAGAGAGAAGAAGGCAGCAATAAATGTTTCTTCCTAATTGAAAGGAGGTGCTGTCCTTCCTTGGTCCCCAAGTGTCATTATTCTTTCTTTGATTCTTGTATTTTCGCCAACCCGCTTTTTGCTCCTTTTCATGCATGTGCCATGCGCGACACTGTTAGCATGAACAAAACTTCGCCACTTTGTCGCATTTTACTTCGAAAGGTTACTGGCGGGCGTAGACATTGACCACTTAGTTTAGTATAAAAATTTAGCACCTTCCAGCACTATAGTAGTTTTGACGAAAGTCCTTAAATATTAAAGGAAAAAATGAAAACACGGCGATGGTTTGTTGCGCTATCAGTGTCGTGGAGCGTCTGCACACTTGATGGACGGAAGAGGAGAGAGCTTATACGATTTTTACGCCAACTGCTTGTTCAAGTTAAAAAGCAATATGTGGTTGGTACTGTTGTTCAATTTTGAACCGTTCTTTTGAGTAGCGCACAGTAATTTCGCTCCGCCTTGGACAATGTCCGACTTGCGTAGGCGATGTCTCGCTCGGTGCCTTCTTGTACTTGAACCAGTACCGCGCCAAGTCCTGCGTTACTTACGTCCGTGTGAATCTCGGTTTCCGCATCCTGGTCGAAATGTCCAAGAACAGGAGGCGCCTGCAGTCGTCGCTTCAGCTCGTCGAATGCCTGCTGCTGCTCCTCGGCCCATTCGAACTTCTCGGCGTCCTTCGTGAGGCTTGTGAGCGGTGCAGAAATCCTTGCGAAATCTCGAACGAAGCGCCGATAGTAGGCACATAGCCCTAGGAACCTTCGCACGGCCTTCTTGTCTCTTGGCACTGGAAATGCTGCGACAGCGCGAGTCTTCTCTGGGTCGGGACGAATGCCTTCGTTACTAACCACGTGACCTAGGAACTTCAGTTCGTCATGGGCGAACCGACACTTTGACGGCTTGAGGGTGAGTCCGGCGGTCCGTATGGCTTGGAGAACAGCTCGGAGTCGTCGCACGTGCTCGTCGAAGTCGCCGGAAAACACTACGACGTCGTCGAGGTAGACGAGACAGCTCTGCCACTTCAGTCCTGCCAGTACGGTGTCCATGACACGCTGGAAAGTTGGTGGCGCCGTGCATATTCCGAAGGGCATCACCTTAAACTCGTACAGCCCATCCGGTGTGACGATGGCTGTCTTCTCTCGGTACCGTTCGTCGACTTCGATCTGCCAGTAGCCGCTCTTCAGGTCCATCGATGAAAAGTATCGAAAATGGCGCAGCCGGTCTAACGTGTCGTCGATGCGGGGGAGTAGATAGACGTCTTTCTTCGTCACTGCGTTTAGCTGCCGGTAGTCCACGCAGAACCTAAGCGTCCCGTCTTTCTTCTTAACCAGTACGACTGGGGAGGCCCAAGGACTGCTTGAGGGTTGAATTATGTCGTCGTTCAGCATCTCTTGAACTTGCTCCTGCTTCTTTGATGAAGACTCTGTACGGCGATCGATGCACAGGGCGCGCGTCGTCCTCGGTAACGATGCGGTGCTTCGCAACGGCGGTTTGGCGCACCTTCGACGACGTCGCAAAGCAGTCGCGGTATTCGGCGAGCAGGTTAATCAGCTGACGTCGTTTCGGGCCCGGAAGCTTAGGGTTAATATCGAGCTGCGCTGGCGACGTACTGTCTTGCTGAGGTGGTGAAAATTCGTCAGCAATGGCGGCGATTTCCGCGGAGTCTCGGAGTTCCTCGACGTGGCCAACGGCTGCCCCTTTCGTGAGGTGTTGCGTTTCATTCCGGAAGTTCGTCATGAGGATCACAGTGCGGCCATCCTGAAGTTCAGCTACCCCTCTTGCGACGCCTATTCCTCTTCCTAGAAACAACTGGAGGCTCCCCTTGAGCAGAACTTCGCCGCAGAAAGCTTCGGTGTTCCCGACAGGTACGAAAACACTCGACCGCGGCGGTAAGTTTACGTGACTTGCGAGGACTCGGACCGCGGATGACGTCGCTTTGGGTTCCTCCGGTGGTGAAAGAGGTTTTCGCAGAGTTAGCCGGTTTGCTCTGAGGTCGATGACGGCGCCATACTCGTCGAGGAAGTCCATTCCGAGGATAACGTACCCCTCGAACAGTCCCGCAGAACGACGAACTTCACAGGGCACGTCTCACCGTGGATCTCGACGCGAGCAGTACATCGCCCGACTGGTGTGATGAGGTGCCCACCGGCGGTTCGTATTTGAGGGCCTTCCCACGGCGTTGTCACTTTTCGCAAGCGGCGAGAGAGCCTCCCACTCAATACTGAGTAGTCTGCTCCGGTGTCCACGAGTGCCGATGCGTCGTGGCCGTCGATAATGATGTTTAGGTTGTTGGACACCGATGCATGGACGTCGTTGTGATGCGCAGCGTCGAGAGAGTGGGAGCGCTCCGGCGTTCTTGGAGGCTCTTTACTTCGGTTGTCTTCGGCAACGCCACCTCCAGGCGTTGCCGCACTTAGTTTTCCCGGCGACGCAAGGGCGACGGGCTCTCTCGGCGCGTTCGTGGCGCTGGAGACGCTGAACGTCTGGGCGACGGTGAGCGGGACTCACGGCGGAGCGGCGTTGAAGATGGCGAACGTCGGAGGTACTCCTCGATGTCACGAGGGCGTTCGTCGTACCTTGGGCGCGGGTCGTTCGGGTGGAACCCGCGCAGCCCCAGTTGTCGGTAGGGGCATCGACGGTAAATGTGGCCCGCTTCACCGCAGTGGTAACACAACGGGCGTCGATCGGCCGTCCTCCACACGTCGGTCTTTCGTGGAGCAGCTTGTTCTGGGCGGACGTACGCCCGATCTTCATGGCGTCGTGAATACTGCGGCGCTAGAGGTTCACGTCGAGGTGGTGCCGTATACGGCTGAGCAGGGGGCGGTGGTCGTCGGGTAGCTGCGGGGTAGCTCAGCTTCGGTGTTTCAGGAGCGGTGCTGGCGAGAACTTCAGGCTGCAGCGCCTGCTGAAGTTCTTCCCGGACAATCTCAGCGACTGAGGGCTTAGCCGGGCTTGTGGCAGCAGGTAGCAGCTTCCTGATTTCCTCCCGCACGACGTCCCGGATTATCTCGCGGATGTCCGTGGGGTTGTAGCCGGAAGATGAAAAGTCAGCGACGCCGGGAACTCGGTGATAGTGGGCGGCGCGTGCTTGAAGGGCACGTTCGATGTTGGTGGCCTCTGTGATGAAACCTTCGACGGTGGTAGGCGGGCTCCGAACAAGGCCTGCGAAAATGTTTTCCTTGACGCCGCGCATCAAGACCCGGAGCTTTTTCTCTTCGGGAGCGTTTGGGTCGGCCCGATTCATCATGTGGAGAACGTCTTCGACGAAGCTCGTGATGCTTTCAGTCGGCCCTTGGGTTCTCGCTCGCAGGAGTTCTTCGGCACGCTGTCGTCGGTGCTGGTTGGCAAAGGTGCGTCGCAGCTCGGCCTGGAATTCTTCCCACGACGAAATCGACGCTTCGTGGTTCTCGAACCAGGTGCGTGCCGTGCCTTCCAGAGCGAAGTAAACGTTCTGAAGGCACTGCTCCGGAGTCCATGTGTTATGGCGAGCAACTCGTTTGGAATGTTGCAGCCAATCTTCGACGTCCTCGTGGACCTCCCCGTGGAATGGCGTCGGAGTCCGGGGTGCGACGGGAAGGTATACGACGGCGGCGGCGGACGGGTTCTGCGACGACCCGTTGTCCATCGTCGGCCTCGTTGGCTGCCTGGTCCGGGGTGGCAGAAGTCCGTATTCCGGGTGTAGACCTTGGGTGCGGCGACTGGTCCGAGTTTCAGGTTCCGCGTTGTGTGGTCTTCTCACCGGGCTTGGAATCGGGCTTGCACTGCGGGCCCTGGGAGGGGAACGCTGCACGGGCATGCGGTACCCCGCACCTCCACCAAAATGTCACGGGTGGTGACCAGAATAACAATAAATAAACAGGAAGAAATAAACGTTTAATGTGGCGAACTTGTGCCAAAAATAAACGGGTACACAAAGGTAATAACAGAGCGGCGCGGGCGTCGAAGTCGGCGTAGCAGCAGAGTCGAACGCTGGGGCGAAACTGACTGCGGCTCGCCACGCGGAGCCCCTTATGTACATGCGTGGGCTTCTGGAATAATCGGCGTAGAAACTTCGACGCGTAGAACATTCGGGCCTGGAACAAGCAACATGATTCTCGAATTCTCCAGAACACTGAATTGCAGGAATAAACGAAAGACACGTCGCTCCCAGGATTCGAACCCTAGCTTTTCGCGTGGGAGGCAGGCGCGATAACCATTAGGCCACGCGGGCGCTGCCTACTTGGCCAGCTGCGCGCGCGGCAATATCAGCACAAAGTAAGCGGCATGGGTGAGGGAATTCGAAACTAGTTCGATAAACAGCCTGTGTAATATTCTGAGGACGAGACATCGGCTGGCTTACAGTGCATTTTTTTTTTCCGGACAACTTCCATTTTACGAAATTTCATCGTGAGCAAAAATATGCAACTTTATTAGCGAACCATTTAATAATGCGGAAAATACGGACCGAGATTTGTAGGAAGCCAATCGTGCGGTTTTCCCTTCGCTTTATTTTTGACTGAATTCCGCAAGACCTTTGAAAACAAAAACAGGGGTCTTCTTTGGCGGATGACGGTTTTACTCGTAGAATGCCTAGCGGTGCAGTCATGCGCCCTGTCTGTGCCTTTTTTTATTTATTTTCTTTGCGCGCGCTATTTCGGGATAATTTATACGAGACAGAAAGGCATTTGCGTTTGTCCCAGGGGAACTGTCCAACAGGCGTTCGTTTTTGAGATAATTATATGTAATGCAACCGCCGTCTTGTTCCCGCGACCCGCCGCAGTGTACCTTTAACGTTCATGTGTTTTTTTGTTGTTTTTTTTTTTGCGGCGCACGTTTTGTTGGAAATTTGTTCTCTCCCTTTTCCTTCCATCAACTGCTAATTCCGCGTGGCGAGAGAAACGTGAAAGTTATGTTTTCAGGCGACCTGCCCTTGCACACTGGGCGCAGCTAATACCATACTCAACTGGATTACACGGCATATTTACCTCGCAAACACATTATTGAGTGCGAGATGTGATTCAGTTTTACAATTATTCTTCAGAGAGATTATAACAAAAATATCCCACGCTCAGTTCTCATGAAGATGGCCAGCCCGCCAGCCGCCTGTTTAATGCTGGGGATCACTGGACTACACTCCAGTAAGCTTGGTCTTTTAAGTATAATCGCCAAACCTTCCTTTCTCGCTATACGGTTTGCGTGGGTCAAGCCAGGCTCTCAAATAAAACTTATCTTCCGCGAGTGTCGCATGAAACCAAAAACAACAGCAACACACACCTCCCGCGAATATTTGGGCCGAGATGTCCCGGCTTCCATGTGACTGCAATCACTGTTGTTGTTTTTTGTTTCTTTTTTAACCCGCCGCACGTTGCGCTTCGGGCAGCGTACCCTTTAATCCGAGTGATTTACAAGGTCGTAAAATTGGCGCCGCGGCATTGTTTGGCCCGCAGTGTCCGCTCCCACAACTGAACACGCGCCCTGTTTTAATGGGCACTGCGCGGTACCCCACCGAGACCAAACCTCGAACCGGAGGATCGCGAACAACAACGACTCTTTTTCGTGGAATTCATTACTCTAACGGACAACCATGCCCACGCATCCGTGCCACTATTCTTGGAGCGAAGCTGACGTTATGTTTCCGAAATGTAAAAATGCTTCGACTTTATTTTTTTTTTTTCGAGATACTATTCTGCCTGAGATGGAATACATTACGGATGGAAATTGAGGAAGACATTGAGACGAGAGCGCTCGGAGAAGTCGGAACACCGAGCTGTGGTGGGAGTGATAAGCGGGTAGATGCAAAAAAAGATAGGCGTCTTTTTTCTATTCGCAGTTCGAACGCCTTTTAAATCGGACACCGGACTCCGGCGTTCGGCGTTCGAACGCATTCAAAGATGGAGAAAATATGAAGGTTTGGCGTCGACGCATTAATCATTCCAATCGGAGCTCTTTGTTCTGACGTCCCGCGCTCTCTCAACTCCTTTTGTTTCTGAATTTCTAGCCGCGTAGGAAAAGTAGGAAAAGCCCTCTTTGCGCAGGAAAAACCTGGATGGGAACAAAATAAGCCCAAGTACGGACACTCATTGCATTCTGATAGACACAGCGTCGTGTTGTATGAGGGAAGATTAAAGGGTCATTGGATTGCGTCTTTTTTTTTGAAGGATATTAAGGAAACTTTGTTTTGGCGTGAATGCAGCTCCTACATCGACACGTTCGAGCCTGCAGTCAAAAAGCCATAGACTTCAGAATTTTATCAAAGGAGTGAACGAATATCGTACTTGTCTTCTTAGCGGATGCTGGACGCCTGCCTGTGAGATTAGGGCAGAGGTGTGCGATTGAATTCAGCGTTAAGCTTGGGGCGAGCAGAACCGAAACGTTTCACATGTTGAGGCCAGTGTTGGATGAATGTATTTCATAGACAGCAGCACGCGAGCGAATGACGAAGCATGTTTCTGTATGACGTCCACTGAGGGGTTCAACTTTGCCAAGGCCTCGGAACTGTTGCAAAACAACAGAAGGATAACTGTATGTGCGTGAACTTTCAGCTTCGGGTGGTATCTTGTTTGTACGACCTCAACAGACTGTGACAGACGTACTGAAAATGCGACAACTTTGCACCTGAGAAGGGGGATCATGAATTTTGCAGAAGGTCAGATGCAAGAACAAATTTATGTGTGCAAGAAAATTGTTCCACTGCCTGCTGACTGCAATCGGTGGGCCTGCAGTCGAACACCTTCTTACGGTTCAGAGTTATGACCGTGTAATTTCTTGGCTTTCCCAACACTTCAAAAGCAGCTCCGTGGAACAAACGTTTCCACGGACAATGAAGTGACAAAGACCGTGCCTGCAATGCTAACAATGATGTCGCAAAGGGGCCTCCTGCATGTATCTGCGGAGTTTTTAAAACGTTCTAAAAATTGTCTTGATTGTGAGAAGCGCTGCTCCAAAAAGAAAATGCAATAAATGCAAAATCATGATTCAAAGTTAAAAAAAAAAAAAAAAAAATATATATATATATATATATATATATATATATATATATATATATATATATATATATATATATATCAGTCTTTTTTTTTTTGGTCAGCCCTGGTATTTGAAGTAAATTTTAAGAAAATACAAATATAGTGCAACATATCCTATAGCCAAACAGTAATGAGGAGGAGTTATATACCAACAACAAAACAAAAGCAGAAACTACTGATATATTAAAATTGTAAAGAGCTGTTCCAGAAAGGAATAAACAGTGTCAGACTAAACAGCACATCTAAGTAATTTATCAAAATTGAATAGAGTCACCCGAGAACATAGTTTTAATCAGTTTACAACGAAAGTCAATCCTCAAATGCCACATTCGATGATTATGGTTGGTCGAGTGATTCGACTAATGGGTATCTCGTTAAGTGTTCTACCTGTCTTGCGGTATTTTCACGCATCCACTGATGATAAGAAATGAAGTTCATAGGCAAGCTACCTTCCTCCAAGCATCTTACACGCGCTGTTAGTACTGCTGTCCAAGTCAATGCCAAGGAGGGCACAGCTCGGCGTGGGCGACGCCTTCTTTTTACGGGAACACACGCAACTTTGCGCCAGCGTTCGTTAAGTGTTCATATTACCACAACTGACGCACATAAATTTGCTGCCTCTGTAACCACTTTCATTTCGGCTTTATACGACGAATTCCTTCTTCTACTGTGCTAAAACGGCGTGCAAAAATGTTTGGTTGAAAGAACAAAAATGTACCGCTCCATTGTATAATGTCATTCAACGATTTTAAATGATTTTGAAAATGATAATTATGATGTGTCCTTTAGTGCCTGAGTGGTTTAGGAACGCAGGGTGAGTCAAATGCGAAGGTCCTTACAATCGCTCCAGAACTAATGAAATTACTGTTTTTGTCTATAAGAACCTCGGAAAACTGATCACTAAGCCAAGTGAGAAAGCGAAACTAGTTTATTCTATTGATTTATTTATTTAACAATGTACCACCGTTCTTCACTAAAAGCCACCCCAGGAGTTCAATCAATATTAAATTACGAAAATATTAACATGACAAAACAATTCGGAGGTTCAAAAAAATAGGTCGTCAAGTGCATCAGTGAAAGGTCCAATTGAGGACGGCATTGCAATAGCATATCTAAGTGAATTCCAGTCTTTGATTGACTGGGGAAAACATGCCGAGTGTGGTGCTTATTTAGTTGTTGGTGGTTGTAATTTTGAACTTGGATATCAGCAAAGATTAAACGAAGCGTAAGACTCGTAGTGTGTGAACCGAGTCGGACTCCGAACATTTCGAAAGTTCGAACGATTTCGAAATCCTTACGATTAATACAGTTCGCGAAACCGAAAACGTAACAGACATTGAGCGTGACACTCGCGCCGGTTAAATTTGCGTTCCAACCTAACCCTAACAGACAATTCCGTCCGCCGTTCAAGGAAAACGCGCAGTGCTTCGCACGATTTCCAGTTCCAAAACACACATCGACCAGGAAATCCCGACTAGATTTTTCTTCTTTCTTCCGAAACCGCCCTGCCCTTCCCCAACACGTCGAGCGGCGAAGTTGTTTAAATGCAAAACTGAATTGAAAGGGCCTCCGGCACTAACCGACTTTGCGTAATGAAATCCGCCGTCCCCCACACATGCTCACGCGAAACTCAAAAGGATGCATAATACGAGCGAAACAAAAACAAGTGTTGGAAGAAGCGTAGAGGTGCGGAGCAAGTTTCGACAGGGACGAGGGACAGGCAAACAGTCCCCTCCTCTCCTCCTCCCCCAAAACCCGACACGGCGACGCTCATCCGGGACACGAGATAATAATCCCTTCACTGTAAACTATGTCTCCTAGGTCTTTACCTTGGGGTAGAAAGCTTAGATTGCAGAGAGGGACTATCTCAAACCATCGGAGAGTTTACATTTTAATGGCAAACGCCTCCTGCGGAAATTAGTGGCAAGTGCGCATGCGTTGGGTTGTCGGGTGGCGAGGGTGAACGCTGGAGCAAAAACTAGGACGCTTGCAGACGATTGATTTTGTCACCCCCTCGCAGCTGGCATTGCCAATGCGGCCCCTAAACCTCATGGCGCCGATAGAGCAGTGGGAAACCCTCTGCAAGATAGGCATTCGAGCCTGGGGCTTTGAGGCAGGAAAAAGGGGTTGGGAATGGTTCGAGCACGTTCGGGCGGGGGGAAAGCTGGAATTCGCTAGAACGAGCGTCACCCCCGACTGTTAGGCTGTGTACCCCGTTCGGCCCTAAGCTGGCTGTTGTGTGGAGCCTAAGCGTCCAATCACCTGCGTTCCTTTCATCATGTGACCTCTCTCTCTCTCCTTGTCGCCAGAGGGCGGGAGCGTGAACAGGCGGCGAAAGATATTCGTATGACTGGAACAAAAAGCAAGTAGCTTCCACCGCACTCTCAGCTTTTCAGCGAACTGGGTGTAGCCCATAGGAAAATCCGTTCACGGACATAGTGATGAACTTCTTGCGCTGTGTTCTCTTTTCGCGATAACCTTGCCTGCAAGTAATATTTTTATCAGCGTTACCTTCGGTGTTGGAAAATTTCGGAAGCGCAGTGGCTGGTTCCATCTACGACGGGAAGTACCGTTGGGGACGTATTTTGACAGGCAGAAATGTTAGTCACCGCCACTTCTTGATCACCGCAGAAGTAGTCACGGCGTACCCACTAGGGAGTTTTTGAGAGATCATTAGCAGTGTTCTTAATGGAAGTGCCGCCGGTTTCCCTTAAGTTCCGATAACGGTGTGTAATGATTGATATCAATTACAAGTGCAGCTACACGAAGACTGAAATCTGAGCTCGAATCAAATTAGAATTAAATACTTGAAAATATTGGCCACAACATTAATCTAGGGATTCTAATATCCAATATTAAAACTTTTACATGCAATACACACCAATTTAAAAAAAAAGTAGAAGCTTGATAAAGGACTGCGTGCTTTCTTTCACTCTCTCGCGGGAGGAGCGCCTATCGAAAGCATGGACAGGTCCGTAGCGCCATGGCGCGGCTCCTACACCAAGTATTTTCCACAGACCCCGATGGGACTGGCCTAAACTTCCGGTGTAGCAGCCAACCTTAGTATACAATTAATGTCAGCTTACCTGAGCACAGCGCTATATACAAAACGTTCGGGAGCACAATCGGCTCTAATTAATTTTACACGAGAGCCGAAAATTGTGATCACAGACTCCCTCCATGCGCTGGCGAAAGGCGCCGCGATCTTCACAATCCCATACGTCTGCTCGATCTGCCAGCACTCAAAGAGCATTTTGATAATAAGAGGAACAAAAAGTACTTAGTATGTAAATTTGATAAATATATGGCACTGGTGTATGTTGCCGCGTAGTGTTTTCAAAACCGTCGAACAGCAGATGCTGCGTAGGGGAGATCTTCCAGAGGTGATAAACGATAAGCCTGGCGGTATGATGCCGCCATTGCCGCTCACAACTGAGGGACACGCGATCGAACCCAGAGCATTGGGCAACTCCTGCGGATCAAATGAGGAGAAACACGCAGACAGAGAAACGCTGGACCTTGGTAGGTTTCGAATGTCGCTTTGCCCAACCTTTGCTTCGGAGCGAGATCGAGAGACACTGCCGCGGGATGGCATGGAATCGGCGAAGGAGCCGCGGGTGCATTAAAATAGGACCGAACGGGGAGCGTTTTCTTACGAGACTTAACATGGACGCTGTCTCTGGTGGCGCTGCTAACGAGCTACCAGGTCGACGAGGTGCGCCCCTACACGTCAGTCACCACTTGAATTGTAGGGTGTGGCGAGTCCCGAACTTCTTATTATTCCTCCGCAGCCAATGAGAGTTTCGCATTATGCAACAAGAACGCCGAAGATCCAATCAGTAAGCAAGAAAGGCGGTTAGAATTAGCCACACCCTTTTTTGTTTCAGCGATTAGTCACTAATCCCCAATTAAAAACAAATTTGATAACGACGGACTCCGTGTGAATCGTGCGACGTTCTGAGCCAACACCCTCGGCACGTCGCTCGGCGCTGTGGGCAGCGAGACGTTAGAAGTTTAGAACGGCTGATTTAGCATTGTTTGAATCGTACAAAAATATTTGTCATATTATGAACCTGAAACTAGGTGCAACACGTGTAAGCCTGCTGCGCAAAGAGCTGATGGTGGTGACGCGAGACACTTTAGTTCAATAGAGTCCCTCGATGCGTTTTCGTTTGTCTTGTAGGTAACGTCAATTGCACCAATGCATGAGTAGCATGCACCGGTCCCATCTTGGAAGCAAGTGATGGCGCGGAACAAGCTCGTGACCTATGTCTCAGACGTTTACAGAACAATGGTTTTCAACTTCTCAGTACTTGAATTAAAACGAGAGGCGTGATTATTATCGAGTGATTTTAGAATTTAAAAGGGGTGACGTGGCCTGGTTTTCGGAATTTATTCAAGCGTGTCATTGAAGCTTGACTGCTACTGTCTCGTTCGACGAACTGTCCGGGAGAGTTAGATGATCATGCGTTTAGCCATGTTCAAACAACTCCGCGCGCGCTTAGCAGATCGAACACGTCTGCCCCACGCACACGTTGTGGTGTAACCTCTGCGATATGACGTTGACTCACGCTCTCATCTGCTGCTCCCCTTTTGATTTTCTCTCTGTATTAGCTGGAAAAACGTTCTGTGGCACACCAACGTAGGCCAGCAAGTGGTATCTCCACACCTTGAGCGTCGATTCAAGCTGGGATCTTGAAATCCCTCCGCTCTTCAGAAACGCCGCATGAGGCAAGACCTACTAGAGTAGAAGGCCGTAGACTATATCTTGTACACCACCTACCGAAGGCTACAGTTGTTTCCAGACTGGTTACGAATGCTGCGTCAGTGCTCGGCTGGAACAGGTGTCCAATGGGCGAGGACACAGGATCCAGAGGAACACTGACGAAGAACTCGGGTACAATTTGTGCTCCGTGCTGGCCCCCTTTCATTGCAGTGTAAATCCTATCACTACGGCCCAGTCATCTATTACAGAGGGTGTCGCATGAAGTGTCCTCCGAGCATATTCTCAAAAGGTGATAGCCGAAAGGATGATTTTCCGCATTTCAACACTTATAGAGGAAAAGCCGACTTTAGTGAACAATGTAGCAACTTGGCTTCCCCTCATAAAGGCCGACCTTGCGGCGAAGTATCCTTCCCGATGCTTACCGGCTTAATTTTTTTTTTTTTTTTTTTTTTTACAGCGTAGTTATTAAGGGCTAGTTTCCGCAGGATCGTGTCCGTCCTCACATGACCTGATGTTACAGAACTCTGGACAGCTACTGGCATCTATGAGTGACGGCGGAAACGTCTCGAGCCTTTCCAATCTGGCTTGCCGACTTGCGGCAGGCCATTACTTCAGTAGTACAGCTTCGCTGGTCTTCCTTCTTCAAAAAAGGGAAGGGCTGAAAGATTTTTTTTTTCTTTCTTCTATTGGGGAGGGGGGGGGGGGAGAGGGGAGGATATTAAGACTAACATAAAATCAAGTTCTGTAAATTACCGTTTAAATAACACATAAAAAAGGTTTTAGTAGACGGGTATGTCATTCCTCTGAAGGTATTTAATACCGCGTCCCAGCCACTCCGCTTCCGCAACTTCAACCATTGTTTTGGCGCAAATGGGATTTATCCATATTGATGTTTTGTGATATAGAGAATCTCACGAGCATTTAGATCATCTTGATAAACTTGATTTCAACTTGCGCTTCCCTGCAAGCCTTTGAACGAAAAAATTCTTCTCAATGTCGTGAATTATATCCGAACTGCAAAAGCGCAAGCCCGTGCAATATCATCACAGAGTGACACAAACATCGCTTAAGACATAGGACATAACAGAAACCGCCACAGGAAGCACAACTGTATTTAAGTTACCTCTATAAAGTAATAAGTTGTTGTTGTTGTTTTGTGAAATAGGCCATTTAAATATTAAAACTTTTCTTTTTGCTCTTCGTCTCCTAAAGACTCCGGCTCTGCTAAACACGGCGGCTCTCGGCATCGTATGCTTGTTCGTTGGCGACGTTCGTTGCGCCATCTTTTGCCTCGCGTGCGAAACGGCGCCGTGTTTTTTGAAGACCGGTGGCGTCACTGCGTTTCCATAGGAGTATAAGCCTTTTTCTTTCTTTAGTTTTTCCTCAGGTAAGTTCGCTCTTTGCAAATTTTACAAAAAGAAATGCACCATCTGTGGGCAACGCTGCACAAAGTTGTAGCGCGATAGGTTAAAAAACCGAATTTCGCGGTCGATATAAAGAGCCTGACCTCTCCTTGAATCACCCTGTAGATCGGGCCTCGTGACTTCAGAGGCGATACATACTAAAAGTATTCTTTTAATCTGCTTTCAATATCTGAACTGTGTGCCTACTACTAGTATATCTTCAATGTGCCATTGACTAACTAAAATATACTTGAAATATCGAAATATACTTCGCAAAGTGTGTCTTCAAAGAGCAAAATTAATATGCACTTAAATGCTTTTGACTCTAGGTATAACTTATAATAAGATCTTCGGGCGCCAGGGACGTTCTCGCAAGGGCCGTTCTCGCAAACGTGTATAGAGAGTAGGTAAGCCGAAAGGCAAAAAAACACACAAAAACCTACAACGTTAACGAGCTTCTAATCCCGTGATGATGAGCAATTGTAAGGAGGTCCTTATCGTCAGTAAACGGCCTTGAGACACCTATTTTTTTATTGTGTGCTTAGCATAGATGATGACCCAAAAATAAAGAAAAAATATCTTCCCAGCGTAGAGCTCGTCACGCTAACGGATTCACGAAGGACTTCACTTCAGTGAGGACGAGGCAGCGTTCTCTTCGCCAATGGAAAAAAGCGCCGGTAATGGGGGAGTATACCCAGCGCACCTTGGGGCCCTTCCGCTTCTGTCCTTTTTCTACGTATGCCCGTCTTGGGCCTTTTCTGAATCGCCTTTTGTACAGATGATGTCTTCGCTTTCTAGGCCAGTTTAATGACCGTCCGCTGCATCTGTCCGCGCTGCTTTGGGTTTTCGCTTTTTTACTTGTATTGATTTTGCTTGTTATTCCCTTTCCACCTTTTCACTTCATTTTTATTAACCCATTCTTTACTGTCGTCTAATGAAAACATGCCAAGCTACATACAAGGCTCCATGGCTTCGAATGTCTACATTACTTGTTTCTTTACTCCCGCTAAATATCTTATTTTCCGTCTCTCAAAGTTGTTTTTTTCCTTATCTCATTTATTATTTTTTTCGTGTATGGCGTCAAGAGCCCCTTTCCGTTTCTTCGAGATAAGGTTAATTTCTTTTATTTCAGACTTCGCAGAATTATTAATATATGTTTGCTATCCATCATTTTCTCGCTAATATTTTGTTTCGTTCTATTTTCCAAGCAAGTTGGGCTTAAGCGGCCGTTTTGTTGGAACCTCGCTAATCTTTTGTTTCTTTATCTTTACTTTTTAGCGAATTCAGCTTATGTTGTCTTTTTGTTTGAAGCTTTACATTCCGCTGGTAACTTCATCTACTCGTCCGCTGTCATGCTTGGAGGCTCTTTGATTTTTGAATTATACCGTAATTATCTTCAGAGCAGTTTGTCCCGCGCTTTAGATATGCCCAAACATTTTTATGCGCATTTCTTATTTTCTCTGGCGATTCTTTCATTCGGGCAAGTCGTGAACAATTGGGTCTCTTTTTGGTAAGCGTTTTTTTTTTTTTTTAATGAAATCTTTCCTCTATCGATTGAGTTTCACTTCTCGTTTTACCCATCATTTTATTCTCTTTACCTTTGGCCCCCAACTAACAAATCCGCTAAGTTCAAACTAGGGCACATGGAACGCGTTTTTGAATGGTCTGTTTTGTCCCCTCTGCGGAGAGAAAGTTGTCTGCTTCTTGCGCAGGAGTGGCGGTGACGTCAGAAGGACGCTGAGCTTTGATTGGCTTTGATTAAAAGGATAGTGGGTACACCTTTATGCTGGATGCCTCGACGTCTACCCACTATTTTCGTTTTCAATCAGTCCATAAGAGCTCGGCGTTCCAACGTCATCACAACCCATGTGCAAGAAGCGGACGCAACTTGCGTTCCGCATAGCCGCCCATGGATCCAAAGCGGTCTCAAAGTGGCAACAAATGACATCCCAGAATCCACCGTATCAGATTTTGTTGGATGTCGCAATCCTGGCGGTTCATTGTAGAAGTTCCGTCAAAAAGTAGTAGCGAACGCAAGCGTCTCTGTCCTAGTTGCCTCCCAGTTCCTTATTACAGCTTCCGTAAACTGCCTGATAGAATATAATTTCTAAATTTTTCCAATGTAGAAAACGTGTATTAGATAAGCGATTGCGCTACTAAAACTACTTACTATTCATTCTTTAATTTAATATAGCTGTCTTTTTTGAAATTTTGGTATACGGGTTGTAGGAATGCATTTTTGTTTTTGAGGAGCGTTCTCCAATAGACCCTTTTTAAAAGTTCATCGCGGAATATTGTCGGTCGCCATTTCTTCGGAACAAACCGTGTGATTGAATCCGAGTCTCGGGGAAACGCTGACGTCACGCTCGTGTCCAATACAGACTCAGAGAACGAGTCCAAACAATGGTGAACTCGAATATTTGAAGTACCAGGTGCAAGGTGACCCGTAGGTCTGAAAATATGTTATCGGAGAAGTTAGGAAGGTAAAAATGGCTCAAACATTTTGTGTTTTTTTTTTTTAGAAACCAAGCAATATTTGAATATTCTTGAATCAAAAACAATTATCTACTTCTAATATTCATCTCGCCATCACGAAACATATATTCCACTACAAGTGTTTTTTCAGAGACCCTTGACGCGTTACTAACTTAGCAGTTGTCGCGTCGATCTTATGCTTACGCACATTTCGGCATAGCAAAAAGCCTCCGTTGGAATCCTTTTCGCGGTTGCACGCTTTCTCCAGCAACCCTCTCCGCCTTCAGAATTCCATTCCCTTACAATTTTCTGCCGTTATATCCTCTCCTCCTTTCTTTTTCTTTATATCCTTTTTTTTTTATTCAACGTACTCTAGTTCCGTCGTGTTCACATTTCGTTCCCAACCTCAAAACGAGCGAGACAGCTTGGCAAATTCCTTTCCCAATCTTCTCTGTTCTTGACCACGCTCTGAAATCCATAATTCCGAGAGTGGTTTTCTTTCCCGCTCACACGCTATTACGGTCAATAATGGCTGCAGCTACCTTCTGTCTCACCCAAACGATGGACCAAAAGAGAGTCTGCGAGTCATCGAGTCCAATGCAACGCAGTGTGCGCGTCATGTCACCCTTGAGAAGAGGCGCAGCGGCGCTCGGATCGCTCTATTCACGAGATACGCTGAGACTTCTGGATTGGCTTGGAATGGCTCGTAGAATCTGCTGCGGGCCATCGTAGAGTGTAAGAGAGTGTTGAAACGGGCCGTTACTTATTGCTCGTTCACGCTCTTTGCAGCGCCTTGGTGCTCATTTCCAAAATATCGCTTCTCGGCAGTCGTTTCTCCGAGTGCGAAGGGGAATTTGCCCTTCCAGTTTTTTCTTCTTCTCGAGAGCTTTGACTGCTTTCGAAATGAAGGATCGAGGCTCTACGCAGCACCTGCTGGTATACACGAGGGTAATTAAAGGCTCCCTTTAATCATTCTGACAAACCAAAACTACTCCGTGCTAAGCCCCGATGTGGCAAACCTAGCCTAGACATGGCTTCCCCGCCACGTCATAGCTCCATGCTGGTGCTAATTTCTTCTTTTTGTTCCGACGAAAAGGTATCTGGTGGTGTGCAACGTCAGCAGCAAAAGGTAAGCCCCCAGCAGCGAGGTTGATACAGCGCTGGCCTCTGTGCAGACATTGCAGGCCACGTTCCTATGCGAGTGGAAACAGAGCGAGAGGAGGATATCGGAGCGCGAGGGGGCGCAAAAGACTCGAGCTCCAGCTGAAATGATTTATGAGTGGACGTAAAGCCAGCTGTTTTTGTTTCTACTGCCTGTTCCAACGCATTTCAGAACGAAAGCCGGACGCCAGCATTCATTGTTCGAACGCGTTCGAAGTGACAGTAGGGAAAGGTAGCAAGATCTGCGTCTACCCACTAATCATTCCAGTTCGGCTGCCTTCGGGTGCACTTCGCTTAGCGATATTGCATAATTTTCAGTACGTCCGGTGCCTGTCAGTACGCACTCTCGAAAAGGAAAAACAAATTATGGCGGGCAGCAAAATGCCGCCCTCGCACTGTCACTGAAAAACGCTCGTGCCGGGAAACATGCTTGGTCCACCTCAGGAATAAGCAAGCGCCACAACGAAAATGGTCTGATGTCATCACCCTAAGCTAGGGTGTTCTAGAACTGGGAGTTGAGCTTACCGCGTAGCCACCTCCATAGCAGCTGAATGTCGTGAACCCCAAGTCACCTAGCCGCGTTGGGAGATTTGTGTTTGTCGTTTGTCCCTCTTGTTCCCACTCTCCAGGAAATATTTTCGTAATTTTGTCCAGCTCGCTTAATTGCATAATATTAATAAGCTTTAAAAGCCAAGCCTTTCACCCTTGTTGGTGTTAGACTGGTGGCAGCTCACAAAAACCTGTTTGCTCCACTGACGTCGTACTCCTGGTTAGCTCAGGTGGTAGGGCGCTCCCTGGAAATGGAGAGGTCCCGGGTTCGATACCCGGACCAGGCGGATTTTTTCGGTCGCACGTGACCACAGCAACCACAATGGTTGTTTTGTCGACGTCATTGCAAGCTATGCGTACGAACGTTATTAGATAAGCTCACTTATGGAACTTGTCATAAACGCTGCTTGAACGAGAAGTACTCCCCCCCCCCCCCCCCCTTTTCATCACGACCCACTTCCCGCTGCGCCAAACGGCTGCTATGGTAACTGCAGCGCATTTTATAAAAACGCTCGTTTCGAAGCACAGCGTCTATATGGTTAACCATGTTGAATTAACCTGAGACTAGGGTAGAGAATAAACATCAAAACATGGAACGGACAGAAAATAGACAGGACGAAGTCTCAAAATGGGGCCGGCCGGCCTCTTGGCCACTGATCTCTCCCCACCCCGCAGAACAGAAGCGCACGACCCTGAGCAAACTAGAGGCTCGGAGAACGTCGGAGCGTCTCGGGAAATGTTCGCCTCCTCAAATGAAACTTGCGCTTTTCTCAATCTGTGTTCTACAAGAGCCGAAGAGAAGGCGCGGCTGGATCGATGGCGGATCCTGTTCGCGCACACAGCAATTGGGCTAGATGCGCAATGGACATTTTTTGATACGTCGTCCTGTCTATTTTCTGTCCCTTCTACGTTTTGATGTTTCTTCTCCACCCCAGTTTCAGGTTAATTCAACATGGTTAATAATCACCAGCTCGCCTGCACCCTTATGATTTTTTCTAGATGGTGTTCCACCGAACTTTTAAGAAGCACACAGTTTCGAGACGGAAATCTAGATGGCGCTTCAAACGACGGAAGACGGACCGAAGTGAGTGAGGTGGGGGTACCCCCTCTGTGGGAGATCCACAACTGATGTTATTTAGCAGATGCATACGTGGGAACCGGTCGGTCAAAGAACTGAGTATAAAGCCACAACCACGCTGCTCACACCTTTTACAGAAGACACGGTGTTCACTGCAAACGTTAGAGAGCTTGAGGAAACCGCTTTCGCGCATCCGTTACGGTACAATGGGCCCTCCGGTACGAACTGGGCATCCGCGAGTGTTCTGCGGTAGCACATGGGCAGTTCGTACCAGAGGGCACACCGTACCGTCTCGAATGTCCAAAAACGGTTCCCTACAACTCTCTTATACGACAGCTATCTGCGGACACGCTTTGGGCATGTCAGCAGCTCGTTCACTTTAATCCTACGTTTGCTTCTACCCTTTCTGAAGACACCTTTGGTAGGACCAATCGGACAGGGCTGTTACACGAGGAACAACCACGCCGCAAAAAGCTTCTGCAGCCTGCTTCTTGCGTAATGAATAAGCAGCCTGACCGAGGCTCAAGATACCCATTGCGCATGTTCCCAAACCGTTGGGGGTACGAACAGGATCTGCCATCGATCCAGCCACGACTTCCCTTCGGCTCTTGTAGAACACACATTGAGAAAAGCGCAAGTTTCATTTGAGAAGGGGAACATCTCCCAAGACGTTCCGGCGTTTCCCGTGCCTCTAGTTTGCCCAGAGTCGTGAGCCTCCTGTGTGCGGGGCGAAGAGAGATCAGTGGCCAAGAGGCAGGCCGGCCCTATTGCCGCGTCTACGCCGCCGAAGGCAAACAGCCCAAAGCAGGAGGTGCCTCGGGGTCTATTACTGAACGAACGGAGCTGCGGTAATTGCGGGGTTGGCGTCATTGAAGATCCGCGAGCCATGAAGAGAATGAGAGGCAGAAGGGAAGTAAGAAACTGTAATGTGTGAAATGCCCCCCCCCCTCTTTTTTTGTGCTTCTATAGCTGCCGAAGAGTTGAAGTTCTACAAGAAGATATGAGTGCCGGCCTCTCAGACTGGTCATCAAAGCTGAAAGGTGTTGATATTTGAAACAAAAACAGATATCCCCAGTCAGCCATAAGCGCGGGATGGCCGGCTTTGCGGGCACGGTCTTTTCTCTTGAAGTGTTCATGTCTTGAAAAGTTTTACAAGTTTATGCTCTGCAAAACCGGCTTCCATTTGGCGTGTCGGCTAAAAGAAAATATTTGTCATGGCTGACGAGCAGATTCCCTGAAAAAGGGAAACAAGGAGAACAAGGCTAATTCTTATTCAGCTCGCTTCGACCTTCACATTAATTGTATCGTAATGGCTGTTATATTATTTTTAAATTATGACAACATTGGCCTTTTGGTTAAACCTGATGTAAGGCAAACCACCGTTTTCTTCATACAAGGGAAGGCTGCCATACTTTGTTTCACTTTAAGTATGAGCGTGGCATACATATTCCATTCTCCCTTAAGCTGAGACTACAGCCAAAGCTACTAGCCCGTGTTAGTTTGCGCTCTTGGCTTTGAGTTGCGCATTTCCCGCGCGAGTGCTCGTTCTCCATAAAAACCCTTCAAAGCTACGACCTCGAGCTCTCGTGTTTGTGGCACTGGCTGCAGACTCAACTTAAAGAGGAGGTGAAACACTTGTATAGACAGAGATGCGTTAAATGTGAATTATGCCGTATTTATAGCCCCTTAAATCTGAATATCCCTTTCCTGTTTCCCGAACGAGTAACTGTACGCGAGAAAACCCGAGAAACCTTCGACCAGTCGTTACAGTACTTTCGGCCAAGCACGTGTCACTCGTATGAGCAGCGCGTGCAACTGCATGTTTCCACCAGGTACATTCCGCCGCACTGACACCAGTTGGGACGCCGTTTTTTGTTGTTTTTTTTTCAAATATTTTTGAAAATAGCAAGTGTGTGCGCGGAGGTAGCTTTGATAGGCGCCGAAGATGCGCGAGAGCGGAAATTCCGAACACTCCGAATATAATAGCTGCGTTCGATTCACTCACGCATCATGCACCGGTGCAGAAAAGTTTAAGGCAGTGTACTTCCGGTATATGTATTGAGATACGACCGGAAGTACACAAGTACACCGACTTACACTTTTTTTTTCACCGGTGCAGGATGTGCAGGTGAATGGAACGCAGCTAATGTTACTCTTGGAGGGGCTTCGGTGGTATTTCGAAAATTAATTTTTGCAGCGTTTGTGCACCAAAGCAAAAACCATCTCAATATTTAGAGTCTTGAAGGTGAAATGAAGACAATTTTAGTTTTCTTTTCTCAAATACAGAACCGGTTCAGCTTCCCCTTAAGCGGAGTATAGCCGGCGTCATTCCTTACGGCCTTTGCTTTCGGTTTGGAAGTGACGGGAGCTTTTCTACGGTCTGGGGGCACGACAACGCCACCCCTCCGAGTATTGCCTAAAACACCCTGAGCAATTGTTTCAACCTTCGTGATTAAAACTGTAGTGGGTGAATTTAAACGCATTTGGCTGACGATAAGTAACCGCTTGTTTATGGAACATTTTATTTTTTATTTTTTAGAAGGCCGAAAACTGTGCTGCGCAAGTCCCTGCAGGAAGGCGGCTTGAAGGCCTGTAGCTCTACCTAGTCCGAAAATTCTTCTAATTCAACCCCGGAGCCGAGAGGCGAACACGATGAGGTCAGGCTGTTTCGCCAAAACAAGCGCCGTAGGAGCGGTGACGCTACGGCTACCGCACCGAGTTGTGGGGGGAGAGGTAAACTACTCCTTCGTGAGAAGCCAGTGTAAAAGCGTGCCTTATCATTGTAGCCAGGCCGTGATTGGACTTTGGCTGCGCTGGTATCACTCACGAGGCACCGAATTGTTTTCCAAGGTCGGAATCTCGCGCTGGAGATAGAATGGATGATTTACTTCCGTGCCGTTCTTATCTTGCAGCGCGCTAAATTCTACAATTGGTCCAAAGGTATTTGCCGCCCAGCATTAAAACAAAATCCTAGGACCTTAACTACGCTAGCACTTGAGCACTTCTGTCACCTTCAGCTTCGTCCGACAGGCAAATCAAAAATTGACGCGCCAAATTAAAACGTAAAATCAACCTCTTCCGAGTCAATCACTTTGGCTCGTTTGTGGTGAACCACGGCAGCGTTCGGTACTTTTTTTTTTAAATCTTAATAAAACATGAGACACTCTACGTCTCCAACACAACGGGCACTGTTTGGATACAAATGCATTTTCCCAATTCGGCGTAAAGCAAGAAAACGGCAACTAGAAAAATTAAGGTGCACGTCTCGTATGGTTGTCTTAGTGGCTACACGTTTCACGGAACTCCGTGTTGAGAAATGACTGCTCGCTCAATCAGACTCGAGGCAGGGACATCCCCTTCAGTTACGCACGGTCACCCAACCCGAACGAGCCGATGTTTGTGCGTGTTTGTGGTCCCCGTTCGTGCCCGGTCGTGAGCTGCGAGGGAGGTGTGTCGCTATCCCTCACTCCGACTTTCCGCTGACACCCGCTTTCTGTAGTCATTAAGGCTAATAGCATATTGCGAGCATACGAGGATGCTCTATTCCCTACGTACCCGCCTCGTATAGGGGTCCTTAATAATTCAACGGCACCGCCTTCCGCACTGATCAGGTGGTTGTCATTGTTTAGGGTGAGAGTTTGTTTCCCGAACGGTGCCCGGAGTTTGGGGCGGCTTCGGCCGCTGCGCAAACTTCGCACCGCGTTACGCAACACTCTAAAAAAACGTCTCCGATTTTATTGTTGTGCAGAATACGGCGGTATCCAATCACGGTGTGCAATAGGAAGACAATGACAACTCAAGAAATGGCAGGCAGGTGAGTCACGTACATCTTAGCGTCGCTTTACAGACCCTTTTTATTATTCGGTGCCGTCTGCCGGCTCCAAAAGCAGCTTCACTTTCGACAAACTAACGGAGGTCATGGAACTCTGTTTATTTCAACGGGCACCGTCACTTTAGCCTGCCATTAAACGATCAGTATTGGTTCTCCCATCACCTCATAACTACTTCTTCATTTGTTTCAGTGTAGGGGACGTTAACATCAGAACCGACCAGTGCAAAGCGTCCACTCAGGAGTGCCTCGATTAAATATCCGCGCATTGAGAGCATTTAGAGCCGAACTTGTGTCAGAAAATTGTCATAAATTGGGTATGTAAAATAAGTAAAAACAAAACAGCGCAAAGAGGAGGACAAAGTAAAAGATAACGAACAGGACACAGCGCTGACTCTTCACCCATGATATATTTATGTCAGCATCCAGTATAAATAGCATACACGCCACGCCTAAAAAATCAAAAGAAAACTAAAAAAAAAAATCCATATCACGTGTTAGATACAACACCGTCACTGGTTTACCCTCTTCGCTGCAAGCAATCCCGCTTTTCATCTGAAAGCGCGAGAGACGGGGCTCTAGCACAATCTAGTCCCAATTTCGCGATGTCACGAGATTCTATAAATTCACGCGTGACTGCCTTTATTACAGCGAAGCTGTTTATGGCTAGGGTTCCGTGGATATTTCATGTGCGTCAACAAACACCATACGCTCCGCACGCGCCACACGCGCACGCCTTCCCCGTATAATTGATTCGAAGTAAATATCCAAAATAAAGCGTTAACGAACGCGCGTGCGAGATGCCATTTGTTTTAGGCTTTTGCTTTAGAGCAGTTACTGCTCCAAACCTCGGCATACGCAGCGCCGGGGAAACCATTTCCCGCATTCTCCTTGATTCTTGGGCAATTTAGCAATAGGTCTATTTAGTAGATTAGTTATCAATAGGCACCATTTTCTGAATCAGTAGACTCTCAGGTGAAAAATTGAGGATTCTCAAAGATTTGCAGCTGTGCGACCAGCGTCGGCCATGTCTGCGCTCGCACCGCCCTCTCTTTGTCGTCGTTCCAAGCGTTTGCGTGTCTAGTTTCCTTTCCTTCCGCTCACCAGGGGTGGCGGACCTATCCCGTATGTCTCCGTTCCGCCGGGTGGCCATCTCGTCGCGCGCGTCTAGTTTCCTCCGGTTCCTCGGGGCGGCGATAGCCGTCCACGAGAAATAATGACCACCGATCGAGACAACACTAAATGTGTGTTCGTTCCTTTGTTCAAAATTCTGTGTCACGTGTGTGTCCTGTTCTAAACAGGGTCGCTGGTCATCCACCTTCACAGAGTGGAGTGGCTCATGATAGTTTGTTAGGTCAAAATATATTACCAGCCCGGTCATTCGCTGCAGAAAGCTCTACAAAGGATGCGGGGACCGGATCTACCCGGTGCTTTACGGGAAAGTAGACGGATCAGGTGCCTTTGATTGAAGCGAACGACGACGCGCCGAATACGACTGGCCCAAGAAAAACGGGACACGCGTCGGCACGCTAAGCATGGACCTTTCACTCGGTCATTGACCCTGTGCACATCAACGTTTTTGTTTTCCTTCGTATTCAGAAATTCGTTATTTGCCGGGGCTATTGTTCGCTACGGTTGGCTGTCTCCGGGTGCTACGGGAAGTTGAACTCACAGACGTTTCTGAGACTGAAGTACCGTGATTCACCTCGAAACTACCATCACAATCGAACATGGCCGCTTTCGAACGCCTATACTCACTTAGTGCTTATGGAACGCGAAACGTGACTTTACTAAGTTTGTGCAGTTTCCTTGGTGACTTCTCCGTCGGCGTTGATACCGGTTGTGGTCCTCTATTTAAAAAAAAACGATAATACGACGCTAGAAATTCGTCACACCTGTTTTTAGGCCATCGGCGACTGCGAGACGTGACACAATATCATTAAAAACACAAAATGCAAAGCTGTAATGTTGATTGGTTGTCAAAGTACGGACGATGAAAGCGAACAATTAGACCGGGGCCCAAAAATGTAAGTCGATCTGTGACCAGGTATGTCATCGGTAATACTTCGAGCCTAGCCCGCTAAGAACACCGTGTCGAAGCACGCATAGGGCTTTTTCTCTAGCTCCCGGAATGATTCGACGAAATCGAAAAAAGAAGGGTTATTTTCATTGAACATTCTTGTAAGCCTTCCTGGTATGCCTGTAAACAAAAATAACTCGAAAGAAAGGAGTGGCCCTTTCGACACGAATGTTTTTCTCAAAGATGCCTCCGAGCAATCGTCGATTGTTTTGGAACATTACGAAAAGGAGCAAACAAAAACATTGACAACAGTCATCGACGCTGCAACAATTTCCAACTTCAAACGCGGGCTGAACAAAGAAATGTTGGAATCGCTAGAAAAAGAATGACACGTACATTTAAGAATTGGTTACACCGTGCTCAAAAACGCGTGAGCCCAGAACCTTTACAACGCGGCAAAGAAACACTTCCGTGGCCCTCGGAAACATGAACAGTAATTCCTGTCTCGTTAGTGAGTGAAGTTTACTTTCGGAATGAGGGAAACGAGAGAAGCATGCCTCACCAAGATCTCAAACAAAAGCGTTGCCAAAAAATTAAAGTTCACTCGATCGATGATTCTATGGAGCGCCCGCAACTGACACAATGTCGCTCTCCAAACTCTGTTTAGATCGTTTACTATTGTCGCGGTCCTGGAACCGCATAGGCACAGCCACTGCGCTAGGGCCTAAAAGCTTGTCAAATATATTTTCTTTTTGGGTTCGTTCTCCGTCCACAATATTGACTTGTCTGGCGGTGTCGGGTGTAGTCTGGCGACATTTCTTGCTCATCCCGCAGAAGCCTCCCTTTTGAAAGGTCATGCCCTTCGGTTGACATCTTTGCTTTTGAGTCGTCATCCATCACTTTAGAGTTTTTATCGCATTCGTTAATGCGGTTTTTTTTTTAAATTTCGTTTTCGACTGTGAGTTAAAGCACGAAATCGTAGAAATGCAAAGACGCTAATGACGACGTCGAAGCAATTTTTCTCTTCTCCACAACGAGAACATAATTAATTGCCGAATATAACGCTAGTACTGGGTACACAGATTTCGTCATTAGTTTTGCGGTTTCGGAGGGCTGCGGTGTGACAAATGATACAACTTTGAATGTTGGCGCGCAGTTCTTAAGAGACGCAAGAGGTAACTTACTGTGTTCACGTTCCTTATTTCTACATTTGTCGTTCTTATCGCTTAAAGTCGCTACCTCGATGGCCGCGTTGCAATAGTAATCAACTTATACCCTTGTTACACGGGCACATTTAACTGCAGTTACGCTAAGCCACAGATAGCGCACAATACTTGCGGACAACATTCTGCGGCTATGCAGTCAAAGCTATGGGCGAACGTGCGCTCGAGCATCTTGAGCATCGATCGAAGCAGTGCGCTCGCGCTCTTCACTTTTTCTGATATAGCTGTCAGAGAGTATAGTGCGGTATCTGTGGTGCCGCGAAACAGCAGTTAAGTTGAGTTAACCGCGGTTAAGTGTGCCCGTGTAACAGGGGTATTAGTATGCTCCACGCTTAGCGATTTTTAGGTTGCAAGTGACCTTAGCTACACTTACTGAGTGTTGCTGACGTGTGTGGGTAGTTAGACCGGATCCACCTACACATGCCAAGTTACTGTTGCTGTGAACATGCAGATGGCACCACGTCAGTGAAGTGACACCGCAACAAACCATGCGAGATTTTTCTTTTTTTAGTGTTTTTGGCGGTTACATCAACGTAAATAAACTGTACAGTTCCAATGCGGGCCATTTCATGTGCCGCTACGTACCATACAAGGCTCTTCTTGAACCTCCCCAGTTTACCACTGGAAAACCCCGATGGCTTCCATTAACGAAGTGTTTTCACTCATTTCTAAATTTATTAAAAAAATTTGGAAGCAGCTTCTTCCCCCGTAAAACAAAATGAAATATTATCCGCAGCACCAAAACGGTATCATCTCCTACTTTCCCTCCTCTATCTATCCTCATCTCCTTATCGCGCTCATACTTGGGTCGAGTGTGGAGGCGCCCACTAGATTAGCCACAGACCTGCTTCAGACCGCATTGCAAGAGGAAGGAACCAACGCAAGAGATGCAAGTTGAACAAAAGCGGCGACGAACTGAGTATGACCTCAACGTGTTATGGAGAGGCTGGAGGAGAGAAAGAAACAGAGAAGGGCGCTTTCCTTATGGAATATAATATTATATCCGAGTTACACTAGAGCGACAAGCAGAAACATTTGGCACACCGACAAGCCTCAAGCACGTGCAGCCTCCATGCAACGGTATTTTGGAAGGCTTGCAATCACTCGTGGTCACTTCACGAGCGCCGAGAGGCTGCAAGCTTGTCAAACGCTTAATCACGTGCGTGTTGCTCTCGTTTGAGGCTTGCAAGTGTGCCCAATATTTCTGTTTGTCGCTCTAGTGGAACACGTGCATTAATACACTTTTTCCGAAATTCAGTTTGGCAGCTGCAGTAACTATCATCTTCTAAGTGTATTTCATCTACACACGCTAATGGTGGCCTTTGATGGCTGGAGAAGCCAGATTCGGAGATGGGCACCCACACGCAGCTTGAGCATCCCAGACCTACGTTCGCTGTATCGTTGTTCGCGAGTGATTTTTACCGTATAAAGAAATGGATACATCACGATATATTCATAAAGGTACGTCAGCGTGACGAGTCTTACCAGCTTCTTTGCGTTATACTTTTAAGGGTATCATGTATATCCTTGGAATGAACGGCTTTGGCACGCTCAAGAAAAACTCATTACACTAAAATGTAAAGACTTTTATCAAAACTTTTACTCAACTAATTGCCTCGAACTGAGAAGTAGTTTCTTGAAGGGGCCACAAAGGATTTTTCAAGTTCATTTAGGGACGAAGCTCCTTAGAGGCTAGCCATGTCCGTATGTCCGTACGATGTCCCGCGTCGGGTGCTCGTGCTCACGAGCACGTGAGCACGTGCTCCCGGGCTCGTGTAGGGCAAAAAAAAAAAACGCATCTCCACGGGGCGAATGATGTTGATTGGGGCGAAGCTCCGGTGGTGCTTGTCTGCGTAGACGCTGAGCCGCAGCATGCCGAGCCTTTCGTTCGTTTGCATCCATGTCACGCTGCGGTCAAATGCTCAAATGCGTATATAACCACGTTCCATAGCACACATTATCTTTCTGCCATGGATGAAAACGAATGAAAGGCTCGGCATTGGCATACGTCGGCTCAGCGTCTACGCTGACAAGCACCACCAGAGCTTCGCCCCAATCAACATCATTCACCACGTGGAGATGCTTCTGTTTTTTTTCTTAAGATTTTCACTTCAACCCAAAAGCGAGATAAGAAATCTGGTGGTCGTAAAGTGCTCAGGCACCGGTATGATGACTTCGAGCTTCCACTGTTCTTTTTAATCACACCCTGGGACTTGTCATTCTCAAGCGATGATAAGGCAATCATGGAACTCATTGCCGTTGGCCACAAACGCGAATTCAAATATTCGTCGACGTATTGACTGGTGACGAGGGCGCACATCCAGGTGGCGCAGTGCTGGTGTCCAGAGTGGCCCCCTGGCTCGGCTGAAAGAACTTCCGTTTCCGGTTGAAAGGCCTATTTTGCGTCACGGCCACGTGACCTCACATGTTGGTGACCGGGTCCAGTCGAGTCGAGAAGGAAAGCGGACGTTAATTTTCATGTTTATTTTTTGTTCTAATCTGTAAGCAAATAATTGAACACGTATTCCTGCTCCGGGTTCTATGAACATTGAAGATGAATAGACCGATCTCACTAAGCGTTCGGCGCATGCGTGACGCCGCCATAACTTTAGTTCACAGGAGGCAGACGACCGCGCATGCGAAGACTCGTGCCGTCCCGTGCTCCTCACGCGCAGAGCTCCAGCGGTGTTGTCGCAAATACAGAAAGACTTCTGTTCCCTCGAGGCATTGCAGCAGCGGTGGCGGAGTCAAACTGGCTGGTGAGATCGGTCCATCGGGGTCTTCATTTGAAGAAAGCCAAAAATCATTTCATGGTTTCTTTGCCACCACCGACACTGAAACAAATATTGAAATAACAGCACATCGTAGAACACCGTAACTTTGGTACGTCTGCGGTTGACAAAAGGGCATGAGATTTTGACCGCCATTAGCATACACGAAATTAGATTGCCATCTGAGACTGAATTTGTCAAAGAGTATACAAAAAACAAACTATACCCCTTTCGACAAAGCACTATGAGGGCGCGTTCCTTGCTGTGTTTTTTTTTTTTTTATGCTTGTGCATTTTTTTGGCTTACCGCAATTGCGAACGACCGCCGACTGGACTTTGATTTAGCACGTGTGGGCTGGGACTTTTGTATACAGTAGAAACGCGCATGCTTGGCGTCAACAATTTTGTGCTACGTTGTCAATGATAGCGTAGCTGCGGTAGTGCTCCAACCCTGTCCAAGTACGCAAGCGCGTGCAAATTAAACGCAATACGAAGTCACGTGGCCAGCAGTGCGGGGCTGCAGGGGGCTGCGCTAGCCTTGACAGTGTAACACCAAAGACGTTTATAGTTTCCTTGCGTTCTCAGTCACGTGGGTTCCGTATCTGGTATGCGGGATGAAAAAAATCATTTCAACTGGAATAAGCTACCAAGTATAGGCGAGGCAAAACAAAAATGTTTTACAATCGCTCATTGTTTCTTAACACCTTTCAGCGTCATGGAAAGAACAAAGCGATGTTTTACGCATACCAGAAGTGACCATATTCATGATGGCTGCGCTCTTGAGGGAAATGTGTATAGACGATTGCAAGCTTGGCGCCTATCTGGTGCCTCAGGCGTCCAAGCCTGTGGGGCGTGCGCCTGAGCGTAGCTTTGGCACGCGCTTGCCTGCACGAGCGGAGACATGACGTCGGCCAGACTCCCTGCTTGCAATCGTCTATATGCAACCTAATCTTGAAAAAGTCCGGTACCGAAGGCCCCGAGGAGCACAGCCAAGGTTTTTACCACCCCGCTCCAAAGGCCACTGCGAGCCTTTTTCTCATCGTAATAAAAAATTCATTCACCGGAACATTTGGATTTTTTTTCTTAGACTTAATATTGCAACTGTACATCAGAAAATGTTTTAATTATTACTTGCATTTAATTGAAACCTACGTTTATCGAAAATCTCCATTCCTTCGGGGGTCGAATATAAAGGAACAAAGACGTTGGTCGGTCTCAGATCGAGCCGACAATTTAATTATTCTCTCATCTTTTATATATATATATCTTTCCTGTTCACCGAAATTAAAACTATAGAGCCTGGCGGCTTAAAAAACGCAGTGCACGGATATTATGTTTACGCGTGTTTCTTAGCGATTGTTTTCTTGGCGTGGCCAAGGTTGTGGACTTATTCAATACCGTCTAGGACACATGGCCTGTGCATGACGCATCGCTAGTCACAAGTTGTCACGTGAGGCCTTCACACTGCTTGAATGACTTGGATTTTACGTAGCATCTTTTGCGGTCCATTCTAGAGTGATACCGCGTATAGTCGTTGTACTGGTAAGGTGAAGACGGAATGGATTCTTTCTCAGCAACGGATCAGGCCTTCCGTAGCACCGTTCTTCAAGATACAATAGCGGCGAGTATGGATGTTTCTGAAGTTTTCTACTCGCATCGACGGGCTCGTCAGCGAGCGGGACAAAGATAGAAGATAAAAATAAACAGTGGGCAAATCCCGGAGGCATCTCCGAGCCCTCGTAATCGAAGCAGCATTGCGTGTCGGACATTGAAAAGGCGTCTCCAGTTCCTGAAGTGGGCCCTCCGCTTTTTATATTGTTTTCGTCGCCGTCTGTTCTTGCTGCTTCTCCCTGAAGAGAAAACCTTGGAAAGAAACAGAATCGTGGCACGGTTTCGTTTTCTAGTTCGTTGTTCCTAGTTTCGAGGGGATTCGAAGAGCGATCTATGTATTTATTTATTACCGTTTCTTTCTAAATTGTAGGGGTACACTCCCCCCTTTTTGCAACCAAGGAATATCCTCAGTGGTAATGGAGTTTAAAATCAGTATTCTTTGCTTCCGTCTTTTTTCCTCGACGCTCAGTGCGCACTGATTCCTCAGTCGAGCGGAGCTGCGGGTTTCGAAATTTATCGTCGAGTTACCGCGTTTAGAGTAATTGTTCTCTGCTCGCCTTTCGGATTCGCTCTAGCGCGCCTAAAGCTTAAGACTTTACACGGGAAACTAAAAAGTCCAGTAACCTAGGCTCACCAAAAGAATAATCAATAAATATTCTCCTCTGGCATGCAAAAAAAAAAAAAAAAAAATCCCAGGCCGTCGCGTATTTTGCAAATGTACCTCTACGACAGCCGATGCGCCGCACAATTTGCTGCCCCCCAAAACGCACAATCAATTTGCAGACTAACCATTACGTCATATGACGTCAGAGTGTTTGGTAATGTCATAGAGTCACATGATATCACAGGGTGACGTTGCGTCATGGCGTCAAAAGTCGCCTATAGGATCCTGTGCCGAGGTACCACATCCCGACGCCATGACGTAGCGAGACACCGTGACGATTAGAGGAGACATTTCCCAGTCACGAGATACCTACAGGAAACTCACACTGGGATCCTCGACACCTTGTCGATACCGGTTGCTGTAAAATAAACACAAAAAAGAACAAGCTAGAAATTATTGCTAAGGAGAGTTTAAGCATTGCGTTATGGTGACGTTCCTCCTGCGAACGCGGTGCGCAGAAACCGACTTGAAGCATTTGTTAAGTTCGCCAAACCTGTTAAGTTCACCACCGCCTAAAACAATCGAAGCATGTAAACCGCATCCTCTACCTTCACAAAACGTCCTCATGCGAAGCTTTCGACAACTCAGCAATGATGTCCGAGCCAGGCGCAGGGCGTCGGTCGACGCATTGCTTGTGGACACGCAGACCAGTCTGAGGCTGACGCAGCATTCAAGTCAAATCTGTGTCTGCTCTCGATCTCACTGCGAAGAAGTCGAGATGCTGTGGCAGGGAAGATCTGGATAAGCATCGTGCCGGCCTGCGTTCGTGTATCACTAGGGAGTTTTCGTAGACCGCGTTTCCCCCTCCGCTAAACCTTCCGCTACGAAGAAGCCGCTACTGCGACTGCGCGGTGAGGGCCTTGACTGTAGAGTTCAGGACATCGTAGCGGGTTGCGGACAGCGTCGCGGGACAGCGGAAACGATCTACGAAAACTCCATATTCGCATCGCTTAACGTGCTGAGCTCATTTAACGATGTGGGCGTGAACCGCATTTGAAGTCCACCAATTCCTGAAGAGAGCAAAGGTCGAGAGAGAGAGGAAAATTATGAACGCGTTTTTTTATAAAAAAAAATAATAATAAAAAAAACGGGAGAGAAGTGTGTGTGTGTACGCGTTGCAAAACTAGATTCGTCAGCATGTCCTCTGCGTGTCTTATTGATAAAGAATTATCGTTTCTTGTTGGCTTTATCTGAAGATAGGCACGTGGTAGACATGTAACCTTTATCTACAACTATTTTATGTCCGCAGGCGATGGCATATATTGCTTTGTTGGATGATGCAATATATTTAGTTCGAAGTCAACGCCAGTCGTGTCGCACGTGTTTTTTTTTTTTTTTTTTTTACCGTGACGTGTTTGCGCTATTTTAATCGTGTGCCACTACTGCGTGGTGCGCGTTAAAGACCCCAGGCAAGCGGTCTTACTGCACCGGCTAAGCCTCTTATCTACAGCTAAGAAATAAGTCGCCTATTGTGGTTGATTAACTTCCGACTTCTTAGACATACATACAACACAATCACTTTATTGGTGGAGGGCAAGGGGGGAGGTGAATCGTCGGCCGCGTGTTCACCATAACCTTCTTTAGATTAGAAAATATGTCGATTTCACGACGGAGCCACTGAGTACGCGGACGACGGAAAAAAGAAGAGGAGCAGCGCCGAACGCTCGCAGATATGGCAGCGCGGAGTCACGTCGGGGGTGATCCCGCCAAAAATACGTACGGCGGCCCCTCCGTCAAAGAACGAACCGCAGCTGAGAAAAAGTAAAGGAGGCTATTGGCGCCTGAAGAAACGAGGGAGGGGCGGAGTAGGGGATGGTTGACGCAAAAATGTCCTCCCCCCCCCCCCCCCCCCCCCACCAAAAAAAAAAAAGGAGGGCGTTTGTCTTTTTGGGTTTTACCGCTGGGGCATTGCTTCGCGCTGCCCGAGAGGCACCCGGCGCGCGCCCCTATTTCCTGAGGTCCTTTCTCCCTAACCGTGGCCACTTTCTGTGGCAATTTGACAGGGTTTCTCAAATAAAAGAAGCTATACTGTTAACGCACCTCAGTTCGAACCACGTGGAGAAAAAGCTCGCGCTGGAGTACCCATTGGATAATGTACTCCATCTCACAAATCTCTGCAGTAAAAACAAAGGAAGAGGCGCGTGAGCCAAGCTCAGTAGCATCCTTTTGTTTGTCCAAAACACGGTGTCCAAAAACTTGTGCATGGGAGGTTGTTTCCAAAACCGCTTGCTCGTTCCCGTTCCTTTCTTTCCACTGCAGACGAGATTGAACAGTTACGCTTCTAGCGGTACGCTTCAGCTGTGCGGACAACGAACCACATTTTTCGCTTTTTTTTTTTTTGATCCGGGAAATCGAAGATGACGATCAGAAGGCCTCCCCTTATGAGACTGAAGGACTGGTCAGAGCGAAGCGCTCATGCCCAGACCGTGCTCGGCAAGGTTCAATATCTTTGTTATTTTGTGTTACAAGCACGTAGCCAGGAGTTTTTTTTTTTTTTTTTTTTTTTGGGGGGGGGGGGGGGGGGCGGGGCCCGCCCATGACAAAATGCTGTATGAGGGGGAGGGGGAGGGGACGTCCGACCAAAATTGAATATTTCGGGGGGGAGGGCGGGCCCCGTATCCCCCCCCCCTTTTTCCTGGCTACGTGCCTGTTGGGTTAATAAACAACGGGCTGTACAGACAACAAGCTTGACCTAGCGCCGCCTATATTTCGATCTCCAGCCAATAAGCTGAATCTTCAATCCTGCCCATTTCGATCTGGATGAGCATTGTATCGGCGTGCGGTCATGCATCACTACCGTGTGACGCACGTTAAGAACCCCAGGCTAGCGGTTCTATCGCACTTGCTAAATATTATGCATCTACAGCTGACAGACCAGTCGCACATTGAGGCCTATTTACCTCCGGTCTTCTACGAATTTAAACAATACAATTAGTTTACTTTAGCGCAGGGGCTTTGAATATTTATTGAGGCATTGATTAAAAACACCACGGAAGGTTAAGGAGGCTTCGGTGACCACAAGGGAGTCAGGAGAGCATCTCAGGTTCCAACGCGAACTCGCCAACATTTTCTCCGTTTAATGTTCTTTTTAAAATCTTCAATCGACCCGTGTTGCCTTGATGCCTTGTCTAGACGTCACGTCCGGTGTGAAATCTTGGCGTGCCACATTTTGCGTGATATGGGAACAGCCATTTGCGTTTGATTGACGGTCTGCACATGATCGTTTGAGAGGGACGGACTGCGAAGGTTTCGCTTGTAACCCCTTGGGGCGAAAAAACACATCGCTTGCAACCTTAGCTCAAAGTACTCGCAGCGAAACCTCGCGCTGCGATGTCCGATCTGGGCTCAATCCTCGCACGTGCCCGTTCTAATCGGCGTTACAATTTCACAGCACCATAAACATACTACATATTGTGAAAAGCTTAATCTCCGCAAGAATATGACACAAGCGGTGGTAGTAACCTCCGAAAGTTTGAGGACTTGACGTTACATCAATAAAAATATTAAAAAAAAAAATTTATAAGCTGACGTTTTCCTAAAACTCGTTTTTCTAAACCGATATTTTAAATTGCGAACGCCTGTAGCATTTTTCATAAGAAAAAAAAAAAACTTATCTGCAGGAAAGAAAACAATATCGCCCTTCTTATTGACAATTTTGTTTCACCGAAGTAAAGGCTACAGCACCCACTCTCATACTTTGGTTTTATGAATATTAGGCTGAGGAACGCATCAGTTCATGCAATTTCTTTTTTTTTAGGAACCTTTTGTGCTCAAACTTTCATATGTTATGAACACCGCTAGCGTCACATCCTCCCGGAGTTTCAGATATCTGCGATCTGCAGTTTCTCGAAGCGGGCGAATAATCTGGATTTTCTTTTCTCGGTCTAATCGGCAGTTACGCAACGTATCGACGTCAGGTGCTGAGTCACTACTGGTTGGTGAACTACTTGGTAGTGCACCAGTCACTACTCGATGGTGCACGCTAGACTCCAGGCTAGCGGTTCAACTACCCGGCTAGATTTCTCATCTACAGCTGAGACACCAGACGCCCTTTGGAGCTGACTAAACTTTGGTTGCCTATACTCTTTCTTATATTCATATTTGAACTTATAATGGTTGTTTCGAATATATGATGAAATTATTCATTGTTCCTCTCGCACTTTAATTTCATTGAACAGAAGTCTGCTGCTCAAGTTAAATTTCTGCATGAACTAGATGTTTTCATTTTGAGTTGTTTTTCTTAAATATATTTCTTGCATGTGGAGACAAAATGCGAATCCTCAAGAAAACGCACTACAAGAAAATCGTGACCGCTTGCATCTTCGCTCTTCACAACAAAACCAAAAACCAAAAAACAACAACAACAGCGGAAATTAGGTTTACCATATGTGAATGCCTGACTTCCGAAAAGCCGCCTCAGCTCAAGAGTATTCGAGACGAAATGGCGGAACCTTGTCATACCGTCGCGGACGGAGTCTTTTTCGTCTTTTTTTTTTTTTAGTACAATATTTCCAAATGCAGGCGCACTGAAAAAACAAAAAAGAAAAAAGCAAGAAGAAAACAAGAAAAGGACATGGAATTGAAGTATTATAACTACCGGAGTGTTTACGCTCTTCCTTGACGACATTCCTCGGTGACGACCACTCTCGTTCACGCCCTCTTACGATGTCCTTCTTTCCAGTGCAGTGGAGCGAGTGTTAAAAAAAGTCTATAAGAAGAATGCGGGCTTTCGGTTGCGCAGGAACGCTATTTCTTCGTTGATACCGTGGCTCTTACGCAAGGTGCTTTGCTATTTCACTGAGCGCTTCGCAACGCATTCCGTTGTCCCTCACCGACTCTAAAAATAAATTGCTTTCCTCGCGTCCGCTTACCCGCACAACACTCGGAGTGAACCGAGTAGAAAATGAAAAAAAAAAAAATATATATATATATTTGTTTTATAAAAAATAATTACCAGCCTGTTTTGAGTATGACTGACAAACATCTGGTGTCGTGGCCTGCGAGAAAGATTCCGGGACATTTTGTATTTTCCCGTAAAAGAATAAGTATTATTTTTACACATAATTTCTTTACTTCTATGCGTGCTATGTGTCCGACACTGTTATAATTTTGAGAATGATGGGTTCTTCATTTTGGTGTAAAATAAAATAATACTGCCAAATCCTTTATGTTCGCGGCCCCTTTTTTTCCCGTATCGGTAACAAAGGATATAATCGCTGAAACTAAATTTCCCGAATGGGCCTTTTCCGGAGTTTCCATTGCGCATGCGCGGAAGCAGCAGACATGCGTCCGCCATTTTTGGTGGTGTAGTACGTTCGGCTTGGGGGCAGTGACGGGCAGCCATATGAACTGAAGCCACGAGCGTCGTGCATTTCGAAGCACCATGCCCCAGCGCTGTTCCGCTGTTGGCTGTAGCAACGACAGCAAGTGTTGCCGTGGTTTAAGTTTCTACAGGTTTCCTTCTGCTAGCCTGCACCCGACGAAGCGGCGGCTGTGGTTTCAAGCGATCCGGCGCAATAACCCAGACGGATCGCCATGGCAGCCCTCAAAGCAATCGCGCGTTTGCAGTTGGCATTGTGTTTTGTTCCTTTTTTATTAGTGTAAATTCAAGATAGCTGATCTATTATGTTTGATTATGTATGGTCGTGTGTACTGTGTGCCATGCAGAGCGAGTGCCTAAGTTTCTAGCCGGAGTTGCCGCTTCTGTGATCCGTTCGGCTTGCGCTCCTTTTTACTTGTTATAGTGACGGTCCAGCGCTGCTGCGCAAACTGCCGGTGTGATTCCTAGTTGTCAAAGGGGGAATCTCCCACGGTTACGGAATAGAAACAGCGCATTCAAGTTAGGCGGCTATGCTGCATTGTTGTCACTATGCGCATATCGCAGAGACATGGGTAGCAGCTCTTTTTTTCTGCCGTCAACCGCGTATGCTAGTTTTGTGACATAATAAAGAGTAACCGTCCGTATGTGTCGTCTTCGTGGTTGTATCCAGTTCGCAAAGTAGTTTGGAGCATTATTTACAGGCGTGAACCTCGGACAAATGCGGCCGATTTAGTGCTCTGTCTTCAGGACCTACAGATAACCAGCCTGAAGTAGTTCTTGTCATTGAAAATTCGCAAGAAAAGAAAAGCAGGATCAAAAAGTTGTTTGTGATATAGAGCTTACCTGAAGTGCAACTTGGTTTGCAACATTCCTTAAATTGATTGTCAATACTGCATGTATGATGAATCCTGGTTTATTGTAATATTTTTCACTCTGTCTTTGATATACTGTCGTGAAACGTTCAGTCTACCAAATCCTATTAAGCTCAAGCAGCGAGTTATAAGTCTTTTTTTTTTTTATTGCTGGCATTTCTAGTATAAGCTTTTAAAAATTGGCAGATTTCTTGTTTTGAGAGCCTGCAATCTTTGACACCAGACGTTTCATGCACAGAAAGCAGTCATCCACAGCTGAAGCGCAGTGCACGAGACAAGAGCGTACAATTTCAGGCACTTCATCGAGGTACAAGGAGCATCCCGACTACGTGCCATCTGTCTTTTGTCACGAGCCGAACCTATAGACAAACTCGGTGTCACGGTTTGACAGGGCAAGGGCACAGCAGCTTCAGAATACCCCTAGAGTGTCCACCAACGATTCTGATGACGTACCCGAGCAGTTATCAGGTAACACAATCGCTAGATTTTAAGTAATTCCTTCTTACATAAAGTGACCACTCATTTCTAAAGGGACGTGGAACATGAAATATTAAACGCCCTACTTCACTTCATGTGGAGCAGCAGAACAGCAGGAGATTGACCCCATAGCTGAGGATCTGGACAGCACCTTACAAGCGAACACTACAGCAAATGATGGCACAACCGCGGTTGGCGACTCTGGGGCTGCGATACCTTTAGAAGGCAGCAGCCAGCATCGCCTTCTCCAGAGCAAGCTACAGAGCAGGATTGTGGAGCTGGAACGACAACTTCAGGCAGTGAAGCTAAAAACACAAGCGCAAGCGTTTTTGCTCAATGACTTTGAAAGTTGGCTGAACAATGAGACCACGGTGGAAGATTATATTTCATCCCCCGTGGATCAGAGATATAAGGCTTTTGACTTAATAAAATAAATTGTTAGACATAAATACAATAAAGATATTATAGCCGGGAAAAAAGGGAAACTAGTTGCACGAACCCCTTGATTTGTGGCGCCTTCCAGTCGAGAAATAATGTGGGTTTCGTATTTTGCTCCAACCCATATACGTCAAAACTCAACGTAACAACCGTCAAAAAAAAGTAATCAGTCTGAATATTTTTTAAGGCTGATATTGTTTAAGCTGCATGAGTGGATCGTCAAACGAGAAAGAAACCGCTCACAGACGACTTCTGCAGTCTGTCTTTTGGAGGATGTAGTAGCCTTTACGGAGAAAAAAAAAGCGGCTCAGCGTAGGAAAGACGGGCTGAGGCACGGAAAGAGAAACAAAAGAAGTCGCGTGTGAGAAACTCGCCAGGGGCAAAATCGGCGTGCGTGCTCTGTGCGTGACAAATGAGCGCCACAATGAATCCCGGCGCCTTCTTTCGACACCCTCCAGCAGCTTCTCATTTGCGAGTTTTTCGTGCCAATAAAGTATTCTCTCATCGGCAAATGGAGTTCGATTTCTCCCCGCGGCTGCTCGATGCAGAGAGGCCGCAAATAACCTCTCGCAATTCACCTGACGCAAGATCGCGCGGGTCTACGAATCGGATCTCAAGCGGCTCAAAATAAGAAAAAAATGTTTTCTGTCTTACAGGTTGATTAGTGGTTCCGGTGGGCTCTGGCAGCATCCTTTTATTCTGCATACGGTGGCAACTGAAGGCTTGGAATTCTTAAAGACGCATATTCCGTCTCGCTCAATGTGAGCCCAAGCAGCTTAATGTTTGTTTTAACACAAAACATGTTTTATCAGCCGGATTCGATGGGAAAACTGTCGCGAAGAGCTGTCACGAACGACTGTGACGTGACAGTATGGCGTCATGTAACACTAGAATGTCACGTGAGAGTGTAACGTCACATCGCATCATGACGTCATGTGACGTCACAGTCACATGACCTCGTGACGCCATACGACGTTATGGCATGTGCCCAGCTTATTCGCAATACGTTTTGTGCTCCCCGATCTTTATTAGCTCGATCAAGATTGTGTAATATTGTGTTTACCCAAGCTATTTCAGTGTTTTGTGGCAGAAATTGTGAAGGGTAGTTCATATATTCCTGGCCGATGCGAACACATTACCCCCAGATTTACGGGGAATTGAGGGGAGCTGCTTTCCAAATGACTATTTCCTCACTTCGATCGCTGGTATTATATAACTCGACTAAGCAACGCTGTGTTGTGCGAATCGCCCAAAATAAATCCTGGAGCGAACGGACCACAATAACACATTTTCCGAGCCAGCGGCGGATATAAGCACGCACTTACGACGCAACCTGAGATCCTGACGACACAGGCATTCAGCGGCGCCATCCTAATATCGCCCCACTCACCGAAATAACAAGCGCAACAACGTAATACAGCCAACTACGCGATAATAATATTCCGCATCCCCACCTCCGACGCTGATCCTGGGTATAGCGAGATGGCGAGGCGTTTCCTCCGCGCCGACACCGATGCGTGCATACTAGACGTCCTGTACAGATAAGAAGATACCCTGATTTTCCCCTGTTGCGAAATAGGAAGCCTTAATCCGAACACGTCCCGTTCATCTGCGTGAGAGCTTGTTCGCTTCTTTTCTCCCATGCTGGGTCGGAAATAGGCGCGAACAAATGGCATACGCTGTGTTTTTTTTTTTTTTTTTTGCTCCCGGTGGGTTATTCTTCGCCACGCAGTAATGTCCTTGTTGTTTGTGCCTCTATTGGTTTGTTCCTTGTTGCGTAATTTTCACGTCTGCTCGTTGGGAACACAAAGTTTGTTCGTTTTGTCTGATCGGGAATAGTGAGCCCGACTGTTTTCTTGCGGGCCAGCGCCGGATTTGAAACATGCGGGACGTTTCAGTCCCCGTTAGAATACGAGTTCTTTTTATGTACCGCGGTTATACTGAAAAAAAGTGAAAGACAAAAAGAAATTAAAATGCGCGGGACGTGAGAGCACGGAGTTCTGATCGGAAGGATTAGTTGGTACACTTTAAAAACAAATCTGGCCGTAAAATAACTTTATAAAGGCTTTTTACTATAAGCGCCTAGAGACAGGGAGGAAAGTAAGAGGTACAACACCAAGCGCTTTTGATAATTATTTGGGCTTCGGGGTCAAAACGTTTTACCTTATCTTTAAAACATCCCATAAAAGGGTTCTTTCATGAAGAACCTTAGAGGTGTTTTTGAAGCTCATTTTGTGATGCAAAAGTGTTCCTCATCGCCCAGTTGCCTTTCCAGTTCACCAGGGGTCGAGAGTGGTTGAGGCGAAACCGTTTTTCAAGTGCTGAGAGATTCCTTAGGGCGTCAAAACATCTATCAAAAACGTTTTTTTTTTGTTTTTTTTTTTTTTGTAGAGTGGAGACGAATATACGTTTTGTCACGCCCGGAAAAAAAGGAGTCTTTTCGCATTATTCATGCGCAGAGTGATGTAGTTTTTATATAATATGGTTGTGAAGGACAGAAAGTAAGCTTTTGGAGATTAAATTATGTAGGTCTTGATAAAAGTACATAAGGCTTTTGTAAAAAAGATGCACCTCTTTCTCTCTCTATATATATATATATTCATTTATTATTTATTTAGACACCTTAAGGACCCCCTTGAGGGTATTACATAAGGGGTGGGTACACAGCGTAAAAACAAATGGGTAGAAAACACGCCAAAAACAACTCGCATACAAAGAGCAAGTACACGCAAACGTAAAAGGCAAACTATACACATATAGATGGTTCGTACAAACCTAAAGTGAGGAGTCTAGCAAGCGTCTTTTAAATTCCATCGGGTCATGAGTGATGACGACGTTCTCGGGAAGATCGTTCCAATCAATGGCAGTGCGTGAAAAAAATGAATTCTGGAAGGTGGCGGTTCTTGCTTTGGGGCGTCTTACGCCGAGGTTATGTCCCGTACGACGAAGCCGGTGTTCTGAAGATATGATGTATGATGATTGGAGGCACTGGCTGTAGTACAATTTGTGGAAAAGAGAGAGCCTAGCAAGTTTACGACGGACAGAAAGGACAGGAAGGTTTGCACGGATTTTAAGATTAGCTACGCTAGAAAGGGAAGAGTAATCTGAGTAGATAAAACGTTCTGCACGATTCTGGAGTGATTCGAGGTTATTGATGAGATAGGCCTGGTGCGGATCCCAGATGGCAGATGCGTACTCCAGTTTAGGACGGACGAGGGATGAGTAAGCAAGTAGCTTTAGATGAGGAGGGGCTAGCTTAACGTTACGTTTTAAGAAGCCTAGAGAGCGATTAGCAGTGGAGATAACGTGACTGATATGAGTGGCCCAGGAAAGATCAGATGAGAGGTGGACTCCGAGATACTTATAGGAAAGGCTCTTCTGCAGAGGTACGGTATTAAGTGAGTAGGAAAACACGGAGGGGATTTACACGACGTGTAAATGACACGAGCTGGCATTTCTGAACGTTAAGAGACATCTGCCATACTTTGCACCATGCTCGAATGCGTATGAGGTCGTCTTGAATGAGTTGGTGGTCCGAAGGGTTAGTTACTTGGTGGTAGATAACGCAGTCGTCAGCGAAGAGGCGAATATGCGACGTAATTGATGCGGGTAGGTCGTTAATGTATATTAGAAATAGAAGTGGTCCAAGGACCGATCCCTGAGGAACGCCTGAGGTGACTTCGGCAATAGAAGATGATGACTGGTTAACGGTAACAAATTGATGTCTATGCGTTAGAAAGCTAATGATCCAGTTCAAAATCGCAGGATCTAAGTAACTCAATTCAACACACTACTGGTTAAATTAGTAACGTTCCGCGTGGAGCCGGACTTGATTTACAAAAGGTCTTGTGGTGAATACGAGTACGGGCGCAAAGGCTAGAGCTGCCTTTATCTTTGCCTACTGTTAAAACGCGTTTGAACGCCGAACGCCTGCCTCTGGAGTTGAAACGCGCGACGCTGCTCGGGGAGCGGACGACGCTCTTCTTCGCTCTCATTGGAGGGACAAAGTGGGCAGGGCTAAAGGCAGCTGGCCTTGGCGTCTCCCCCCTATTCCTTCCAATCGGAGCTCGGCGCTCTGACGTCCGCGCGTGTTCTCATTTCCTCCTCTCCCTGAGTGTCCCTCCGTACAAACCACTCTTACAATCGCCTTCTGCCTGCTGCCATCGGACACAGCAGACGCAACGGACAGGCAACACCAATCAAACGGTGCCAAACGCGCAAGTCACTGAGCCTTCTCTCTGAGTTATTAGTTCATCGACGAGAAAACGTGCACACAAACGTGACGCGCTCCAATTGGTGCGTTTTTGAAGCTGCATATTTGATCTCATTGGTTCGTAGTGTCAGCGGCGTTTGGACTTAAAGGAGCGGTGCAACGATATTCAATTGGAATGTTTGTCACTTGACACGAGCTTAATGGCACACCTGGGACTCAAGGATGCTCACACGCAACGCCACTGGCCAAGAAACTCCTTTGTTGCGGTGTAATTTCAAGGACAAAAGCGATCATTTTCATTCAATCTCTCCTTTGCAAAATTTGATGACGTAACTCGGGGATCCCAGTACACCCAAGTGACGATATTTCAATGCGGTTCATAGATTGGACCCGAGCATTGCGTGGGCACTCGACTTGGGTCATGATAATTGCTAGCTCGAGAAGCATTCGGGTAGTGACCCGTGTCCAATCGCTGCAACGACGACAACAGCCGAGCCATAACAATATCTGGAACTCAGCGCGTGTCCTGCGCTTTGCCAACCCCAGCGCGTGGCTATGATCAACACTGGCGGCGTATAATCGGCTCCAGATCACGTGGCCGCTTGTTCTGGCTCCGAGTTAAGGGGGTGAACTCTGCTCGTTTTTCTTTAATTTTTTTTCTGGGACTTCCATTGCGTGGGGTGAAAAACGAACGCGTGTTCCATTGGTCATTAACGTTAGGGATTCGTTTTAAGCGGTATTTGGGCAAAGTACAAAAATTGTTGCATTGCTCCTTTAAAGTGAGACAAATTGTGTAGTTGTCGTAGGTTTAGTAGCTGCCATCTTTTCTGGGTCATTCTTTGCAAGGTATAATGGACAAAAACTGCTAGGCTGACTATTTTCTTTTAATTTTTTTAAAGCATTTAGCAAGGTTAATCATAAGTTACTAATGCTTTAACTTCCTTCATTAAACCAAGATACCCATTTTTCGACGTGGCCGGAGTGCTTTCTTACCAACCGCCCTCAATATTGCCGCGCGCCAAGTAGGCACCGCGGCCGTAGCACAACGGTTATCGCGCTTACCTCCCACGCGAAGGGCCAGGGTTCGATTCCTGGCCGCGGCTACGCATTTTTGTTTACACTGTAATGTGATGTTCTAGTGAATTCGAGAACCGTCTAGGTGATTCGAGGTCAGAATGTTCTACGCGTCGAACCTTCTACGTCGAATGCTCCAGAAGCCAACGTGTGTACAAAAGCGGCTCCGCGGGCAAGGCGGAGCCAGTCTCGCCCCAGCGTTCGACTCTGCTGCCACGCCGACTTCGACGCCCGCGACGCTCTATTATTATCTTTTGTACTCTTTTATTTTTGGCACAAGTTCGCCACATTAAACGTTTATTTCTTTCTGTTTATTTGTTATTTTTGGTCACTACCCGTGACATTTTGGTGGAGGTGCGGGGTACCGCATGCCCGTGCAGCGTTCCCCTCCAAGGGACCGCAGTGCAAGTCCGATTCCCGGCTCGGTGAGAAGACCACTCACCGCAGAACCTGAAATTCGGACCAGCCGCCGCACCAAGGGAGAGGACCCTGAGTACAGTTTGCTCCTGGACAAGCCCAAGCCGCAGAAGACGACGATGGCCGACCAGTCGCAAGTCCCCGCCGCTTCTCCCGTCGTCTACATGCCCGTCGCACAGCGGACGGCTGCCCCCTTCCACGGTGAACTCTACGAAGACGTCGAAGACTGGATTGACCAGTATGAACGGGTTGCCCGCCACAATGGCTGGACCGACGAGCAACGCCTGCACAACGTCTACTTCTCGCTTGAGGGAACCGCCAAGCACTGGTACGAGAACCATGAGTCCTCTTTGACGTCGTGGGACATCTTCAAGACCGACCTGAAGGCTACGTTCGTCAACCACCACCGCCGAGAGAGAGCCGAGGACCTACTGCGAACCAGGACCCAGGGCCCCAATGAAAGCGTCACGAGCTTTGTGGAAGACGTGCTCCGCCTGACCTCCCGCGCCGATCCTCAGGCCACCGAGGGAAAGAAGCTGCGCATTTTGATGCGGGGCGTGAAGGACGACATCTTCGGAGGCCTCGTCCGCAACCCGCCGGCAACCGTCGACGCCTTCGTCAGCGAGGCGACAAACATCGAGCGCGCCCTCCAAGCGCGCGCTTCCCACTACCAGCGGCAGCCAAGCGTCACTGCAACCGCGCTGCTTAGCGGTGAAAACGTGCCTGGTATGGACATCCGCGAAATTATCCGGGAGGTTGTCCGGGAGGAACTGCGAAGGCTGCTGCCAACCACCAGCCGTCCGCCAACCATTTCCATCGCCGAGGCTGTCCGAGAAGAAGTGCATCGCGCGCTCCAACCAGAGGTTGGTTCCCGTCACCAGGGTGGCACCGGAGGAACCGACGTTGAGCTACGCCGCCATGGCCCGACGACCGCCGCAAGCTTCCCGCCAAGCCACGGCGCCGCCCCGAAGAGACGCCCCAACCCCGCAGTACCCCCGACGGCAGGAAGATCAGGCGCACGTTCCCCCAGAGCGGCCTGCGCCGAGGAAGACAGACGTTTGGAGGACGGCCGACCGACGCCCGCTGTGTTACCACTGCGGGGAAGCTGACCATGTGCACCGCCGGTGCCCATACCGACGACTCGGGCTGCGCGGATTCCACCCAAGCGACCCGCGCCACCGGTATGGTGAACGCCCTCGGGAGATAGACGAGTACCTGCGACGACCCCAGTCCCCCGAGCCTGCGTCACGCCGAGAGTTCCGGTCGCCGTCACCGCGACGTCCAGCTTCGCCGATGCACCGACCCTGACGTGAAAGCCTGTCGCCCCTCGCTCCTCGCCGGGGAAACTAGGCGCGGCAACCCCTGGAGGTGGAGTTGCCGAAGACGACCGACGCCAAGATCCTCCACGAACGTCGGGGGGCCCCCACTCGAACGCTACCAGAGACCAAAACGACGCCCCTGCAGTGGTGTCCAACAACCTAAACGTCGTCATCGACGGCCACGACGCATCAGCGCTCGTGGACACCGGAGCAGACTACTCAGTCTTGAGTGGGAGGCTCTACCGCCGCCTTCGAAAAGTCACCACGCCGTGGGATGGACCATACAAGGTACTTCGTCGCCTCGGCGAGCTGAACTACGAGGTGATGCCTGACGGAACAAGAACATCATCAGGCCGCCCTCCACGACCTGAAGTCGTCCACGTCGTGCGCCTGAAGCCTTACTACGCTCGATAGGACTGTGGATCTTATGTGTTTCAAATGACTCTTTAGTTTGCCGTTCTCTTTATGCGCTTTGTTTTGTGTTGCATCGAGGCGATGCACTTTTTAAAGGGGGGAGTAATGCCGCGCGCCAAGTAGGCACCGCGGCCGTAGCACAACGGTTATCGCGCTTACCTCCCACGCGAAGGGCCAGGGTTCGATTCCTGGCCGCGGCTACGCATTTTTGTTTACACTGTAATGTGATGTTCTAGTGAATTCGAGAACCGTCTAGGTGATTCGAGGTCAGAATGTTCTACGCGTCGAACCTTCTACGTCGAATGCTCCAGAAGCCAACGTGTGTACAAAAGCGGCTCCGCGGGCAAGGCGGAGCCAGTCTCGCCCCAGCGTTCGACTCTGCTGCCACGCCGACTTCGACGCCCGCGACGCTCTATTATTATCTTTTGTACTCTTTTATTTTTGGCACAAGTTCGCCACATTAAACGTTTATTTCTTTCTGTTTATTTGTTATTTTTGGTCACTACCCGTGACAATATATAAGTTCAAATGGCGATAATTCTTCCCTGACCGATGTCGTATCGGGTGAACCCCAAGGTTCGACTTTAGGCCAGCTTCTTTTTCTAATATTCATTAATAATTTATCAAGTTTTATTTCTTTCTCCAGGCATTTATACTTGGAGGACTGAGTAATCTATCCGGAAGTTCATGGTGATGACGATGAACGCCTTTTGCGTTCTGGTTTAACTAATATTGCTCTTTAGTACGAAAAATGGCGTATGGAACTAAACCCTTATACGCGCAAACTAATTCGGGTTTCCTGGCAAGGCGCCCTAATTCCAGCATATAGACTAACCGACGTTCAACTTGAATTTGTAAACTGACACCGCTATCGAGGTGTTAGTATATCATCGACTTTAACCTGGAAACCTCCCATCTATATCATAATCGCCAACGCCAACCACATGTTAGGATACCAACGACGGAACTTCGGAACGGTCCCAGTTAACAAAACGTCTTGCTTATATGGTCAAAATTAAAGTACGCGGCCTCCTTTCGGGGGCCTAACTCCGTCGTTCTACATAAAGCTCTCGAACTTGCTCAGAATAGCGCCGTTCCTTCCGTTCTGTCTAATTATAATTGAACAGCCAGGATATCATCGGTGAATATTAGTTTGTTGTTGCCCTGTTTGCCATTGCGTAGAAAGTATCTTCGACTTTGCCTGTTTCATAAACTGTGCCATTATCACTCGTTGCGAGACCATTCCTTTACATTGCCTAACTATTAATATTTGTGTGTGGACCATCAGAATAAATTTGGATTCACTCGTTGCCTGCTTGCTAGCCACGTAAATTATGTGGCTAGCAAGGCGCGTAGGTCATTAGGTTTTCTAAGAAGAAATTTATATCTGGCACCTCCGGACGTTCGTTTACTCGCTTACAAATCATATGTTCGGTCTCAATTAGAGTATGCCTCTATGATATGGAATCCTTCTCAAGACTACCTAATTAAAAAAAAAAGAGTCAATTCAGAACAGGGTAAGCAGATTTATTTACAAAGAATATTCTCGACACACAAGCGTATCTCAGCTAAAAGAAAAAGCTGGCTTGCCACTCCTCTCTATCAGAAGAAAACTTTCTAGGCTAACCTTCATCCATAACATCTATTATAATAACCCACTCCTCAAGCTTGAACTATTAAAGCCGCCACACCGTATTTTTCCTCGATTTGATCATGAGCATAAGGTACTACTACAAACATCGCATACTAAACTTTTCCAGACGTCACCTTTACTGTTGGCAATTTCCGACTGGAACAAACTTCCAGCCAACATCGTGACTTTAGTAAATGTCGACGAATTTAAAAGTGCGTGCGCTCAATACTGCGTAAATCGATCGGTATGTTTTCCATGTGTTTTCATTATATTGTTATTTTTGCATGATGTGTGTTCATATTTTCACTGTTCTGTTTTCCTTGTATACTGTTGAATTTCCCCCCTCATGTATGCCCCCTTGGGGCGCTTGTGAGGTACAAATAAATGAAATGGAAATGAAATGAAACCAACACCTTTTTTTTATCATTTATTCCTCATGCATCTGCGACCGAAATCACCTTACAGCAGATATCGAAAATATACCCGAATATATACTTTTTTTCGCTAATCTCTGTTTACATTTCTGTTTCATGAACCAACATAAGTCATTTCCTTGTGTTTATTTTGTTCTTAGTAGAGGTTGCTTTCTGTTTTTTCCAATCTGATTATATTTTTGATGGTTGTATTTCTAGCCGCACCTTTTTGTTTTGTAATTTATTTCTGTTCGCTTTACCCCTCCCAACAATAATTCGGCGATAGAGAGTATGTACAATAAATAAATAAATAAATAAATAAATAAGTAAATTTATTAATATATATATAAATATATATAAATAAATAAATAAGATATTTTTATAGATATACATATAATTTTAATTGTTTTTGACAAGTACTATTCATTGAGTCGTGTTTTTGACATCATGCCCAGCAGTGGGCAAGGCTTGTAGGACAGAGCGCACGTAGATGCTTCGCCCTTCAGAAATGTAGTTGCTGAGTATGCGTAGTGCCTCGTAAGGCTGGTTCACACAGACCCGTTTGCTTAAGTTACGTTAAGTTAGGTTACAAAAATTCACCGTGAAATCTATGCTTTGTATTAAGCGTGGCTATCAATTTAAGGAGATAGCATGGGACGCGAAATTCGAGACTCCGAAATCTTCAGTGACTTAGACGTTAAATAAGAAAACGTTACTGTGTGAAAAGTTTAACCGAGCTCAACTCCTTACGTTACGTTATGACGAGCGTTGTTTCCTTGGTTGCCACGGCAACTCACCGTCCTAGCTTGTCGTCACCGAACCTTTCGTGCGTAGAATGTCGCGTGCCTGACTATCTTCTTGAATTGGTAGCCACGCTTAATACGAAACACAAATTTCCCGGTGAATTTTCGTAATATAACGCAACGTGACGTAAGAAAACGAGTCTGTGTGAGCCAGCCTGTAGCTGGTCAAATATACCTAGTGTTAAATTACCCAGCGCATCAAGGAGAATGCAGTAATTGGTGTTCCACGCGCCGCACGCGCTGGCCTCAGCTGTAGTAACTTTTCAAATGCAAATGCCTAAAAACAATTCCATCGTGCACGCGCGTTCGTCAATGCTTTATTTTGGGCCTTTACTTCGGATTGTTTATACGACAAAGGCGTGCGCGTGTGGCGCGTGGAACACCGATCCCGGCATTCTCTTTGATGTTCGGGTAATTTCGCAATAGGTCTATAATTATTTCCAAAATAATGCAACAGACCTCGAAGTTCAACAACATTATTCTGCGAGGCGAACGAAATAGCGGCAAAGATCTAATCTGCTGTCGGGTCGACTCGGATGCGCCGTTTATTCTGGAAACAGAAAGGTTCATTATATTTTATTGTTGTAGTTCAGAACACAGGAAAAGTAATGCATACCGAAATCAAGGTTATTAAGTACATTGTTTTGCTTTCGTTCTGCCTTGTTTGTGTTTTCAAAACCCAAAATGAACCATCCGATGTACTACACATGACGTTTTACGGGTCGTGCACGGGATGTTCCATTCGGTCGCTTATACCCTTCAAATTTGCTTTTATATGACCTGGAAAGGACAGCTTGTTTTTTCGAAGTTTCCGCTCGATTTTGTTTATACTTCGGCGCTAGATGCTCCTTATTTTCTCTACCGTACGGGTTCTTTCTGTTTTGTTCATTTTTGGACTTTAACCCGCTTTCAGTTGTCACCCCTGCCACATTATTCTTCTGCCCAATGAACGACCTGGAGTCTGTCTCAAGCATGCTCTTGCGAACTCGCCATGTGCTCGTCATCTCTCCACTCGTTGCTGAGCGACCCAATTTGTCTTCCTCCAGAAACGCGAACAACAAAACCCGTACTTATACAACTTATACCCAGTTTGCACCCACGACGGACCAAAACAGACGCTACGTACCATCTACACAGATCTGACGCCGTGCCCGTGTCACGTGACTACAGACCCGACGCTTCGATGCGCTCCTCTCGAAGGTCACGTGGCGCCCACAGTGCACTGGATTGGGTACCCATGGCTCCTATAGCATCCACTGGGGTATACATTGCAAGGTAAGGCCGTGTATCATCCCGTCACTCTTCTCTTCCAAACATCGCCACTCCCAAGTATCGGAGCGCTCCCTCGGAGCTCCGACAGGCGAGACGCTCTTTGTACCAGAGAAGCGATCCAAACAAAGGTGGCCGTGCTTCGGCGCTGTTCTTTCGCTGCAACCCCAACCCGAACCAAAGCTGTTGCTTTACTATACTTCGCCTTACGACGAACAACGGAGACCTTTTCGGTCATTCGTTGCCAACCAAAGGTTGCCGGAGTGTCACGTGACATTTAGGATGGGCGCAGTGCCGCGCGGAACGCTTAGTCACGTGAGGCAACCACAGTGCTGGATTGGCTGGGTTGGCTCGGAGCGTCGACTGAAGTCCGCTATGAGGTGAAACGGTGTTTAGTACCGTGTCTGTTTTCTGATATCTCTTCGTCACAACTGAAAGCAGTTATATACGTTTTTAGAGTTGTTTTTGGATCGAGACATGTCCCTCGGGGTTATTTTTTATACCGAATTACCTACACAAAAAAAAAAGAAAGAAAAAAGAAGAAGAAAACATTGCCACCGTAAACCATAGACAATACTGAAAAGAAAAAAAAAGGACACAAAAAATATATAAACTTGAGTGAAGTGTGCGGCGGTGCTTCCTTTAGCGAGTTTTCTTTCAAAGGCCTTCAATCTTCGAGGTGCGTTTTGTACCTGGAAGCACTAGGAAAGAATCTACGAAGAAAGAGTTCTTGCTCAGACGTCCTGGGTAATCAGTCTTTCTTCTGTAAAGCGCCGTTTACGTATATGCGACCGAGTGAGACCGAGAGAGACCAGACCGATTTTTAAGCCTCTTACGACGTCTTAGGACCGGATGCGCTGCGGTGGAGCTGGTCCTAAGACGTCGCAAGAGGCTTAAATCCCGGTCTGGTCTCTCTCGGTCGTAATCGGTTAGATATGTGTGAACGGCGCTTAAGAGTTCGGGATACCACACCCCCGCGCCCAGATACGTTTATATCCCCTCAACGTTCTGTTGTATGTGGCATTGTTATTCCTGTCGTAAAATCTCGCGGAGAATAAAGGCGTTCTGACAGAGAACTGTCAGCGTCCGCGCTTGGAAGGAAGCGGAAAGTTGCGAGTCGATATCACGAAAACTTGGTCACGGAAGTGACGTCTCTCTCAAGCATAAGTCAGGTGACGTCGGGTCACGTGACGTCACTTGATGTCACGTGACCTCATACCACGTGGCATATGCACCGATTCAGCTTCCCCGCTAAATTTGCAAGGAAATTGATATCACGTGTCCTGACCTCACGTGAACTACGCAGAAATTTATTTCCCCCGCTAAAATTACCGGGTCACGTGACGTCAAGTTTTCTGCCAAATTTAGCTGGGAAACATAACTGCTGTCTAGGTCACGTGACGTCAATATCCCCGTTAAATTTAGTGGGGCACTAAATATCTAAATAGTTTAAGCGAAGTCAAGTCACGCGAGGTATATTTACGTCACGTGACCCGACGTCACCCGACTTATACTCCAGAGAAACGTCACTCCCGTGGCCAAGTTTTCGTAATATCGACTTGCAACTTGGCACAGCCCCTTAAGCGCAAATAAAGACGATCTTCCTTTTCAAAAAAGTAAAGCACGACTCGATGGTATTTGATGAACTCGGAGACACACGAAATCTGTTGTGCAGGAGCTGGGTGCATTCCGTGTGCCTATTAACGTCAAGTAACATCGTGACGTCACGTGACCGTCCCCGTGTCACCTCATTTTAGGGTGTCACGTAAAATGCTGATGCCGAGCTCATTTGATCACTATTGCCCCTACGGCGTTATAGTGCTCATATGGCTTTCACCTCCATGCCTGTCGCGTGTAACCTGCGGCTATTCTCTTTACAACCAAACATTTATCGCGTCATGTGTTAAAAAAACTCTAAATGTTTTTTTACGGAGGTACTAAGCAAATACTCTGCCCGATTTTCGATAGATTACTGCTGGTCGTTCACTACGCACAGGCCGCTTTGAAATACGAAGCTGAACGCGGAGAAAACACTCGGAGAAAGTATATTTCTTTGCGCGTTTAAAGGGGAACTCCGGCGACTTTTTGAGCAACCCCAACTAACTATATTTTTGAAATCGCCGTTCTTTACTCTTTCTAATATGTTATTTTGTATCGCAAAATTCAGAATAGTTATTGTGAAATCGGCAAATGAAAATGACGCCAAAACGAAGATTCGAATATACCCGCGCTTTTCATTGCCGTGACGTCACGAATGTGCCGGCTTGCGGTTCGAGCGGGCAGTCTAAAAATGAACTATGCCGAGCATTTGTATCGTGCTTCCTTTTCGGGAGCTGGAGCGACTTTCCAAAGCATTCATTTGACACCATAAAACTGCTTGTAATCAGTTGAAAACAAAGTCTACAGCCCAAAGAGTGAACCCCTGCACACTCATGACGTCACTTTTTCAATGTTGCCAGTAGAGCTTTTCACTTTGAAAAACACGATGAGGACCAAAATTGTAAATTCTGTAACTTCGCGAAATAAAGTTATTTTGTCCAAATATTTGGGTTACTAGTTCAGCGATGTTTGTTGGTGCTTTTAGCAAGTTTTTAGGCGAATCGGGGACTATGAAGAAAACGGCGGAGTACCGCTTTGCGAGGTTCTCGGAGCTATTATGTAGAGTACGATCGTTGTGTCGATCGCTATGTTTCCACTATCCCAAAGGATGATCATATGGGAGCTCTGCGCAAATACTTACCTGTGGATGGAAGGGCATATGCCGATGCAAAGGCCTCCGACGAACCTCTGGATGCAGACACTAGGGGCAGAAGCGCCACATCTTACTTCGAAGTTTTAATCCCGCCTTTTAAAAAATATAAATTAAACTAAACGGCATTTATCCCTTTGTTAAGTATATCGGCATCGTGGAAGGAGTCATAAGCTCTTAAGATAGTGCATATATTTTGATAAAAGTATTTCAAAATTTAAAAATAAAAAAACGGTTACACTAGCTTCAAGGGTTCACGTGTAAGAAGAAATAGAAATGATCCCACGATCCAAAAGGAACAAAGATTGTATTTTGAACGCTACTCAAATCAAGTGTCAGAACACGTGGTTTAATTAGGGCGGAAGACAATGATAATTTTTTTTAAATATCATTTTTTTTTTGTTGTTTTTTTTTTTCACCGCATGTGTCATAAAAGAAAAGAATTTGAAAGATTCGTTAACTCTCTCAAAATGTGACCTAGCTTCTACGTGACATTTTGTGTTGTGTGTCGACATTCATGTTTCCCTCCACGTCTATACTTTCATGATAAAATGTATATTTTTATTCACTTTTTTTAATAGCTAGACGATGCAAGTGAAGGGTCGTTTAGGATGGCAAATGCGGCCCTCGTGGAGTGGGGGGCCAATTCTTGTTTCTTTTTTTTTTTTTTATACTTTTAGTTAACCTGCAATAATTAGTGTTCTCAATACTCCGAGTTTTAAGTTGGCCGTGAATTATAGAAACACTTAATTTACGTATTCGATTTTGAATGGGTTAACACAAGATCCACGGGTGTGGAACGCGTTTTGATTATTCAAATCAATTGTGAGATTAAATATGCGGCATTTTATTTTAATACCGACCGATTTATATATGAGTGACATATCTAATAGTAATAGTAATTCGTTTTTGTAGCAGCTGACAACTTTATTTTTATAATTTCAAAGTTAAAAAGGAGGGTTCAGCCTATGCAAGTAGAACAAATTAGAAAAGAACATAGAACGCGGTAGTCACTGTCGTAGCTTCAAGAACGTTACACAACAAGATCTTGCGCTTCTTTTTATGCCCATTAATTCCAGCTTAGGGAATGCTCTCTTTGGTCTTTCATCGTAAACGTCATTTTTCGAAACAAATCCGATTAACGAGTTTATCTATCGTCGCCTTAATTTCTTTTTTTTTCTTTTGGACCGACGCGTATGTGACAATATTCTGGAGATCATTGTCCTCCCTATAATTAGTCTTAATTTTCTTTGTCTCGTCGTGGTCATTACTCATACGTTAGCACAGAACACGCTAAGTAATGTTGTTCGATCTAATTTAGGCGGAAAGCGGCAATGATATTTCTTAATCAAGCATATTGCAAAGGAAGATTTAATCGTCTATAGAACATTATCAACATACATAACGTTTTTTTTAACATTTAAAGTGTTATCACATTGGCGGTGAACTTTGCTCCCTTTATATTTATTCTTTAAATAAAAATTTAAATCAATTTATAGTTTAAATATAGTTTTACATATTGGCAAAATTACTTGCAGAAACTTAGGAGCGAACCTCACCTTGAAAGAATTTTGTACGCGTGAAGTACAGTATTTAATGAGCGATAGTTTGAACTGTTACGAAAGACATTAATTAACGATAGCAAAGGGCACGTGATAGGCTTTATTTAGAGCAATGCTTAACGCTCGTTTGCCCGGCAAGATAACGCCACAAGGCCGACGTCCAGACAGCGGCTACATCATGCGAAAAACGGTCTGTGAACACTGTCTACGGCATGTTCCTTTCACGTACGACGGTCCCATTGGTCACACAAGAACTGCCTGCAGACATGTAAGAAACATGGATGAAGTAAGCATGATTTGAACATGCTTGAGGCCAGTCCGGAGGTGCTTTGGACATGGGGGCTGCAGCGAAGACCGTGTCTCGCGTATGATGTTGGTTTCTGCAGTTTGACCACGTCTTTACAGAGGCCTCAAACACTCAATTACTCAATTTCTAAGTGAGAGATAAAAAAAAGGAAATAAACTGTTCCTCTCGACCTGCACCACCTGACGGTATAACAGTCTGAACTGTTATACCGTTCAGAACGGTATAACACTGTCTGAACTGAGTCGGCTTGCTAAAAGCAGCGTCTCAGCTGAGCCCATGAAAGAAAGCACTGTCAAAAGCTATCGTATAGGCCGAGCGGCACTCGAACTCGAGTGTGACGCGCTTGCAAGTCATCAGGCGTGGCAGCGTTTCTTTCACGCGGCCTAAGCTATCAACAAACTTATGTATACAATCAAACCGGAGCGCTCCTAGCGGACGTCACCGGCGCCGCGCATGTGCGATGAGGGTGTGGGGAAGAAGCTCACCGTCGCCCATAAACAAACCATTAAAATGGGATGTTGTCGGCGTCGTTGTGAGTCCCCGTGGTATTTTTGCGTTGGAATTGTTGATTCTACGTCTTTCCGGAAAAGTCTGACTATACTAGCGGCCTCAGCGAAATTACCGAAGCTCGTTACACCGCAAAACTTCGCGTGAATCATGTGACGTGCGTTGATTTATTTCGCGTGGGCGTCGCAAGATGGACGCTAAAGCCTGATTCGAAGGGTGAGGTTCTGACATTTTCAGTCCTGATCTCACTCGGGCTGCAAGAACGTGAACCGTAGCTCAGATAGTCGACGTCGATACTGAAAATTGCAAGCAGAATCGGACCAAGTGAATCAGTCATAACAAGCCCGTGGTGGCCACTGGTAACAATTAACATATCCTTGCATCTACTGTTTACACCAGGCCAACTTACCCCAACCGACCTTCCAACTTAGTGGTCTTTTGAGGCCCGCACTTCTTATCGCAATTACCGGGTCAACGTTTGGTCTATGGGCCGCCGTCGTTTAATTAGCAGACGACAAGAAGCAGAAACGTTTCAAAGAGCAGATGACAGTTCAAACGATCAGGTGGCCCTTTGAACTTGAAGGCGCACTGGACGTAGTCCGCAGGTACTCCGTACAACTTGGTGGTTTTCCCGCATTCATGTTTGAACGAAACAAAGAAATCTGACGACCACAAGTAACCGTGAAATCATCTCAAAGGGCTTCCCGCACAAGCGAGGTTCAACGGCGTCTGGGTTTTCATTTTCACGGCACTTATTCATGTTGTAGGACGAATCGAGCAGGCAGAAAACACATGAAAACTGAACAAACCTTTCTTGACTCTTTTGGTACAGGCCCAGTCGTGGCATTTTGACGAGAAAGCAAGTTTTGTCTGGTTTCTTACAAAACATAAAACAACACAGGGATGCACGTCCCACATAGTGACTTCTGTTGACTTTCGCCCACAACTACAGACCGGAAGTGCGTCCGACGCGCCACCACGACGGGGACCACGTGCAAAGCTTGCCCCTAAGACATTTCGGCTTCTCATCGAGGAATCCCGAATGGCGGGATCGGAAACAAGGGCGAAGGCTCCTTCTGACCCCGAGAGGGTCATGGAGGGCAGACTTCGAGGAAGCGCACCTTAATCTCGCTAAGCGGATCCCCCTTCTCCGACAACGCTGTCTGGCGTGCGGGACGCTGATTGTCGCCGGCTTAGAAACGCTTAGGATACAGGGACGCTGCTATCTCCGAAGAAACCGGTGCTTCTCCACTTTCTTGTGTCGCGGCTCAATTGCAGGTTGGTAGGAAAAAAAGTCTACACGCGTTGTAGATAATCTGGCAACACTAAATGGATAACACCACGGCAGCCTCCACACAATACTTGTAAATACTGCATTTAAGGGGCGACCGTTTGAATAGACCTTGCCAGAAATATAAGGGCTTTTTTTTAAGTTTCGATGAATTGACTGAAAAGAAGCTAGCTTGTTTCAAGTGGTTTAAAATACATAGAATGTAAATACAGAATCTAGTTACTTTCCCACATAATCACAACATAGATTTAGGCAGTTATAATGTAGTTCAAGCGTTTTGGTGGCCGTCAGTCACCACACACGATGTTCCCTTAGAACTGTCATGGAGGACGTGTGTTCCTACTTCCCCAAGGTTCATGTAGTTTCCTCTATGCAGATTACACGTCTGTGGCACGTGGGGGTCTTGATGGCGCGTGATGGAAGGACTGAGAACCACGGCGATAAACTTCTTTTGAGAGAGCATCTAAACGCTTGTGCCACATCATTATAACTGCCTAAATGTATGCTGTGATTATCAGGGGGAAAAGCTGAAATACGTCTCTACGTTCTATGCACGATAAACCATTTGTATGACCCTTGTGTTTTCTTTTTTTTTTTTGGTTGCTTAGTTTATTCAATTTTGAAGTAAGAAAGAAACAGCCCACGTATCTAGCATTTCAACCGTCTGCTTGAATCATTATGCCGGGAAAATTTACCTGGGAAGAGAAGACAAAGTTCATGTAGGTTTAATATTTGGACAATTCAGAAGTGAAAAAAAGTAGAAGTAAAGCAAAGGAAACTATATGCCTTTGAAAAATAATTTTGTTTTGTACACGCCTAATGTATCATGTTCTAAACTTAAATAAAAGAAAAAGAATTAACCGCTCCGCTTGCAGACATTAAAAGGTGTCTGAGTCGGTATTAACCAAAGAGATGAGCCTCTGCGTACATCGGGACAGCCCCACTATTCTCCCTCTGGATGCAGTGGAATGTGAGATAGCAGCGATGTCTCTTGAGCTGGGCTCCTCCACTTTCTTGAGTCGGGGCTCAATTGCAGGTTGGTAGGGAAAACAATGTCTACACGCGTTGTAGATGATCTGGCAACACTTAATGGATAAACACACGGCAGCCTACACACCATACTTGTAAATGCTGCATTTAAAGGGCGACCGTTTGAATAGACCTTGCCAGAAATATAAGGGCTGTTTTTTAAGTTCCGATGAATCGAATAAAAGGAGGCTAGTTCGTTGAAAGTGGTTTAAAATACATAGAATGTAAATACAGAATCTAGTTACTTTCCCACATAATCACAACATAGATTTAGGCAGTTATAATGTAGTTCAAGCGTTTTGGTGGCCGTCAGTCACCACACACGATGTTCCCTTAGAACTGTCATGGAGGACGTCTGTTCCTACTTCCCCAAGGTTCATGTAGTTTCCTCTATGCAGATTACACGTCTGTGGCACGTGGGGGTCTTGATGGCGCGTGATAGAAGGACTGAGAACCACGGCGATAAACCTCTTTGGAGAGATCATCCAAACGCCTGTGCCACCTCATTATAACTGCCTAAATGTATGCTGGGATTATCAGGGGGGAAAGCTAAGATATATATCTACATTCTGTGCACGATAAACCATTTTTATGACCCTCGTGGTTCTTTTCTTTTTCGCCCAGTTCATCAAATTTTGAAGCAAGTAAGAAACAGCCTTCGTATCTTGCTTTTCAACCGTCTGCTTGAATCATTATGTTGGTTTAATATGTTGATATCTTAGTACGGAAAAAAGTAGAAGTAAAGCAAAGAAAATTATATGCCTTTGAAAAATACTTGTTGGGTTTTGTACACGCCTAATGTATCATGTTCTAAACTTAAATAACAAAAAAAAAAAGAATGAACCTCTCTGCTTGGAGAATTTAAAAGGTGTCTGAGTCGGTATTAACCAAAGAGATGAGCCTCAGCGTACATGGGGACAGCCCCACAATTTCTCCTCGTTAGCAGTCGAACGTGAGGTAGCTGCGAGATCTCCTGAGACTTTCCAAGTAGGTCTATTGGTTTAGGAGACGCTAATGACAGGTTTCGGGGAGTGATGAAAACATGTTTCGTGTTAATTTTCTCGCAAAATGTTTTGGGGAAATCTACGTCCTGACCTCACGTCATGGTGTAATGTCGTGGTGTGGCGTGACTCTATGATGTCATAACACTTAGCGTGTGATGTCACATGATGTCAATGTTCCAGCTTAATGTTGCGAGCAAATGCCGGGACGGATGGATGGACAAATATCTGGTTTGCAATATGTAAAGTAATAGAGCGTACAAGAGACAAATGTTTTAGGGGCGAAGCTCCTTAGCAGCTAGTCATGTCCGTATGTCCTTCCGCCGTGGAGTGCCCATGTGCCTGCTCGTGAGCTCACGCCCTCACGTGCTCACGAGCACGTGAGGACGTGCTCCCGTGCTCGTGTAGGGCAAAAAAAAGAAAACGCATATCCCCATGGTGAATGATGTTGATTGGGGCGAAGCTTTGGTGGTGCTTGTCTGCGTAGACGGCGAGCCGCAGCATGCCGAGCCTTTCGCTCGTTTTCATCCATGTCAGAAAGAGAATGTGTGGTATGGAACGTGGTTATATACGCTTTTGAGCATTTGACCGCAGCGTGACATGGATGCAAACGAACGAAAGGCTCGGCATGCTGCGGCTCAGCGTCTACGCAGACAAGCCCCACCTGAGCTTCGCCCCAATCAACATCATTCGCCACGTGGAGATTCGTTTTTTTTTTTTTTTTTTTAAATGCGCCGGGCTTGGTCCAGCCATCCCGAAAAGTGAAACAGATCTGCAAAGGAGAGTTTGGTTTAGCTCACGAGAATGAAGGAAATAAGCGCAAGAGTACTACAATTACAAAAAGGTAAAAAAATTGAGTGAACTGAAGGGAGGTGAAAAATGTTAGCCTAAAATTGTTCTGTTAACCCCTTTAACGTGAAACTTAATTTAGTGGAATATTATAAATATAGCAACAACACAATTCCAGAATTAAAAAACAAAAATCGAGGACGCATAAGCGCTTCTTATGAGTTGTGAATGCGAGAGCATGAATGTCGTTCTTCCGCTTCCTTAGTTCGTCTGCGGTGTACTGGCGTGGATGACCATGTTTCGCTACTGCCAATGTTGCCGATCGCCCGCTCTAGTGAAGCGGCCGCCAATAGCTATCAAGGAGCCGTTTCGCTCAGCCAATAGTTGAGTCGGCATTTGTTTCGTGTTTTTTTTTTTCTTTTCGCGGTCAGAGACGCTGCCGGCTCCACTTCATGGGATAGCTAATGCATTAAAAAAATGTATTTGTGCATTTTGTCAGGTTGTCTGCCGAAGAGCGATGGGCTCTTCGAGTGTATAGCAATAAAGTAGATTATACTTCATGCAGCCATCTGTGAACATCAGTCTTTTGTTGCCGCCCTGAATATGATACTCCTTGATCAGGTCAAGTTAAATTGCCAATTTCGTGGTCATATATATATATATATATATGGTGTTTCAGAGAACGCAGGCCAAATCGCTCCTGCTAAAGCTACTCATGGCAACGAAAAAGGGTTTGTTGCGTTTTGGGCCTGGGCCAGGACCCATTTAAGAAAATTATTAAGGTCCGGGATAATTAAGTTGCTAATCATTTTTGCGTAATTAACTTTTTTATTGTTGTGTTTAAGGACATGATTTAATTTAGAAAATTGCTCAGCATCATCAAAGGACACTAACTCAACACATTCCAGAACGACAGAAGGCACGCGAAACATTTTATGGCTCTCTGAAAAATCGCACAAATTAGACGGGTTTTTAAGTTTCGGTTTTGCTATCGGAGCGCATCTCGGCCCCGGCGGCACCGCGCCCCGTGGAAAGATAGTGCAACCAGCCTCTGCTGCGTCCTGCAATGACAGCGCAGCAGAGCTTGGTTGCACTACCAACAATTATCAGAAGTTCCTGTGGCTTGACCACCGCTTCACAAGCAGACTTAGGGCCCTTCTTCAAAACGCGTAACACATGTTCCGTTGCGGAGGCGTCACCCAGCTGTACAACGCTCGTAGAATCCATTGTCACGGCCTTGCTGGCACGACCCCAAGTCAACCTGAGAGTTTGACAACAAGAAGTCAGCGCTCTGCGCAACCTGACGTCAACATTTCCAAAACTTCCGCTCCGCCGCTTTGTTGTGCCTGGACTTTGAGAAGTACCATACCTTGAGACACTCCCGTAGAAATCTATCCTGTCACGAGGCCTCGGACCGCAGAATATTCGTTAACTTTTTGGCGTGCCCTGCCGATGGGGGCAACTGAAAACGTGCCACAACCTCAGCCGGGTAACCTCCCGCTAGCGGTTCAGGAAAGTATAGAAAAAATAGGGGTCGCCTCGTTTAAGAATGATTGCGGAATGATCAGGAAAGATTTTTAGAGTTGCTGTGTTTCAATCTCAGATCCACGTAGGTTGTTTTTGATGACTCGGTTTATTTGCAGAAAGAAGGTATCTGCATTGGTTCAAGCGTGGAGCCAGTCTTTAGTAATATCTATCTGTAAAAGTGTGGCAGGGGGATTGAACAAATGTTGGAAGCCGATTTTGTCCGCATTGTCATATATGCGGATGATTATTTGGTGCTGTTTGACCCACGGGAAGCCTTTCAAATAGTTTATTTTGTAGCGAAAAAATGAAAGCCGTTTACAACTCCCTGAAACGCCGGATTAGAGCGCAGCTCTTGAGGAGGAGGATGGGAGGCTACGGAGGGGACGGTATGCCTCCACTCATTCCTCCTCATCTACTCCCCCCCCGCTCCTCGCCTCCTCCCCCTCTTATTTTCGTCCTCCATCCTCCTCCTCCCTCTTCCTCCTCCCGCTCCCCTCCTCTCTCCAGCGCGGCGCATTATGGAAAACGTGCCATAATGCACCGCGGAGACACGCGCGTTGCATTATGGGACGGCGACGCGTCACGCCGACGCGGTACGGCTAAACCAACGGCGACTTCGACGCCGACGCGTCACGAAAACCGTCACGTCGGCGCGTTATGGTTACACCATTGGCGAACACATCGCGTCACGAAGAAGCGTTACACCGACGAGTTACCGTCTCGCCGACGCGTCACGAAAAATTGTTAAACCGACGCGTTACAGAAAACGCCGACGCCGACGCCGCTCAAGCCGGAAACCGGCGCGTAAGAGCTGCGCTCTAAAAGTAAAAGACGTTTACAACTCCCTGCAATGCCGAATTAGAGCGCAGCTCTTGAGGAGGCGGAAGGGAGGGTACGGAGGGGACGGTATGCCTCTCCTCCTCCTTCCTCATCTACCCCTCCCCTGCTCCTCACCACGTCCCCCTCTTCTCTTCTTCCGCCTCCTCGCTCTTCATCCCCTCTTTTTCTCCTCCTCCTCCCTCCGCCTACTCCGTACCCCTCCCTCCTCCCGCTCCTGCCTTCCGCGCGATGCATTATGGGAAACGTCCCATAACGCAACGCGTGCGTCACCACGATGCGTTATGTGACGTTTCGCATAATACACCTCGCGGTTATGCCAACGGCAACGCGTCACGCCGACGGCGACAGCGTCGGCGACACGTCTCGAAAACGCGTTTCGCCGATGCGTTACGGCTGCACCGACGGCGATGGCGACGCGTCACGAAAAAGCGTTACCCTGATGCGTTACGGCTATGCCGCCGGCGACGCGGACGCATTACGAAAAAGCGTTACGCCGATGCGTTACGGCTACGGCGACGGCGACGCGTCACGAAAAAGATTTACGCCGATGCGTTACGGCGATGCAAACGCGTCACGAAAAATCGTTACGCCGAAACGTTACTGTTATGGTTACGGCGACGGCGACGCCGCCGCCGCTCAAGCGGGAAACGGGCGCCTAAGCGCTGCGCTCTAAAATGTTGGGAGTATTTAGGGCCTGCTCCACGGGGTTTGACTTTACAAACGAGGATCCTGCAAATAGTAACTTGCAATTTCTGGAGCTTATATTGTCGCTTCATCAATCACATATATGTTGGTGCTGTGCTCCTAGATCAAAGACGTGTCTGTTCCCTTACAGTTTGAACCACCAAAGGACGAGGGAGATAATGGAAGCATTTTATATACCACGATGTAGGGAGGGCACGTGTGTCAGTGCCCCCTCTGTGGCCCTCTATCGAAAAGAGATAGAATATCTCGTCCAACGGGAACGTGGTGTGTGGTGTGTGGTGACGTGGCTTTGGTGGATTGTTCGGGTTTTTTCGTGGCCTTCATGTTTTTCCTATTATATTTGAGTTGTATTTCAGCGCCTTGATTGTGTGAGCACTCTTCTACTAGTCCGTCGTTTGTTTGCGCTGTATTCTCGTTCCACCCAAAAAACAATTTGCATACGCCTTTGCCCCTGAACTTCCCCCACTAGTCGATCCAGGCTGCGCTGCCTAGTTTGCTCAGCATCGTCTCCGCCGTCTTCCAGCGACTCCCGACGAGCGCGACGCTAGCACGCGACAACGCAAGGACGGAAGTGTCTGCCGTTTTGCGGCCAGTCTCTTCGAACTTAATGATGACTTTATTTACCATACAAGTAACCTTAGCGTATCTGCCAATTGGGGCTGGTCGAGGAACCACTTGCGACCACGTCGAGTGCACACATCGTCCTCTAGGAGATATTGGGAGCTCTCGGCATTGACGCTGTCGGTTTTTCCTCTGCGTTGGGAACGTAAAACAAAATGTTTCTTTTAGTAGGGAGTGGCTTTAACTGAGTCGCCGTTCTCCGGGAATTTGAGGGCGGAACCTCCGCTGCAGTTTCTAGGTTGAAACTTGGGGGAAACCTGGGGATTCAAAGCGTGACAACAGGTTGCCCGCATGCCAAATGGTACGCGGTTGTTTCCACCATCAAAAGGCCAACTGTGCAAATGGTCACGCGAGTGGCTCCCCGCCAGCGGTCAAACGCCGCCGCAGTGTATGCGCGGGGGGATCTTGGGGTCGTGGCGCGGGTGACGACTGTCAATAAATGACTACTTGTCGTCGAACCAGCGCGTTGTGTCGTTCTCCGAGATGGGTAGCAGCGAGGTAATTTCCACAAACTTGAAACAAAAATACCAGTCAACTCCTTCTTTTGTTTTTCTTAGCTAGGTTGGTGAAATCAATACCCCAGATTGTAATTTTATTTCACACTTATGCGTCGAAAAACTGAGGGGGAAAAGGAGACGATAGACTTCGGGGACGTCGAAACTCTGAGCGCCGATTAGAATGATTCGTGGGTAGACCTCAAGCCTTGCCTCCGCTGCATTCGTCGAACGCCTTTGAATGCGAGAGCAAAACGCCGGACGCCGGCATTCCGCACTCTAACGCGTTCCACGAGTGCAGTGGATACAAAGGCTGCAAGCTTAAGGTCTACCCTCGTAAGGCCTTAATGCTCTTTGGGACACAAGAAAGACTGAGGGATTTCAACCAGAGCTCGTCTTTCTGACGCCGCCGCTCGCTTGCTTCTCCTCCTTTTCCTCGCTTTCCCGGCGCCTCTAATAAAAAAAACAAAAACAAAAAAAAACAACAAAAATCTACGATGGTAAAAAAAATTAGCTGAGGTTCGTTAGCTGTTACATTTACTTAAAATATTTCGCAGTAAAAAATCTAAGCTGCCGAAGGAAGAACAACAATAAATAAGAACTAAAATCTGGACGCACAATCTCCGCGCGACTTCAGCAATATATACATAAAGTACGACAGAGGGGAGGATAAAAATATTAGCCCAATCCATAATCCATTTATATTGTAGATAAATTTCTTCCCCGATGGGCGTCTTGCTTTCCACAGAACTTCAGCTAACTTTACTCCAAGGGACTAAAAAAGAAAAGCAACCAGAAATGGCTAGTGGTAATGCTGGCGTTGCGCGCCTACAGAACCTTTCAAAAGTAAACTGGGAAAAAGACGACGCGGTGACTCGTAAAACATGCAACCTGTAGAGAGAAAAAAGAAAGAAAACGAGACACGTTTATGACTAATAAGACTTGAAATGAAACATATGGCGTAGCGTATGCCTGACCGACGAACAAGCGGCTGCCTGAATGCCAACCAGCGGAGGCCTAAAAAGACGGGAGCGTTCTTGGAAAGAGAGAACCGGAGAGGACATACAAAACAAAATGGAGGTTGGGCAATCCATCGTTCCCCCTTGCAATGGACCGCACCCGAAGGTACGCGCAATCCCAGCTAATCCAGCGCCACGAACTGGTCACGCCACTACGAATACCGCCGTCGCGGTGCCCCGATGGTCTCGTGATGTCCCTCAAACGACGTTAGATTGCTTCGGATGGCTCGTGTAGCATCAGTTGCGGATCATCGTATGCTGCATCCGCCTGTGACCCGAATCGTAAAAAGATTCGTTGGAGCGTTTCACCGCAATACTTTAGCGCGCTTACTAGCGTAGACAGCAAAAATGAGGCTGACAAAAAATAAATAAATAAAGTAAACCTAAGCAGGACTGAACGCTATAAATAATATGCTACGGCGTCGTCGGCGTCCGGCACAATTCCTCTATACGTTCGAATATTCCCCGGCGCTATGCGTCTGTTTGCTTGGAATTTGGTGTTTTCTTATGTTCGATATTCATCTCGCTGTTTAACTTTGTGCGTTCAGATGTGTGTGCGTGTGTTTGTTTTCAAGTAACAAAAAGGAATCAAAGACGGTGAGGTCGCCAAAATAAGCAAATTAGAAACGAAGAATTGGGTACCATAAAGATTCCCAAAGCGATTCACAAAACACGATAAAATAAATGGAGGGAGAAAATGAGAGATGCTTGCAAAAATTTAGTAAGTGGTTCTTTTTTCTGGTTTTTGACTGTTATTTTCTGAGCTGGGACGGCCGAGGTTTTTTCATTTACGAACACAAGGATGCAGAGAAAGAGGTACCGATGAAAGAACGGGTGGCGGAGAGCTGGCGGTTCAATGAAAGTGCGGGGGTTTATAGGGGTCCGAGGTTAGAAATGAAAGGGCCAAGCATGGTTCGGGGTTGCGCGCTGCATTGAAAAGAAACAAAGAATAAAAAAGAAGCAAACCGGGTTTGCGCCGGCCTTGCGAAAATGCCGTGCGGTTAAATATCCCGAGCACCTAAAGGGATGCGGAAATCGTAATGTTGTTTGCGCGTTTTCTCCTCGCTGTAGTATTAGCGTAAATAATGAGCGAGTCAGCGCGTTAGCACATGGAAAGCGCGTTGCAGTCAGATCACACAATGGACGGTCTTTGAAGCCTGGAACACGCCCGTGATGTGGAGAGAGAAAGAAGCGTGGGAAGGTTAGAGGTTCAGAGTCACGGCAAACCTTATGCTGTGCTTTGTTATTTCGAACTCAGTTATTTTTCTTCTATTCCTCCTTTATCCGTAGCGTACTAGAATACTCAATCTAACATCGTTTACATCGCGTAAACATTTAGTGTGTTTTTCGGTCTATAAATTGCACCACCCTATAAACGGGAGTTTTCGTGGAGAATTATTTATATTAGCCGCACTATCGATAGAATTCGCAATTCTTTGCGCAGTCGGTGGTGTCGCTGCAGTCGTGGACCTATGCTAGAGAAACCTAGATTCAAAAAAAGGGTCAAACTCAGCCCACAGGGAGTGATTGCAATTTGCGGCAGGACGCATCCTTCGCTGAGTGTGTGCATCTGCTGCGTTATTGCGTGGCTAGGAGGAAAGCAGGCGGAAAGGCGGAGCTGCTCGCAGACGATCATTTCATTTATCTAATTTATTCACTCCTGTAGGGCCTGTGTAGGGCATTACACAAAAAAAAATATGTGTGCGTGTGTGGGGGAGGGGGAGGGGGGAGATATTGAGGATTTATACAATATAGATACTCAAATACATGAAAAAACTAAAGGAAACTAAAAACATAACACACTTAACTCACTCAGGACTGCTTAGAATTGCAATAAAAAACACACAAAAAAAACCATAAAACTAGTAAGAGAAAAAATGAAGTTTAATAAAAGATAGAAAATTCCAGAGTGGCGATAATGGATGATGGGAGGTTGTTCCAGTCGCTTATGGCCTTGGGAAGAAATGATCGATTAAATGCGTTCGTAGAGCCTGAAATACGTTTAATGACGCATGTTCTTAGGCGCGAAGATTTTTGATCGTGGGGTGAGAGCAACTTATTGTTAAGTTCTGGAACGAAGTAGTAGATTTTATGAACAAGGTAGAACTGAGAAACTTTCCTGCGGAGCTGCAAAGAGGGGGGGTTAGTTGACTTTTCAAGGGGGAAACAATGAATGAAGGACAATAGGTAGACAAGAGGAAATGGGCAGCTCTGTTTTAAATTGCTTCGAGAGTGCTAATTATGTACATTTCACGGGAATTCCAGGTAGTTGTGGCATATTCTAATTTAGGTCTGACGTAAGTTACGTACGCCAGCTTGCGCAGAAGGTTAGGTGCAGATCGTAAGTCACGTGGTATTGGTCCAACGGTTCTTGATGAGTCAGCAGCGATGGATTCAATGTGATTATTCGAGGAGATGACCGGTGTTAGTCTTACACCAAGATATTTATACAAAGTAACAGTGTCAATTAAATGTGAGTGAAGATAGTATCTGTAGGACAGTACAAATTTTCATAGTGAAGCGAATTAGTTTGTACTTAGGTCCGTTTAGCGGCATGAACCAGTGATTGCGCCATTTGTTAAATGTACTTAAGTTTATGAATTTTAATGAACGCTTTTCCCACCTCCTTGCAGCTAGTATTGCAAACGGGGTCTTATAAATCACGTAACCTTCCATCGAGGAGAAGGAAACTCTCTGTAATGCAGGCTCTTTAACCTATTCTGCCAGGCTTCAGATTGTCTTCGGACCGTCAGAAGTGGTGGCCATCGGTGGGCGCTCTGCTGTTCCTCCCTCGTCGTAAACGTCCATAAACCCGAGTGCATCTTGTAAAGTTAAAATGCGAGCCTTAAGAAAAAAAGGAGTTGCATTAAAGCAAGCAAGCGCACTTTTAAGGCGAAAGAAACGGCAAATTATGCCCCGAAAAATATGGTAGGTACACTGAACAAAAGGGTATCACCACACACCCTTTTGCCCCATATAATGCACCCCAAAACTTCAGTTGGACGTATAGCGCACTATTTTCGAACAGACGGCCCCGAATTTTACGAGGGTATTGATAACGGTGCGATATAACTTATTAACTAGCTAACGTACGTATCAAAAATCAGAAAAAAAAAAAAAAACACACTGAGGTTTTGCAGTAGGGTCAAGAAAACTCCGGTTATATTTTTTATAGTCAGTAACACGTAGATTAGCTATTTTAATCTGATGTACCACACGGCTATCAAACCTCTTGTGAAAGTTAGAACCGTCAGATCGACGTCAGTGCGCTGCACGTCGAACTGAAGTTTTGGGATGTCTTATACAAAGGGTGTGAGAATACTATTTTTTGGGGGGGGACTGTTGCGTCGCAAGAGGTGCGAGAGAGGTCCTTCCATCGAGTTACCAGAAAGAAGTGGAGTGCCCATGACCCTCGCAGCGAGCTCGGCCAGAGAGGAGTATCCGGCACTCCCAGAAGGAGAGCTCTGCTCGATGCCCAAGGGCCCGCGGAGCGCGTTGGGCATGAGCGGAGCAATCGTCTTCGAGGTTAGCGGCCTGTACACCGACTCAACCCCCTCAGACGTCACGCCCCTAGGGTGGTGCCGCTGTCGGCTCTGCGGATGCGCAAACGCTTCTCCCGAATCGTGTTTCTGGTCACACGCAGTGGCCACACTTGAAGTGGGCAAACACGGGCTTGGTCATAAAAGGGGAGTTGGTGTCTTTCCCATAAAAAACAATCTTGAGCGATTACCCTTCCGCAAAGATCTTGGGAGAGCCAATCGCTGCTATCTAAGGAGCGATCTTGGCGAATCACGAGAATAAATATAAATTAAAACTTAGAAAAAAAACCGACTGAGATGTGGCACCGAACAAAAGGTTCAACCGTACTTATTCCCACGGCGCAGACAGTTTTGCTTTCTTGGTTAAATCCCCCATAAACATCTCTCGCACATTCATTTTATTTGGGCGGAATCTCCGAGCCTGGAGCCTTCTGGAATAGTACTTAGCGAAGGTATATAAAACGTTTAATATCTCGTTTAGCTCGTGTTTATTTAGCTGGTAATTGTACCGCACAAAGTTCTAATCTTGTGCACAGTTTTTTTCTATAAAAAATGCGACACCGCTTTGCCCCAAGCGATTTCCCTGTTCCCAGTATTGGGCGAGTCGGTGTATCCTAGAACATTTAACAGCCCCCCTACACCCAGAGAAGCGTCCGTCAGGCACTCCAAAGTCTCATGTCGCGGGCTTCCAAGAAAACGGGAACCAACATATCCTGACCATCCTCGCACTATCCGCTGGTTCCAAAATCGCTCACCAGATGGCGACACAGTTCCACTCTCGCATTCCCCTCCACAACCCGCTGGTCCGCGCTCGCGCGAAGACGCGAGGTCCCCCGCCGTTTCATCGGCTTCGTCAGGTCGATGGCGCGCGACGGCTAACCGACATGGCATCGCATTCGGAGTCCTGGCACGGGTTGTTACCCCGCGTTGCGACCCCAGACTCGGTCAGAGTCCCAAAAGTAACGTCTTGACCTCCCAGCGGCCATGTACGAACTCCACAGTGCACCGTCCACCTTCGTGTATCCGTCTGTGCCGTTGAAAATATGTACTGGGTGTCCCTGAGGAATTGTGTATACGGGGAGCGAAGGGCAGCCACGGCGTTCGCCATACAGCTGTTCCTCGTGGCTGCGTCCTTCGTGCTTACTCACGTCGCTATCGGCTTCGTCGGCGCCGGTTTCGTCGGATCTACGCGTGAATGCGACGAAGGCTTCTGCTGTTAGCCTCTGCTGCTTTCAGCGGTGGAAGTTAACGTGACTCGCCGCCGTATTTGGAGTACTCTGTCTGTCCTGACGCCGCCCTGTCCACGGCCGGTACAAGGCGGTAACAGGTCAGTAATACCGCTTTTGTGTGTGTGTGTGCAAAAAACGGTATTGTGGATGTTGAGGTGTTTGGAGCGAATGCTGCCCAATGCTTTGTTACTTTCAGACCTGAAAACAGTGGTCACGACCAACAATCTGTAGTATGATGCTTGCCGGACTGTGTGCACTTATTTTGTTCGCCTAGGTTCAAGGTCATGATGACCGCGACTCTGTTCCATGGACCATATAAAATTTGAGACTAAGTAGGAGCGCAGACGACGCCACGATACGATAGAGACATAGAGGCTGTCAAGCAGCACCGAAAGTGTATGTAATTGCGCTGCCCGATAAGGTGCGTCTACAATAAGCGGCTAAAGCAATCACGCTATCACGCCCGTAAACCAAATCACAGGATCACGGCGCGGCGCATTTACCGTACGTGATCGAGTTAGCCGGCGATATTAAACAACGAAATCCGAGGAGTGCCGTGACGAGGCCGATTTGAGGCTGCGTGATTCGCTTCGTCATATCGTTGTGTTGTCTTGGCTGAGATCGCACTTTGTGCGAAACGAAGTGTATAGGTCTTTGCAAACATCGCCTTCTGCACGCCGCCATCTTTGTCTGCTGGCCTGTGGAACGCCTTCTGAGCATGCGCCGTTTCTCTCTTCTTTAGTATATCAGACGCTGCGCATCAGTGACTCAGCACTTTTCGCCCGGGTGACAAGCTAGGGAAATATCTATAGTACGGAATAAGGAGTCGCGGTCATCAATGACCTTAAACCTAAGCAAACAGATCGAAGCCAGACGCCGCTGCTCGTTCTAAAAACTACATATTGTTTTGAAGCTGCATTTAGGGCCCGAAAGTAATTAGTTGTCTTAATAAAATAAAAAAAGATGCGTGACACTGCAGAGTTAATTCTTGGGTCATCAAATAATTTATTTTTTTAAGGTCGACGAGTAATTTTCGTGGTAGGTCGTTTGCTTGTTTAGTGAGCGTTTGTCCTTAATTTTGCGTTGCTAATTTGCGGTTTTTATATCTTTGTTAGGTCAGCTTTGTGTCTAGCTGACGACTCGTGCGATAAGCAGAACGAGAAATCAGTGAAAAATGTAGAAATATAACAATAAAAAAGGAAGTCTTACAGCCGGTATCCAGAAACGACACAGTTTATGAGACATAAGTACAGACCATTCGGTTTGGATTCCGATAAGAACCAAAAAGAGGGAAGAGCAAACTGGAAAAAAGAGAAAATGGATAGCCGCAATGTCATACAATTGTTGTATGCTCGATGTTTCATGTTCTCTTTTTTATGCATTTTTATCTCTTTTGCTTTGGAAAGTGTGCGGGAATACGTACAAGTAATTTAAATTTTTATCGACGCAGAACGACAAGGAAAAAAAAGATCGGTATATACATCGTTATACATGTTATACATCGTTACAAATCATTATACTTGTTACACATCGTTTCATTATATGCTTGTCCGCAGTTGAAGGCACGAGCACATGCAAACACGAGCAGATGCTAAAAGCGCAAGCCACCGAGCATTCCCTATACGTTATTGACTTAGCCGTGTAAAGCTACGTAGAGAAACACGATGAACACGATGACGTTGCGCTTTTGAGTCTGTTTGATAGGTCCAATGTGCTCGTAGATTGGACTGCCCTCCAAAGTTAATAAAAAACAAAAACCTCTAAAAAAATCTTTGAATACACCGTACATGGTCAACGAGCATGTGAGGCGTCGTGATCATTGTCCTTGCACACGTTGCATCTTTCCTTCTTTTCTTTTTCTTTTTTCCTCCAGTCGTATTTTAAGCTTTGTCACTGGATGGGAATCTTCTATTGTTTGCAGTGATTGGCTGTCTACTTGTTCCACACGGAAGCGATTATAACTTTTTAGAGCGCAGGTGAAACTACTATTCTGTTAAAGGGAACTGATGAAAAACTAAAAGCTTGAAGTTTTTCAATGACTGGGAAGTAATCTAAGGAATGGTGAAAATATTGTTCCACCATTCCAAGTAATTTATAATTTGCCCCTAAGCGGCTCTGCATCTTGACAGTGAATTCAAAGAGCAGGAGCATACATAAGCCTACACAATTCTGAAATAGACATTTCATATATACCTGGAGGATGGGCCGTTGAGAGTTTAAAATAATGCTTAACTAAAATGTTATTACCCGAAAGCTGAGCTATCAAGACAAAAATATTTTTTTTCTTTTTTAAATATTGTATATACATATTGAAATATACGCTGTTTGCTGAAACACTTATAATTACAATTATATTAAAAAAAATGATTTGTATACACTGTAGCAAGATCCGCGTCCCGGCTGGTGTCCCAAGCGTGCGAGTATGTACCAGCTGCCTTTTAATGTGGCTCTGGTAAGCTGAAAAATGAGCGTGCCTAACTACAGGACCAACAGTTAGCGGTGGTCAGATGTTTCGCTTTAAACCATGTGTTCATTGATGACAATACACGGGAATGCGCTCTGGCCTTTTATTTATTCTTTTTTTTGCACACAGAAACGTTTTGTTCATTTGTCTAATGTTTATTCAGTTTTTTACTTATTTTTTTCAGAGACGCTCCGGCATCCCCTCAGTGGCAGTACTCCAGCGCCGTGGCCAAGCATGAGACGGTCGAACTGCCGAGTGACAGGTTCTACATCGGACAGACCGCACGGTGCATTAATGATCGATTAAGGGAACGTCAGTCTAATGTAACAAAACGAATCTCCGGTCATCTAGGAATCAATTGCCATGACTGGGGATGCACCTCCGACACCAAAAAAAAAAAAAAGGAAAATGCTCAAAAGGAGCGGTGACAAACTACCTCGAAAGGTAATGGGAGCTTACGAAATAAATAAACTCAAAGACAAATGTGTCAGCATGCCCGGCGTTGGTCTGTTCGCAACAACATGTGTTTCCTTACTGGTACACGGTAGGGACCGACTATGACTCAGCACTGTGTATCATAAATATTGGGATGCTCAAACTGTATATATTTTAGTGTCTATTTTTCTTTCGCCCTCTGTTTAATTGGATGTCGCCGATGTGTATATATACTGGGAGCGGGGGTAATAAACTTTCAGTTGATAGCGCTGTAGTCTGTCTCATATTTTCTTTGTCTTTGTTTTGTCGCGATGTTTTTAAAAAAGATGCTTCTTTCTTTCGTTCTGTTACAAAAACTTTCTTCGTTGCGCTAAAGTGTAGAAACTACAACCATGTTTATCTTGAATTCAACTTCAATCACCGACTCGCCAAGGATAGCAGCGTTTTTCTAAGTGATGCATAAGCTGTCTTACTTTCTGTCAGCAGCCGCTCTGAAGGAGTCTGGGAAGTGGCCCTGCTGGTGACCCCCATCAGTGGTGTTCAAAACAATGTGAGCTGAGTACCGTTGGTAGATTGCGGCAAATATAATTATATAGATGGCGCCTCCACACGCAAATGCAAGGTTAGCCAATTCTAACGATTTTAATTTGCTATACCACCCACGCTACAACCTTTGCAGTGCCTCCTTCGTGCAAGTAAGTGCAGACACTCTCGTGATTTTCGTGAGCTAAATATTTGTGCAGGTGTAGTTCCGCTGGCACTTTTTGCCGACAAATCCGATACGCTGATGGAGATATATATAAGTTTAGTGCAATCGTATTCAAGAAACAATTGCAAATTACGATATCGGTATCTCGTGTTTTTTTTCTTCTTAGATACATTATGCAGTGGAGTGAACTTCTTCACACCGTACCTTTAGTCTCTGTTACAAGAGATCGACACTCTTCTTTTATATGAACTAGCGATTAATTAAATGCAGTCACTAAACAAACTTTTCTTTGTTTCTCGATATGTTCTATACTTTGATGAAAATATTAGACGTTTACAAATATCTGTAACGCAAAATTGGAGCACAGCTCTGGAGGAGGAGGAGGGGAGGCTACGGAGGGGAGGGTATGCCCCTTTCCTACTCCATACCCTTTCCTCCTCCCCTCTTCCTCCCTCTTTTCCTCCTCCCCTACTCACCCCCTCCACTCCCTTCCTCCTCCTGAATGCATCATCATCCTCCCCTCCTCGTTTCCTCCTCCTCCTCCCCTCCTCTCCTCCTCTTCCTCCTATTTTTCACTTCCTCCGCACATTCCGCTCCTCCTCCGTGTCCTCCCCTCCTTTTCTTGCGTACCCTCCCATCCTCCACCTCCGTACCCTCCTCTCCTCCTCCAGACCCTCCCCTCCTCTCGCAGTTTCTTCCTCTAAATTTAGATGAAAAATGACGCCACGTGACCTCAACAGCGATTCGATTCCCCGCTAAATTTTTGAGGGAATCGAATTGCTATTGAGGCCACGTGACGCCAACTGTCCCGCTAAATCTAGCGGAACAACTGAACTTGCTCATAGGTGACGTTACACCAAGTCATGTGACGTCATTTTCCCAGCTAAATTTAGCGGGGAACTGATTTGGTGTTCAAGTCGCGTGACGTCGAATTTCCCGCTAAATCTAGCCGAGAAATTGAATTTGTTCATAGGGGACGTGGCACCAAGTCATGTGACGTTCTGCCTCGAGGTACTTTCTGCCTGAAGGTATTTTCGATACCTTGAGGCAGTAATTCGTGCTCATATTATTTACAGTATACGCACCCAACTCATAGCTCCCTGTTTACACCCCAGCAGCCTTATGCGCCTCGAAATAAAACATACTGAACAGTCGTTCTGGTTACGCATACGACAGAAGTGCTAAACATGATGAATAGCTTCTTCTTTGGATGTAACTCAATGACAGTCAACAAACCGGTTTCGCTCTTCATTCTGCGGCGAAGGGCCTTATTTAGAGGGTGATATGTTTCCACCTTCCTAATTTAGAAGAAGTTATAATCCGTGTGTCACTGTTAAGTTTGACCAAGGGAGCTCGTTCTTATAAGGAGTCAAGGAGTCGTCAAGTAAAATATTTCCCTTCCGTTTCGGGCGCCATCTAACTCTATTTTCCCGAGAGCACGAGTTGGCCCATTCCCGTTTATTCCTCTCAAGGAGTATTTTTCCCAAACACCGGAAGAGCTCAAGTTATTGCGTGTTGTCACACAAGGGGGCCGGATATTCGTTAGGCAGAAGGGTCTCCGGTTAACGAAAGGAATGGCGCGAGGTCTCTAAAATATGTACTTTCTCAACAAACGGGTGGCGATACCTGCTTGAAGACTTATTCTGTACTTTGATTCACCTTACGATGAAGCTCAAAAGACGCTACGAGTCACCAAAGCCAATTTATAGCTCGAAGAATGCCACTTGTCCTTCCGGTTGGGCGTGGCTACGCTGGGAGCGCGAGAAGTCACGAGACAAGCTACGAGCTATAGATTGGTTCGTGTAGCTCGTAGCGTCCATCGAGGTATATTTTAAGGTAAAACGGAGTCTGTCTGTGCCGAGAGGCTAAGGAGCTATTCTTTGTGTGTTTGTGAGCTTATTTTTTCTTGTTGCTGGGCAATATACCTCAAGGAAGGAGAACGCGAACACAAACACCAAAATAAAAACAAAACGTTGACGGCTGTCGGCGCGTTTATTTCGCGGTGTCGCAATCTGAAGCCGCCAAGAGGCGAAGCCACGACGAGCGCGACACTGCGGAGTCAGTCGCCGGAACGCGAGTTGCCCAAAGTCCTAGATGCTGCTTGAACACACTATTCGGTGCGTCCGTTTACTAGGAACAGCTGGTCGCCTGTTGTCTTCTTTTTCTTTTTTTTTTTCCTTTTTTGTTTTAATATTTTTTCGTCCGGCCCTCGCAATCTTTCTCATTGACTGGGTCAATCAAGCACCTTGTTCGGGCGTGCGGTGTGGGTAGTTTGCCGTTTCGATCTAGATGAGCATCGTACCGGGGTGCGGTCGTGAATCTGTACAGCGTGACGGCCGTTAAATACCTCAGGCTAGCAGTCGCACTGGAATCGCTAAATATCTCAATGACAGTGGGTAACAACGTCGTCATATTCTGGCAGACTAAACTTCTGCTGCCTATAGAACTAACAACTCGTTTGTTCTGGGGGATAGGGGACAAGTACGGAGTATGCTACCGTCACTATGTCACTGTGCGCACATGCTGGTTGATTTCACTTGTGAATGCTGCACTTTGGTACTGCTTCCAAGCTCCTCTATAACTCCGTAATTTTCATAGAAGGATGTTTGCGTTAGAAATTCAAGATCTCTAAACGAAATAAAGCATATATTCGTTCTGCTGTCTTCGTTTCTGCAGCACGGCGTCTGATAACCTAAGTAATTTGTATGAAGATGACGCTTTTTTAAGAGAAGCTTTGCAGTGGTTCGCGTTTGGTGGAACCAGTAACAACCGTTATTTCAGAACCATCACTGAACCAGAACCGAACCGGAACAAAACGCAAAGCAACTCGAACCCAAATCAAACAGGAATAAACACTGGTTCGACTCCGTGCTTTTCACTGAGCGATTCTTCTAGCGTCTCCGTGGAGCACAAATAAAAAATAGGATTAAATATGTTAAAAAATAGCATAAATCGTTCAGCAAACGCAAAAGATTACGTTTTAAGGCATGTTTCACCATCTGGTGCTACAGATTCTTGTGCTGGCACCGCATACCGAATGCTTTTTCTGAGCGGTTTTCTGTTCATGTTGCAGAGCATGAAGGTTTGTTGCATGCATTAATGTGCGATTTATGTCTGCAGTGACTACAAGTGCCACGTAGCGCTTTGTTTTGACCACCCTTCGCCTTAGCAGAATGACTGCTCTGAGGAAGCTTTTACATAATGTTTCAGTCTTTTCCGCGTTTGATAACGTTAGCAGCATTATGCTGCGTTTTTCCAGTAACACAAAGTGGCTGTCAATGGCCATTTCGTTTAATTTAGGAATTATACGAATGAAATGGTCGAGTTCAGCCATTCCAGGGGTGGGAATGGGCCCAGGGATTTCATTCCGAGGGGTTGAAAGGAATGGAGTTGTAGTAAACTTTAATTTCCCGGAATGGAATTGGAATGGAATGGGGTTGCCCATTCCGCAACAGTGATTTTATGTTCCCAGTGTGAATACTTGTTTTAATGCGAAAGCATTCACTGTCCCATGGAGCTAGCTGACGTCATCATTTTGAAGCGCGACAAATGGCACCTTAAATCCTTTCTCCAAGTGAAGCCAGCTCCCAGCTATGAAACTAGGCGAAAAGCTATAGACTACGGCACCTAGTTTCCCCGACCCAAAGAAACGGGTAAAGACCCAAAGAAGCGGGAATTTGAAGTAAAGTTGATGGATTTCGCCTTCGGTCCCATTGGCTGGCGCGCGCGTCAGGTTCAACGACCGCCGCCCCATGGCGCTGCGTGTCCGCGCAGCGAGCGCGCCTGTAGCACGAGGCGTCCGAAGTCAGAGCTCCGAAGAGAGCTGGGAGAGCGCGCCCAAGGCCGAGGCAAATACGCCGCAAACGAAACACGGGAGCGGAAGAACGGCACGCATGCTTTCGCATTCACAACCCATAAGAAGAGCTTAGGCGTACCTGGAGCCTTTTTTCTTTAACCTCAGAGTCGACTTAACTGCACACCCTGTTTCGCATTTTCGAAGCCGAGAAAACTTTCGATCTACCGCAAAGGCTTAGGAACAATATCTACAAGCAGACGATAGACATAATAGCCAGGCAAGACGGTAATAGCTGGAGGATCCGCCTCTAGTGAACTTTTGCTTCTCTTTTCTGCTCTTCGGTCTAGACTCTGGCCTTCCTCGCAGCGACCTCTTCCAACTTATGATTTTTCACGGAAACTTCAACATACTCTGCTTACTCCGCAGAAACCAGCAAACAAAACGAGGCAATGTTCTTCCGCTTCATGCTACCGCGTCAAAATGCTGTAGCAGTACTCTTTCTTTATGCAGGCTTTATTCACCCGTCTAAATTGAAACGAACATTAATAGCGGCCATAAGGAACGATCTTTTGCGGCTTCTTACTTCCTCACGCGCCCATCCGCCACAGCAGAATGAGGCTGCCTTGCGTCTCATTTCTACCAGGAGGTCGCTGTTTCTCCTCCGGCTTTGCAGAAGGGTTTGGATTTGGGCTAGTTGGTTGAACATGTTTAGGGGTTAAAAGCGCTAAAAACGACGGACGAGTAGGAGAGACACACACCAACGAGCGCTAGTTCCAACTGGTTTATTATTGGAAAAACCACACGTGCCGCGAAGCCAACAAAACCCACATCCGATTCATTTCCAACCGCCGCTTATCACATTTCGTACCCTTACACCGTGCATGATCGTAAACTCGATAACTCCGATTCAAACAGGGTTATCGATGGGGCGCTTACACAAGTACCCTCGTCCACACTCGCAAATAAAAAAAACGCTTCCCTTATCTCCCTTGTCTATCTCTTTTTTGTTTCGTGCCAAGATGACGGTGTTGTCTAACGGGCCGATGCGTGAACGAAAGACTGAGAGGACATGCCCTGTCATAGAGGTCAGCCCCCTCCAAGACTCCTTAACGGCACAACACCCTCTGGTCAAGACATTTCCGAAATTGTACCTTTGAATATACCAACTAAACTTTGTTTGCGCCCACTCTATCCACCAAAACACCAGCGCGGCTCTATGACTTCAATGTATCTTCTGTGCAAGAAGGAGACAAACTTGTTCCCGTACTGGGGTTTCCAGCTTTCGAGAAATTTTAGCAGTGCTACGCCAAAAATCGTGATGTGATATTTGTGCATTGTTTTTCCGTGTTTTATTAAACGAATAACTTTAAGCAGCCCATGTCGCAGAAAAGCCCGCGTCGGTGGGACTGAAAAATTGTGATTGGTCGGTAGGGTTGTGACATCACAGCCACATGACATCCAGCGGGAATTTCAAACAACCCACAAAGCTGACGCGAATAGTGACGTCACTCGTGAAAGGAGAGTGGTTAAAACATGACAGATAGGACTAAACAAAAATCGTGTTATATCTCAGATGATTTCACTCGATAAAGCATTTCATTTTCTTTAAACAAAACAAAAATAAAGAATTTCTGGTGAATGGCGGTATTCAAACCAACGCCCCGTCGGTTGTGGGCCAGACACTCTGCCGACTAGGCCACGCAGACAAGCATGTACTATCGGGGAAAAATGAAATGCGAACAGAGGAGCGCGTGGCTCGCGGTACAGGCTGCGCCGCCTGGAAGTGAGCCTAGGAGCGAGGGTGTGTGGCCTACTCAGACGTGTTCACGCCCCTTCCTCTGCGCTCCCCAAGCTTCAGCAGTGCGCCTCTTAGTGCGCTGAAAGCTATCACCGCTATCTTTGTTGGCTCAGCGCGTGCGGTGCAAAGAAGCTCGCCGCTCTCGCCGAGCAGGCAAAGATAGCGGTGACAGCAGTGACAACTTTCAGCGCACTGAGAGGCGCACTGCCGAAGCTGGGGGAGCGCTAATCGAGGGGCGTGAACACATCGAAGTAGGCCACGCACCCTCGCCCCTAGGTTTACTTCCAGGCGGCGCAGCCTGTACCGCGAGCCACGCGCTCCTCTGTTCGCATTTCATTTTTCCCCGATAGTACAACTTGAGACCGAGAGGAGGTTTATATGTTAAGCTATCGCATTCCACTCTTAAAGGCAAAATTTATGGGTCCCTTCGTAATTGTTTTTTTGGGAGAATGTATGTAAAGATACACATCTACACAGAAGCAACACTCATTTATTTGCACACTTCAAATCATCCCCTAGAAGATACTAGAGTGCCTTGGATATTATGAACACTTCCATCAATATACGGAACAGACGTCAAAGCTTGAAAAGTGCATATAACACTAAATACTCTTCTAAAATACAGTTGACTGCACCAGGACGTTAAACAAATTATTTATACACGCCTAACCTGTTCCAGATAATAATAATAATAATATTATTAATGATTCTTTATTTTCTGTGCCCAAAAACAACTTTTTAGTCTCCACTGGGGGCACAAAATACTAAAACACAAATACCGCAAAAACTAAAATACTCAATACAAATACCAGAAAAAAAAATCTCATTCTAGGCGAAAGACATCCATTCACGAACAAGCAAGGTAAATTCCCGAAGACACATTAAAGTATCCAGGTGATGTTCCTTATTCAAGGCCAATTGAATCCGTGACAAAGGGAATACAGGGGACAAGCAAGATGGATAAAACGTTAATACATTCCGGTTGGCTCTTGATGGAACATGGAAGTCAATGAATCGTAGTATATCCGTTGACCTGACGTGACCATGAAGAACTTTATGAAGAAAAACAAAATCTCTGGACTGCCTCCTAACGGCAAGTTTATGTAATGCAAACCGGTGAAGTAGCGTTTCATAATGATAAAAAGACCTCGTTCCAATATAGCGGTCATACACAATTCTTATCAGCCGCTTTTGTACATTTTCGATTTCTGTTGCCTGACCAAAACATAATGAATTTGAGATTACCGAGCCAAATTGTAACCGTGATCTAACTAGTGACTTAAACAAATGCAACAAACGAGAGGGTGATGAGGACCGCCGATATAACTGAGAAATAATGCCTAACACTCTTAACGCAGCATTAACAGTTATAGACACATGTTCTTCGAAAAAAAAGTGAACTGTCAATACTAACAGCAAGATCCCATCCCTTACAAACGATACCCAGGGTATCAAGGCGCCTTAAAGGTTGTAAGAAAAATAAATTAATTCACGCTTTCTAGATAGTACATTATGTTTAGTTTTCTCGGGATTAAATGACAAGTGGTTTTTGAAGCACCAATTTGAAACATGTCCTATGTCATCTTAAAGATGAACACTCAAAAATAGTGTAACATCATCGGCAAATAGAATAATTTTTGCATCACTAAGACAGGAAACAATATCATTTATGAACAAAATAAACAAAAGCGGTCCCAGGATGGACCCCTGGGTCACCCGGGATCTAGAAACAAACTCGTCGGAGTAGCATTCTTCAACACGAACAGAGTTTCGACGACCTTTTATATGACTAGAAAACCATAAGCACAGATGTAGGCTGAAACCATGCAGAGCGAGTTTTTGTAGAAGTAAATCATGTCTAACACGGTCGAACACTTTTGACATGTCGAATGTTATACTCGAATGTTTTAGAACTCTTGTATCGCAAAAAGTTCAGACAAGAAGTATCCTCCCAAACTAAACCTAGCGCGTTTAAGGAGGTGTTTCTTTTATTATTATTATTTAAGAACCTTCTGTGAAATACTAGCGAGGGTGTAACACTTATAAACATCTGTGTTTATGCAAACGCAAGCTTAACCCTATTGCAAAATCTCATTGGTATGAGAAATGTCTCGTGTCCAATAAACAAATATAAATCCTCCAAGATATATAAGCACATATGAGAACCACATAACAACCATATAAAAACTATATAAGATATATAAGAGAATATAAGAACAACAACCTTGTGAGAAGTTTTTTTATAAGTTTCTTATATGGCCCTTATATATTCTTATACATCTTATATTGTTATATATTTCGTACATGGTTGTTATATGTTCTTATATATCTTGTATGTTGCGTATGTGTTTATTGAGAATTATATGCGTGCAAAAGGCTCGCGTTAGCCGGAGGGAACACGTGAGCAATCCCCAGAAATATTAAATACCATAAATAACATTATAGCTCTCTTACCGCGCAGCCCAATTACAAGCACTGAATTTATTGTGAAAGCAATTTAAGTCAACGCGTCTATTTAATTGAATATGCGGGAAATGATCTTTAAAAAAGCCAAACCTCATAAGCCGGTGATTTTTGTGACGATTATTTTCTTCTTTTTTTACGGTGTGCGACATAAACGGGACGTGAGTGTTAGTGAACGCATTATACTATCATTAAAATATGCCTTCTCTGCGCCTGCTACTAAAACATATCTTTTGTTTTTGCATCTGGGTTTTTCTATGTTTAGGTTTCTGGCCGAAATAATACTTCCGATTACTGCCAATGCATTCCAAGTTATCGCGCACAAAATGCAGCTCTTGATTTAAGCAATCCCTGGTGGATTTTAGAGCGCTCTTAAAAGATCCGTTCAGTTTTACTGTTTCTGTTTGCCTTAGGGCCTGTTTTAGCGCCAAATATTCATCAGGATTCAGAGAGCCTTTCAGCAGAGGCACTGTGAAGATCACGCGTACGCACTCCTCATCCGCACATATATGTGCTGACATCACCACCTGCAAGTTACGCCCCACCGCCTACTTTCTATGGCTCGAAGTTATGCCACCTGGCTCATTAAAACAGGTTTCAAAAATGATGGCGCCCCTTTTCTCGACACATGTGCAGTCACTCTCCCCAGATCTCAACGAATGAACAGCAGCGATATCGAGTCGCTTGCAAATGGGAGCACTTGATCTCGCGTATTTGTGGCTCAATAAATTCTATCCCTAGTATATATATTCTAAAATTGACCCGTACATACAGTTGTTTTTTTTAGAATCTAAAGATTTCTTTTAAAAAGGCCATGAACGCTACACTAATGCGGTCAGCAGATGTGAGATATCAACATAATATAGAGAAATAATCCTCACGATCAGTAGGGTAATTGCGCAAAACTTGGTAATTATAAGATAAATTTAAACTTACTGAGCGCCAAGAAAAAAAATTAAAACTCTCTGGGCGCCGGGGGAACCGCGAAATAAAAAGAACTTAGATAAATTTGAAAGGCGCGGGAAGTGCGATTGTGGCCGAAAGTTGCTAGTCGTGCAACCGGCGCCATTCTACCTCTGCAGAGACACGCATGATGAGAGGCGGAAAACCCGCGGGGTACGGATTATGGCACCCCTAGCCTTGCGCAGGTTGCACCTGAAATAATTTTGAATCACCAGCCCGATTCCCACGCGCCCAAACCTTTCTAAAATTGATTTATGCAGTTATTTTTGGAGGAACATATGCGAGTTTCAAGTTAGAGCCCTATATTTATTATACAAAATTAAAACGAGTTAAGTAATAAAAATTAGTTGTGTATCCGACTTGTCCTGACGTCTACTCTCCTATGTCATGTCCCCCTTCCGTATAACTCACCGGCGCAGACATAATAAATCAAGCTTTCGCGGTTTTTTTAAACACATATATAAAGTATAAAAAAAGAAGACTATCAGCAATTAAGCACTCATATGCTATATGGAAAGGGAGCATCACGTCTGTGCAAGAAACTTTCTGATGCGCAATAAGTGGCTTTACTTCAGAGGTGTCGGCGTTTCGAGTGCGTGTTGCAATTATCCGAGAATGCCGATGAAGTGCCAGTGATCTTTTCTAAAGTCCCTCGATACTTAATTTACACGTAACGACAACCAATACAAATGACAAAGCACATTCCGCTGGACGAAAATGGTGTCAGTCAGTTCAAACCCTGCTGTGAGTCGCCATTCGCTTCCTGAATTATGCACCGTCACGTAGTCGGCACTTCAAAGAATGTCGCTACTTGGAGGATACGCTTATCTAGGGAATTTAATCTTTTGAACCGCAATCACAAACCCCGTGCATCTTACAAACTACAGTCACCAGTCAGAGTCGCGCGTCTTCCTTACATGTAACATTGAGCCCTGGTCACGTTGCTTATACATCACACAAAATACAGACTGCAATCAAAATTGAACGCGGGTCACAGCAAGATTAGTGTTTCAAATTCCGCATGGCAATGTGCTGAAGGAGAAGCTTGGCACGCGGAGTTTCCAACCAAGGACATTAAGGTGACTGTGTTTGCAGACTGTATTTTTTGGGATCTATAAGCGGTGGACCCCGGCTTATGGCTACAATAAACAGTGTGCACACGTGTTCAAAAAATACATACTAGTGGATCACACATGGTTCAAGCGTGGTCGAGGTCTGTCCCCACATCATTACATCATCATGTCTCCAGGGAACACCGAGTCTGATGTCTGATGTATGAGCGGAGTGACTTGCGTGACAAACCGCTACACAATGAATTCGAAAAAAAGCGCCAAGCAACATAGGCAAAGTCCTACACCAAGTATTACAAAGCACGGACGAAGGTCGTGCAATCTGAGCAGTTCTACTCTGAACGGATCACTCTCCATTTGGGAGACGCGTCTTAGAGTACGGTTGAACTCTGCCATTCGGGATGCGCGCAAGAACAGGCCAGCTTCAAACGCTCTGCCAACGATTTTTCTTAGTTCTGCGCGGTATGGGGACGTACTCGTCATCTGGGGTCCGGTCAAGATGGCTGAAAAGTCGCTGCTGGTTCTTACGTAGCCTCTGCTGTTCAGTTCGGTTTTAAGTTTATCCGGTTTAGGAAAGCCGGAACCGAATATTTTGAAGACATCTTTTCCGTCTTTACCGACATGAATTTGGCCGGAGGGGTTCATACACTTGGCTCCAAACTTTTGTCCAGAGCTAACGTTGAACCCAATTGCTTCGTCTAGGGGATATGTCAGAGTGCAGAGCCGGAAACCTTGCGAAATGGGAGTTGAGTTAGATGTAAACTCAGGCAGTGTACCGCTCATCGGTACATTGGCTAACAAAGATGTTAAGACTCCCTTATATCCTGTTGAAATAATTGTGACTGTCAAGAACCACACGCCAAATATTATTCTAGAAGGGGTGAGTTGAGTAATATGCAGTGGTACTGGGTAACTTCGTTGCAGTAAACTTGACAAAAAAAGAACGCACACAAACGAAAACACTTTGGTTTTTACGTGTAGAACCTTGCAGATAAAGGTACAAGTTAGAAGAGAAAGAGCAAACGAGGCCACAACCGCGATCCAAACATAGGCACTTAATGGTAAGAAAAGCACCACCTCTTTTAAGAGCGGATCCGGACCTTTGGCATAGTATTCGTACCCTAACCTTTCGTAGTACTGAACAGGAGATAAGTAAGGAAAAAACGTGTGGTGCGCAAAAACCCAGTTGAAGTAAAGCATCGACTTTGGGTCTTCTTCACACTTCGCAACGGCCCTTCTATACGAAGCGTCATTCGAGAACGGTCTCAGCTTGAAAGACGCGTTCTTATAGAGAATAATACTCTCGAGTACCTTAATGCTCGGGGACTTGCAAAAATAGGGATATTCGCATCTCAGTTTTATTAAATTCCCCTTTAAAGGAAGGTTGAGTACGGGTTTGAATTTATGGCCATTTTGACTGTCGGTCGTACAGTTAAGACAAGTCACTTCCCCATACCTTCCAAGGAGGACCTGTTGGTGGCGAACGGTGACATTCAAGACATCACTGTCGCTCAGTGGGGAGAGCTTCATATACGTCCTGTTTAGCAAGCGAGTTGCAACAGTACTGTGTTCACTGAACGTTGCACAAAATACGTAGAGATGTAGATGGTACGTCCAGATTTTCCGTATGATGACTTCCTTTAACACAGTTTCTCTGCACACTACAAGCAGTACAGCGTCGAGCTCCGTGCTAGGGACTTCAGAAATCGTCTCGTTGCAGGAACCATCTTCGTGCGTAAAGATTTTTACACAAATCGGTGTTGTCTTCAAGAATTCTGCGAAGAGTCGAGTCTCCTCTTCTCCAAACTCAGGCGGCAGGCCAACGTGCAGGTCAGTCATTTTCGTCACTTGAAGCACGGTTTCCCGAAATCCCGGGGAGCGCAGGATGTCTTTCCAGTAGGGGCACAGCTCAGATCCTGAAAGTAGACCTTGCGGCAGCAAGGCGAGGAGGAGTATCTTGACGAGTGTCATTGTTCTTAGAAGATTGGTAGTAAAAATGCTGACACCTCTTCACGCAACCTCCCTAGACTTATTAAGGTGCAATTTGGTCTCGCTGTGTTGAAAAGGCGCTCTTTGCTTGGGAGCAAAACAAGAAAAGGAAACGCTGGCGTACAAGCTAGAGTTGAACGAAGAGGCACTAAGAACCGTAAAGTGACGTCTCACTTACGAAGGACTGAAGGTGCGCCTAACCGTCCTGCACTTTACCTCAAATTTGCACCAGTTTTTGCGAGAGTATATGGTAAATTGCATCTGTTCTGCAGACCTTTGCCACCTCATCTAATGAAGGACAGTTGTGCATAACAACGTAATGCAGAAGGAGGCCATCGTTCCTTCACAATCAATAATGGGCAGGCGAAATCGGGAAGCGAAACTGACCATACCCTTTTAGTAAACTTTGGTCATCGGCTTGGAGCTGACGCCCACGACAAGCACATTAGTGAAGAGATTCACGATTGAACATCAGCAAATTCTGAAAAGCTCTTTTGGCTGCGCGCCTCTCTTAGTGCGCAGCTGTTAGGCACCCGTTTCCGGGTTGCGCGGCGTCGGCGCCGGCGTTAGCGTCGGCGTCGGCGTAACCACGCGCGTTGCATTATGGGACGTTACAGTTTACCCATTAAATATAGCGCGTAACTGTTTGCTAAATTTTCCTCTATACTTAGCAGGAAACTTTTTGCAAAATTTTCCCGTAAATCTAGTGCGAAATGTTTCGCTCAATTGCGTGCTAAATGTCGCGGGAAATTTAGCGAAAATTTTCCACTAAATTGAGGGAAGGAGGAGAGAGGGAGGGGAGGTTAGGGAAGAAAAGGAGAAATATTCCCTTTCCTCCCTACTCTCCCCTACTCCTCCTCGTCAAGAGCTGTGCTCTGATTTCACATTACAGAGAGTTTTAAGCGTCTTCCATTTTTTAATTAAAAAAAGACGCAGAGAGATCCATGTCCTCGAGTTCGAGCAAGGGAACGGTGCACCGCGAACCACGGTGGGCGAAGTAGTTCACCGACACATCAAACATTGCAGCCTTGCCGAAGGAGGTGGATCCGAGGGTACCGCATATAGAACGATGTATTATAAATCTCTCGCGCCATTTACAAAACAAATAATGCAAATATATAGGAACATTCCATCGGTTCTAGCAGTAGAGCTATATCATATTTTATTTTCGCGTGTCCTAAACCCTTTGAAGTCTAAACATTATTTCAGGGTCGCAATCGCTGAGACGATTTCCGTAATTTGCGGCTATTGGCTTTTCAAATTACTCTACTTGAAAGGTGTCGCTCTAGATTTCTTAGAGGGCACGAAGGACAAATACCTCTGTCTACAGCGATCTTGCACATTTCTGTTCGGCTTGGTCAAAAACGTATTGGACTTGAAATAAAGAAATTATTCTTTGTTTATAACATCATCGAGCACAGTGGAACTCAAGAAGAAAGTGTAAAGTCATAATTAACAAATGCATACGAAGAGGTTTTTTAACCAACTTCTGGAATACGTTCTTTAACAGGTACGTTTCAAATAAAATGTTGCGCGTCCACGAAATGCAGCATAGTTGTCGCTCGGACTTGAACAACAAAATTCTTATCGACGCTATTCAGTGGACAGGTGAGGAAGTCCAATATTTCACCAATCGAAAACAAATAAACAAAAATGGTATGGCGAATCGCTTGGCAATTGTGTTGGATACGTTAAACGTTGTTGCATCATAATCGTTTTGCGTCACATGACCTGAGCAAGTAAAGGACGAGCGTGCTGTTAGGGGTGCTAAATATGAGGAATGGGCAAAGGGACTGACAAAACGACAGGTATCAAATTTAGTGCCTGAACACCAATCGAGTTTTCCAGCTAGATTTAGCGGGGAAACTAAATTTTTGAATAGGTCACATGACATGAAGTCAGGTGACATCACATACCCTTCTAAATGCAGCGGGAAAAGTAAACTTCTCTTGAGGTAAGTTGACATCAACTTTTTGGCTAAATATAGTGGTAAAACTGACACGAAGCCATGTTACATCATTATCCCTGTTAAATTTAGCGGGAAAACTGATTTATTCTTAAGGTTGTGAGACAACAATTTTTCCGCTAAATATAGCGGAGAAATTGTGACGTCATCTGACGTCACAACCCGTGGCTTCACGAAATGCTGCTCAAGAAATCCGGAGCAACTAGGGCAAGAACGTTTCAATTTAAAAACAAACCACCGGGAGGCTTGGTGAATGAGGAGACAGCACATTTTCACGCGGATTCCCAACAACTGCGCGCCCCTCATATTGCCGCGCGCGCAGCTGGGCAAGTAGGCAGCGCGCGCGTGGCCTAACGGTTATCGTACCTGGCTCCCACGCGAAAAGCCAGGGTTCGATTCCTCGGAGCGGCGCATCTTTTTGTTTATTCCTGCAGACTAGTATTCTGGTAAATTCGAGAACCGTCTGTCCGATTCGAGGTTAGAATGTTCGACACGCTGAACCTCCTACGCCGATTGTTCCAGAAGCCCACGCGTCTACAAAAGCGGCTCCGCGTGGCAAGCCGGAGTCAGTTTCGCCCCAGCGTTCGACTCTGCTGCTACGCGGACTTCGACGCCCGCGACGCTCTCTTATTATCTTTTGTACCCTTTTATTTTTGGCACAAGTTCGTTACATTAAACGAATATTTCTTCCTGTTTATTTATTGTTTTTTGGTCACCACCCGTGACAATATCAAGAGATGCAGTCTAGTGGTCTCGCGATAATTCACTATCGGAGCTCGATAAGGAGGCAATGAAAGTGCACTTCTATACCATAACATTTTACGAAGCGGCACAGCATCATCAAGCACTGCACACGAACTACCAGCTTCAAAGCATTTCTTCGGTGCGTCGCACAACTAAGTCAGCCTTCGATCATTTGAACGAAACGTCACCATGATTACACATTGCCAAGCACGACACAACAAAATTATGTATCCAAATACAATGAACACGCTTAACTGCAGACCTCAAAGAATCTGACGGTCAACAAGAGCTTAAAAACGTCGCGTTCAAATTTATCCTAGCGATATCCGAATCGATTCAAGTTTCAGAGCGACGCAGGGCCGATTGTCTCTTTCGTGGCAATATCCCCTTGATCACCAGCGAAATGAGCACCGTTCCTCCGTATTTGCACGTTATACCTTCACGAGAGACCACATTGAACTTTAAAGTCGCTTTCGACCAGCTTCACATGGCGGCTCCCGCGTCTGTAATTAACTCGCCGAATCCAACGAGAACGAACAACGCATCCGACAAGCTCCAGCGAACGTTCCGGCTCAGGTGGGGCCAGCCGCTGCCTGGGCGCTGCCATCTTTCCTGGGACGTCCCGTATTTAGTTCGGTCATGCGACGAGTAGTCATATTTGCGTACAGTGACAGCGGCCTGGGGGGGGGGGGGGGGGGGTCACTCTTGTGTGCAGGCGGAAAAAAATGGTTTATCGCTCTAAGCACCTCTACCTCGTTGAACAACACATACTTAGGTGTCTGCCAGGGGTTTTCATTCACCATGTAGTGCTTACCAAAACAAAATTCCTACATGACACTCAGTCGCTCGCCGCAAAGTTTGATTCAGAAGAGGCAATAGTGTACGTCCAACTAAGATGCCAATCCACACTATAGAAGGGAACGTCGCAAAAAGGGGACCGTTCTTTTTATTTTACTTTTCAGAAGTATCACACGACGGTTATCGTGCAACTCCAAAGCGGCTAAGACTAAGCCTAAACCAGCAATCGTTACAACCGGCCACACATTGATCGGGTGCGATCAGTCTGTAAAAAGCAAAGCCTTCAAGCAGCGTCCTAATACTCACGCGAGAGTCCTGAGTGTTCACATGTTACTGCTCGATAATCTTGGTATCTGCTAAGTGGCACTAGAAACAAGAGAAAGATGGCTCCACACTAGCACAGACAGAGATTCTGCTACGCATCCTACCTCCGAGCAGATACGAGTTCCGCCCTCTACGTAACCGCACAGTACAGCAGCCGGTCCCAGCAACCGTGCGGATCACTAACGTCCGTCAGTAATCAGGGCTCAATCTGGCGAGCGTGCGCGCCATCGAGACAGGCACCATCGAGACAGGCACCAACGAGACACTCGCACGAGAATAAGGTTGTAAATTTCTTCGCACGACGGCAAGCTGGGGATTCATGTAGCGTCTCGGATGACGCGGGCCTGCGGCCTTTCACACCCCCGATACTGGCGCCATCTAGGAATTGCGCCTCAACCACATAACAATCCGCGCGCCATCTGGATGTTGAAACGGTCAAACAGGCGGTGTAGCGTTGTTACCTATGGGCCCATTTCTAGCTAGGAGTCAACGGGTCGTCCCTCTCAACGGCTTCCCTGAAAGCCCGCATGAAAGGTCTCTTGTCCTCGAGGACACTCTTGATCGCCTTGTTGGAGGACTTTCAAAACTTGTCCGTTTTTGCTATCGGAAGATCCGACGTCTTATGGTACACCAGTCTAAAAGGAGCATAACGCAGGGATCGTCAATGACAATAAGGAATTTGCGGCTTAAATACGCGCTACTCGAGTCTGTAGGTGACGGAGAATTCTACGCTGGAAATGTCCCGCTCGATTGGTATAGCGACCCGGGATCTCGCTCCACTTGGGTACACTGGAGCGGTCGCTTTGAACGTTCCTTTCTTGAAAGCGCAGAGGAACTGTGGAACAGGAAAATACATCCCTCTGTCAAAAATAAAAGAGAACTATTATGTTGCGAGTGCAATTAATACGGCGAGCGATTGTTCCAAATTTCGCTTTTGGTGCATCGAAACACAAGGGGCTGCGCGCCAATCAATGGGCAACATAGAGGACCCTTAGGAAACGGTGCAGCCATGCCAAGGCCACCTACACGACAAGGCGTTCCCTTTTCACCTCCACGTCATCACTAGTGAATTTACGCAGCGCTGCCTGCCTGACGTCAGGATCTTTGACAGTGCGTCCTGCCGCATCTCATAACCAACAAATGATAGAAGGCGACGACGGCAATACGAACGCGTCTACTTCTTTGCGGGTTGATCTCGTCGATATTCAGTGGGCTTACCATTTGGGGCGGATGGAGTGTAGACTAACAATGACGTAATGAGCAGGCCTTTTCTTTTAGGCGGTATTTGCCAAGCCCGCGCCGTCATTCGTTGAGGTCGCGGGGAAACAAAAACCCCTGAACGGATCTGCAAGTTAAGTTAAGTTAAGCAGACGCGCGAGTTGCGCGCGGGGCAGACAAACTTGCACAACGTCTACACACACACAAAAATAAGCTGACGATGCGAATGCGTGGTGACATCGGAGCACCGAGTTCTTATTAGAAGGATACTGGGCGGATGCCAAGGTTAGCTGTCTTCGTCTCTGCCCTCTGTCGTCCTCCAGTCAAAGCGATATCGGGCGTCGTCCGCTCCTCCCGCAGAGTCAGCCCTTCGAAACACGGAACACGGGCCGCGTCTCCTACTCGTAGCAATGGCGGCATTCTTTTTCTGTGGCTTTTGAAGATCCACAAGATTGTTTTCAAAACAAGCACTTAGCCTTCAGGAAGTAGGGAAGAAAATACCTGGAAGGAAACGTTGTTTTTCTTAAGTAACCGCCGTTATTAAAATGCAGGCTAGAGTTTCAAATGGCGCTTGTGTCTATGCGACCTCTGGTATGCAATTGAAGCAAGCAGCAACCAGCGTACTATTGCGGTGCTCCTGTGCATTCATATGGGAGAACGCGCTTGCATTTTGTCTCTCTGCCGAAAAGTAACTTGAATCCCTTTTGTTATTTAGGTGTCACCGAAGAGTACAAACCTTTATTAACATTGTAAACGTATAATTGCTTTAGTAACAGAATTTTTCAAAATCAGTGAACGATGATAAACTTCTCTATTTCTGGCCTGAACCTGAGTTCCACAGCGGCTTGTGCAAACGCGTGCGACGAATCTAAGCCAAATAACAACCGAAAAAAAATGTAGAGTGTGCTCAAGTTTCGCCAGAATTTTGGTGGCGCCTAAATATTTCTGATATGCCAGCCCAGGCAAATACATCTAAACGACCGCGTGCTGCATTTTTAGTCGCGGGTAAAAACATTCATAACGTAAAGAATGAAGTACGCGGGCTACGAAAGCTGTCTCTATTTTTTTATTTCCTATGCCACGCAGCTCTTGTCGGGGATCTCTTTTTTTTTTTATCGTATTTCTATTTTTTTAATATTTCGAAAGCACGCGTGATAATTTGAAAGCAAAACAAGCATTTTCGCACATATGCACGGGCAGAGAAAATAAAGCAATACTTCCTTTTTGGAAATCGACGCTCGTTCTTTATTTTATTTGGAACAAGTTAGGCGATTAAACCTCTATTTTCTTTTCACTGTTCATTTTCTCGTCGCCTTCATTCGTGGCAATGTTATTTGGCCTTCAATTTAATTTAATCGTCTACATGCACGGGATGTTAGTGATTCAGTGTTATTTCGTAGTTCTTGTTGCCTCTTTTAATTGTCCACATGTCCTTCGTTAGCTTAGTACCTTAAGCCACCATGCAAAAAAGCGCCGACGCCGTGTTCGCGCTAATAGCACCCCACGGTGCACATAAATGCATGTACGAAGCTATTTTAGCACTGTGTTCATTGACATGAATTTAACTGACCAATATTTTCATTAACGGGACTGAAAAATTTTCATCACTATTTACAAAGCTATAATGAATCGTAATACTTGCTCTTCTAATCAAGCGGCGCGAAATAACGCACCCGCTTTCCCCTGTAGAAGTGCATTACCAGAAGCCAATTTTCGACTGGTGGCTGTCTGCTTCAATTAGCAAGAGCACACTAGCGGCAGCTGAACGTCTAGCGTACATTCACTCTATGGTAACAACTAGCAGACGTCCCCTACCCACCGAGAATCCTTCGCCCAAGAAGTCGTCTGCTCCGGGCTTATGAGCAACTGTGGGGGCTTAGCTCCGATGCACACGGAATCGCTCAGTATAATAAGGAAGAAGACTATGACAATTTTAAAGCGCATACTAATAAACAAAAACATTCTAAAAGGGTGTGTATACCAGGTGTAAGTAGAAAGGTAATGTAAACGACACAAAAAAGTTCTTCGATACTAACGCTTTAAAGCAAAACCTTATTAGAGTCATGTGAAGCTCCTGAAAAGCAGCGCCCTAGAGAACCGTCTAAGTTGTCTCAAGTTCAGCAATAATTGAGGCAAAACTAGGGCCTATTTTGACGTTTAAAGACGCTAGTTTGTCCTAAAGTACTGTGGCGTTTCAATTGTTTTTTTTCTTGTTCGTAACATAACTGTTAAAGTTCAAGACACGAGAAAAAAAATCACGTATCAACCGAGCAAATAGCAGTGATGCCTGATTCTGGCACTTGTTTAGTACACGTGACCCTAAGTTGCCAGCACGAAACAGAATAATAAGAGGAGAAAATAAAGTATTTAACCAAGCAGTGAAGCGGAACTCTGGAGCTTGTGTGGCAATTTGGGGGGGGGGGGGGGGGGGGGGGGGGGGGGGCTAACCCAGTACTCAACTGGAGAATATAAGGTTCGGTTATAGATTGGATTCTGGGGGCTTTAGGTCTCCTAAATGTTCGAATGAAACCGAAATGTTTTCTAAAAATGCTCAGATAGTTGGGCTGTGGGGTGGGCACATGTCTATGGCAATTCCTTTCTTAATCCAGGGTGCCTAGAATCCATCTCCGACTTGAGTGTTCACCGCGATCTAAAAAGTGGTCCCCCAAATCTCGCCCGAGGATTAATTGTCGCCGGCCGCGACCCCGCCAGTTGCGGTGGTAGATGTGACAGGCGCCCGATTTGCTGCAGGTCGCTCTTCTGCTTGGCTGTCGATGGAAACTTCGGTTTCCAGTAGTTGGGACACTGCGATGACAGCGACAACCGCGTGTCTCTCCTCCTTTTCTTTCAGGGACGTCTAGGCTCAACCACCAGGATCGGGGCATCAGACAACGCCGACTTCATGGACAGCATCCGTGGCCACTTCGGAACCACATTTGATCTATGCGCTGTATAAGACGCACCAGTCGAAGGCGCTTTCCTCCCAGGTATCGCGACAAAGGAAAGCCGAGCTTATCATGTTTTGGCGATACTAGGGGCTTAAATAGAACTTAATAAAGTTTTGCCCCAAGGTGTTTGTACCAGAGTACTTTCTTGTGTATAACTATGTTGTTGTTGGTTTTTTTTTTCTGGTTTGCCACATAATTGTGGAAGCGCTACCCTTGACCCAACGATGCAACAAATTGACCGAAGATTCACCAATAAAGCCTAAATTTTGCACTTGTTTGGTAATTTAAGTCAGGCGTTGCTACATGAAAACCGCAGAACCACAAGTGAAGCCTGAGTTTGGCACTGGTTTAGCGATTTCGGCCCAAAGATGCCAGAGGACATTCAAACTAACAACATTGAAGCATAACTTTGGCACTTGCTTGACGAACTATGGTCACGATACCCAGACACTGACCAAAGATGGTCAGCCTTAAGCATATACTACAAACTACTTAATTTTCACGAGGAGCTAATTTTCGCGAATTTCGCGAATCGCTTACATTTCGCGAAAAATAGGTCCCGCGAAATATTCCAGTTAATTGTAAACACATTGGAATCTATATAAGATCCCACTGAGTAGCGAGAATTAGAGCCCGCCAATTATTCAATGTCTTCAGCTTTAACCTAAAAAGCGATATATTGAGCTCGCGAAAGTCGTCTTGAATATTTGCTTGTCGGGGCTTTTTGAAGTCCTAAAGTTTCCAATACCTCGGGACATACTGCCGTAGGTCAACAATGAAAACCACAGCCGCCCGCGGAACGTAGAAAAAAAATCGAAACTCACCGTTATGAAGCCATACAATGCATTCTTGTCAAACGTATGCTCGCTCGCATTTGTTTTCACCACGATGTCGCTTAGGCCCCACAGCTCTCACTCGCAGAGTTCGAGCGTAAACCTGTCGGGGGATTCGTCGGGAGGATGACCCTTGACTGATGTTTCGTAAGTGAAAGGGGCTGAAAGAGGCAATCATCGGCGAGCACTCGAACAAAGCGTGAGTGCAAGTAGCCAAAGTTCTTCTTGAGCAATTCTGCAACGGGTTTTAATCCTTGGTAAGAAGAATTATGCACGAAAGGTGCGCTAAATCGAGTCAAAACGAAGCCCATGCTATAATCAAATGTAGAAAACCAAGCGGTGCCAAAAGTGCCTCGCCAAGGCGCTCGGTGTCTTTCCGGTTTTGCTATCATCCTTAGCGTTGTGAAGTTGCTATCACTGTTCGATAACGAACGGTGAGTTTCAACACCTTTGAACTCACTCTTTGAGCGCGTTCCAAGATGTGCGAGCACTGAGTAGAGACAAAGTCAGCTAAATCTCTCCGTCTATCCTCGCTCTGAATGATCATTCATTCAGAGCTCGGCGCTCTGAATGAATGATCCTTCGTTCTTTTCGCGCTATATTTTTTATTTTTTTTTAGTGTCTTAAGGGGGTAAATGTATGTACGTTCACTGGCTCGGAAAACTCTCCAACTGTGGGCCAAAGGGTTGCGTTATTTACCCTCGAACCTACGGGTGACAACTTCACCCCACCCCCTGCCCCTATTGCTCTGAACCTCCAGAGCTAAACAGCCACTGGTGTTTGGTAAAATTTATTTGGCAGAAATGGCAGCTTGTTTGGACGTTGCCAACACAGTTACCAACTACGCTGTCATAAAGTGATTCTGAATATATTCATAATACAAGCGAATATCATTAAGTGCAGCCACTTCACTATAATTTCCAACTCAATCTCTTGAGGATCGCAAAGCATATTCCGCTTAGCAGAAAACTAATCATTATGGTTCACTAAATTTATTTTTCTCGCGTAATCATTCTCAAATTACGGCAAACAAATACCGATATATTTTGCTAAAACTATCTCACCAGTGAGGTGCAGCACTAGTAAAGATAGGATCCGCGAGCACTGTTTGTTACGAAATCTCATAACTGAGGATTTCTAGAAAATATCCGCTTTACCTCAGAAAGAATCTACTAGCAAATAATCAGTCATCAAATCCACGCTTCTCAACTTCCGATAATAATGCTGCTGGGCGTATTTGCGTCAAGGCATCCAAACAATGACCTAGAGACAGTGGCAGGGGCGAATCCAGGTGCGGTCTTTGTTTGGGGACAAATGGGAAATAATCGGCTCTTTTGTCCGACAGCCAGATTCCACGTGGAAGCGGCTTACCAGAACTTCTGCGTGTAATACGACTTTTCAGAAACAATATTTTAATCTGCCTTTACGTGAACGGGCAGAATTGGTGCATGATTAGTGCGCATTTTTATTGTGTGACTTGTTTCGCAATACATTAAACGATCTCAAGTATATTATCCTCTACTACAGCAACGTTTACTAAGCGCATGATACATTTAGGCATGCCTGTTATACACTCCATGCATCGTTTTAGGCAACAGCGGTCTACACTGGTAATGCTTTAAGTACAACAAGTGTTATTGCCCTAGATTCTTTAAATAATGTACTGATGCCGAACTTAGAAACAGGCACAATTGTGATAGCTTCAGTGCTTGATTTTTAATTCAAACAATCACTCGTTTACTATCCATACTTACATAGAAGAAAATATACTATAAATAATAACCTCCAATAAAATAACTTCTACTTTGTTCTGTGATTTTGCGAAAAGACGGACTGGGAAAGGGATGGGTGCCTAAAGTATCAAATGAGTGAGCTCTTATAGCTACGGGGGAAATGGGTCCAGATACTGCAGAAACACACCCTGACTTTGTGTAATTAAAAAAAAAAACATTATATGGCCAGGAAAATGTCTAAAACACAGTTTGATAGACAAAACTATTTTGGAGGAGTAGGTACTGGTTGATTTTAATGCAACTAGAAAGCATTAAATCCTTGGGTTTGCATGAAGCTTAGACGTTTGATTTTTTGTGCCGCGAACTAGATTCTACGGCTGTACGTGCAAAGAGCCGATGATTTCCAAGCTGACTCCGAACAAAGGCCGCACCTGAATTGGCCGTTTCTATTGTCTCCACCTTATTGTTTATATAGATCGACACAAAGATACACCGCAGCAATTTTATCTGAGGTTAGAAATTATTGATACGATGGCTGACTACTTGTCAGTAGATTGTCTTACATTCAAGACACGTCAACTTTCTAGAATTCTTCTGCCATGATATCTTTAAAGGAACGGTGCCTATGCACCTTAGCACTGCTATTGCTACACCTCAGAGGTAAGAGGATTTTACTTAAACGTCCCGGTATTCCCTTTCCGCCATTTTACAAAAACTAACACTTTGACCAGATAGTAGGAATTAATTGGCCGCCCTGAATCAAAATCGCTTGTTACATAGCATATTCAGCAGCGTGTTGGGTCACTGTACTTCATCACTGCGCAACCATTTTTAATTTTCAAAAGTGCTGCCATTTCTGCCATAGCGAGACACACCACAGGGTGGTGTTTGTGGAGTCATGGGTGTGCGAAGTGGGTTCAAAATGGGTGGGGCAGGCTGCGGTTGCTCTCCTGAAATTGGGGGTATCAGGGTCAGACCTATGTCGTACACTTCGAGGGTTGTCTCAGTCTAGGAAAGTGGACTTGCCTCTCCCCTTTTCCCCCGGGCAAAGAATGAAGAAAACAACAACAAAAAGATCCTTCTGCGGGGCGGTTCAATGCGTAGTTATTTGCTCCAAATAATCTAGTAGAAAATTAGACTTTTCCAAATCTCTGTAACGCGAAAATAGAGCGCAGCTCTTGAGGAGGAGGAGTGTAGAGTACAGAGGGGAGGGTATGCCCCTCCTCATTCGTACCCTCACCTTCTCCTCTCCTGCTCCCCTTCTACATTCCTCCTCCTCTTCTCCTCCTCCTCCTCTTTCCTCCTCCTCTTCCCCTCCTCATTTTCCTTCCCTCCGCCTCCTCCTTCCCTCCTCCTCTCCTCCTGCCGCTGAGTTTGTTCATGGGTGACGTGACACTAAGTCGTAACGTCATTGTCCCTGCTAAATTTAGCGGAGAAAGTGAATTGGTGTTGAGGCCACGTGACGCCATTTTCTCCTCTAAATTTAGCGGGGAAATTTGTTCCGCTATGTCTAGCGGGGACATGTCCCCGCTGAATTTAGCGGAAACCTTTTTCCGCTAAATTTAGCGGGAGACGTCCAATAATGCAACGCGCGCAGTTACACCGACGCCGCTTAACCCGCCAAATGGCGTCTAAGAGCTGCGCTCTAATGGCGCATTCACACTGGAAGCGGATCCGCGTTCGCGAAGCGGTCGCGGATGCGGTTCGCGAGCGACCCCGTTCAGACACACCGAGAGGCGGTTGGCGGTTTCTCGGCGATCACGCGTGATCTTTTGAGACTTGCGTTTGGCAACCCTGTTTTACAATCCAAAATCCACTTTAATTCAAGATCCAAAGCCAAAGTTTTGCTATTTTGGCACTCGGAATATTTTTCTCCGGGATGTTTGCACGCATCACAAGTTCAGGCAGCGAAAAAAGAAGCATGGACCCGCCAAACTCGCCTGTGATTCCCTCGACTTCGCCCACAAGCAAAGCAGAGCTAGGCGCGCCTTGCTGACTCAGAACAGGATGCCCTCGACCTTTTCTTCGAAGTGGACCCTTCCCGCATGAATAGCTGACCTTGTTTTCGGGATAGAGGGCCAGTTTTTCCCCCTCGTTGTTGTTCGCTCTTATCATTTTCGAAGTTGTGAGCGGTGGGGTGGACCGTGGTGCGGGGGAATGTGTTCGGTGCTAGCCGGTCGTGGCTTCGTTGGTGGCGGACTCTCCTCTCGTCACTCGCTCGTCGATTAAGTCTACTGTTTGTTTGACATTAAAGGGATTGTCCGGTCAAATTTTGTATTGGAGAAAACAATTGAATATCATTGTTATTGCCTCGAGAAGCATCGTACGCGCAATATCCGAATTTTATATGCCCCTCTGCGTGAGTAATTGAATTTATACTGCTCCAATCGCATTCTAGCGTAAACGCTGCTTTCGTTGGCAACATTGAAGCTCTGACGTCACAAAACACAAAGCGAGCAGGCGAGCATTTTTGTCTCGTTGTTTGCCTGCGAGTGAACGCCTCAGCGTGCTTCGTTTTTGTTGTTGTGCTCGACTTCTTTCGTGGTTGGGTGAGATTTTCGTTGCGCGGTTGGGTGCCACAACCACTGGGCAGCACATACGAGCCAAGACATGACGTTCCACACTTTTCCGCAAGACGTGCAGTGACGAGCAAAGTGGATCGTCGTCGTGCGTAGGGACTGGGTTCCCGTCCAGATCGAGATCCTGCTTATGCAGCAATCATCTCACAGAAGAAAGCTACGAGCTGAGCTCTCAGCGGACAGAAGGCTTGTAAGCTGAGGTGTGATGCTGTGCCAACGATATTAAACTACATCCACCCACTCCTCGCCCAAATTGGATCAGTCAATTTGGGTCTGTCCGATTCGCCTGAACTGGCTGAACTAGTTCGGCAGTGCGGGAACTGATGCATTCGATTCAACCGGAAGTTGCACGACCGCTGCACTGGCGCGTTCGATTCATCCCAGTTCTGAACGAGTTCAGACCCAGTTCCTCAAAATCTTGCACCGGCTCCGGACTCGGTTTAGCGTCTGTGCAGAAGCAGACGACAAGAGCAGACGGCGACTGAACTCCTCGTCCGTCTCTGCTCGCGGTGCCATTTTTCGCAGCGCTTGCTCAAATGTCTGCGATGTCTAACAATAACGCCGATACGGAGGTTGCATTTCCTCTCATTTATGATAATAACGTACCCGCGGTGGACGCGGAATTTAGATCATAACCGAGGGTAGGAATTTGCTTGATTATGATAATCTAAAAGCGTTTTAGGCACCTGCTCGCGTAGGTTTGGCTCCCTGTAGTGAGTGTTAAAATATTGGCTCACGTAATTTGTTTGTTTTTGATGCTATGTGGGGATCCACAGTGTTGATATTCTTACTTACAGACACGGGAAAGGCATTGCCCTCTTGATAGTCTCCGCCTTCCGTTGCTCTTGGATGCATATTGACGACTCCGATACATTGCAGAGGTCTGGGATTTAGTGCGTTGGCACTCGCATGTCCCCGTAGCTGAGCATAATACTGCATGCTTTGTCCGCTGGCATCTGTGGACGCCCACTAACGAGCCTGGGAAAAATACCGAGAATCGGCATTTTTTTGCCGATTCTCGCTTCAACTTGACGCCAAAGTTACGGTCGATAATTGTCTTGGCTAAGACGCTATCGTCAGGCCTTCGTCTTCGAGGTGACCGGTATACCGACCGCGCGCTGCCGCCAGTGACTTCCGACGCAAAATCATCCTGATGCCGCGAACCTATCGTCGAAATGCAAAGATTCCCTTTGAGGGGCAGTTGCCGCTACCTTCTTGACTTGTAACCGACTATAGTTCAGAACTTCCTGGCCGAATCGAACAGACCTTGATTATGCAGCGAAACCAAAACCAACAGCTTAGCCATCTCGAAATGATACCAGAAGTTGTATTTAGCACGCGTGCAGCCCGATATCTGTTTGACCCGCGTGTGAAAATGGAGCGTAGCTACGATTCACCAAGCTCGTACAAGGTAAGTGACGACATGCATTGGAACGGTTCGCCGTTTGCCTTCGACCCGCGGACGTCGCCTCTGAGGGAATGACCCGCAGCCTCATCACCGATCCAGTGGATCCGCCGAAATGTGTACCCAGATGCCGCTTCGTGTACCTAAGTGCCGCTTCAGAGGCGAAATCTGCAAACTTTGCTTTGCAAGCGCCCCTAGTTCGATCGGCGTCCGTCGCGGTTGTGTTTGCGCGAAACGGCATGCGTTTGCTCGAAGCTTATGGCTGTCTGCGAGTAATATCCTGCTAAAAGGTGTGACTTTTTTTGCACGTGCTTGGGAACTGCATTAAAAGAACCGTATTTCAGTAAGGTACTGCCTAAGAGACTATATAATTCGAAACAAAATACAAGATATCCATCGACCAACGCTTGTTATCCCGACCATCCGACAAATCTTTGCGTTTTGTGACGTCACGCAGCACCTACGGATGTCAGCCATTGACACTGGCGAAATTCGGGGTGCAGTTTCGTACATAGGATCATGAAAGGTTTAGTTAATAAAGGGAGATCATATATCAAAATAAAAATGACGTTTGTCTATACGAAGGCTCCCTCGACGTAACGAGCGCAAGAACTTAAGTACTTCCGGTTTCGACCGGACAATCCCTTTAAGCTCAAATAAACGCCGTATGGATTACCTATGCACTGTCTGGTACGTACACTTTATTCCTTGAGTAGGTTCCCTTTATTTATTTTATTAGTAGTAAACGTTACAGGTCGAGCTAGCGCAGGTACCCTGCCCCCTCCGCGGTAATGCGTCAGCTACGCAATCAAGCTCACGACGTCTCTATCGGCCTTCGTGGTGATCATGCACGGTGTCGAAAGCTTTCAATAGTTCACGCGACAAACTTAGTGGGTAGAAAAGCTGACATTTCGGTCGATCAGGGGCGGGTTCCGATGTTCTACAGGCAGAGATTAACAAGACAGCGAGCTTGGGCTGTGGCACCCGGAATAATAAACAAACTCTTACCCGAACCAAATCACCGGTGCGAAGCCCGTTAAAATTACGAGTCAATTCTTTTCGCGGCGGATTCAAGTGACGGACGTGAGCATCCAGTTTCTCCGTTGATTTGTCGAAAGCTAAGACTACAGCGCTAGGACTACAGCGCCTTGGATGCCTCACCAGCGACAGGTGCCATCTTGTTTTGAAACTCACTGACGTCACGTCAGCGTCGTGTTGTGATTGGTTGCCGCTTTGCGGTTCGTAAACGCGGTTGGGAGAAATCGGTCCCGAAGCGGTTGGCAAAAACGCGCTCCAACCGCGCGATCCTAGCCGCTTTGCGGTTGAGAACGCGCGGATCCGCTTCGCGAACGCGGATCCGCTTCCAGTGTGAACGCGCCATAAGAAGGAGTGGACTCCGAGCTAAGGGACGCTTTTTTTTTCCTCAGTGCCAAATGTATCAGGATTTAGGATTCGGTGTTTGTTAGTTCCTTACACTTTTGAACACGAAAAGCACAGTTTTCATTTTGAATATCATATCTAGTAAAAATAATTTCCTGGAATATGGTTCCAAAACGTGTTTTGGCCCCTCATACATAAATACATTTTCTTTTAAATTGAGTTTAGCTCTTTGCGATTGTACGCCCAACACAAATGTTCCTGTAGTGCTTACTACTTACACTAACGATCTCAAAAATTTGAGGGCGTCGTGGGCTCTGTAGAGGAAGTTACCCTTGTAAAAAAATAACTTTAATCTATTCATATAAAACTAGGCCGTACGTGTGCCTGGCTGCCAGTGGTAGACATGCTAGGAATATAGCAAGCTAGGTCTCAACAGCAAAAGAGTAAATTATTCAGTGCAATTAAAATAATTTTAGGTCTTTAACGATCCTTGGCAAAAGGCGATTAAAATATGTATACAAATTTCGCTCTTCAGTGAAGAAAGTATAAGACGTAAAGCCGAAGTATATTTATTTATTTATTTATTTATTCAAAGTACCTCAAAGGCCTGTCGGCATTACACGAGGGGGGGGGGGGGGGGGGTATACAGTCTGGTTAGCACAAAGAAGGAATGGCAGGGAGCACGCCGACTCTATACAAACATCAATACACATCTGCGCGCAACAGAATAAACTAAACATTTGCACAGCTGGGTAACATAAAGCACATAATGAAATAAAAAAAATAATAATAATACACACATCCGTTAACATCTCGAGTAAAAATATAGATACAGTGACCAGTTTACAAAGAAATAACATCGTTACACATTTTAATTGGCTAAAATATATGTAGTTAACTCTGAACGAAAAAGTGCTGGGTCGGAAACTGAAACAATGGCCTCGGGAAGATCATTCCAGAGCTTGATGGCACGTGGCAGGGAAGAATTATTGAATGACAATGATGTCCCAAAGATGCGCTTAAAACTCTTAGTGTTAAAATTACGTGATTCCTTGTTCAGGTGTTCCAGATGCAGGAACCATGTTGACTATAATATCTAAAATACTTATATAAATACTTTTAGTGCACTTCTAATCTAGCAATGTGGTTAGCGCGCCCGCCCAGTCATTAAAACTAACGTGTACAGAAAAAGCTTGAGGTACACCTAAGCATTTCTTATGAGTTGTGAATGCGAATGCATGCAAGCCGCTCGTCCGCTCCTTCGTTGTCTGCTCGACCTCTCGCTTTGTCGACTGCTACGTACTAGCGCGCCCGCACTTCGGAATCTCGGAGGCCATGGCGCAGCGGCCAATGGGACCCCGTTAACGCGCGCCAGCCGATGGAACCGAAAGCGAATTGCACCTATTAGGATCGCGGAAACTAGGAGCCGTTTTTGCGCTTCAAACTGATGACGTCAGCTCGCTCCATGAGACAGTTAATACTTTTGCATATAATAAACCAATATGCTCATCATATTGTCATTAAAATGTGACCTCAGTATTTTTGCGATGTGTTACATCAAAGTTCACAATTAGCATACTTTAACCTTTTCTTTAATTTTTGCCTTGAGCACACCATTAAGGCCTAGAGCTGTTTGTGGGCACATTAAGCAGAATAATAAAAAAGAGCTCTTACACTGAATTGTGATTGAACTAAAGCTCGCCACAACACCTGTTCTTATAAAACATTGAAGGATAATGAAAACTGGCGATGTGTTTGTACACAACCCTAACTTTTTTTTCACGGGGTTATGGGGACTGGCGTGATTCCTAATGCTGTGATGGTATATTAGCTTACGTTATTAAAATGACAAGTATTTATTTTTTGTTCCAAGTGCTATCTTGCTGCTCAGTACACGTAAGTAAAAATTATTCCGAAAAACAGAAATAAAATTTGGGTTTACTGATTACAATAAGTTAACCTACTTGCCAATTTAAAAAAAAGACAATATTTGGGTCAGTTCACGCCAAGTTCACCAGTCAGAACGATACCAAGCAACAATTCACAGCGCAATACATTTTATTGAATAAACATTGGCTCACATTTAATTGAAACATAACATAAAAAGAATGCACAATTTCGTGCGCTGGCAAGAAGCTTTACGAAAGAAAGGACCCTGTCATAATTAAACAACTGAACATTACACGGCGATATATAATCAATGTTTTGTAAGAGGAAGAAAAAGAGCGCGGTCTGTAAAGGGGCGCTCAGGGGGTCGTAGATTTCGACTGGGGGTTCCACGAACTGCCTATCCATCAAGCCTCACTGTAAAACCCATACATAAATAAATATTCATATAATAATAATATATAAATTCATTTTTTTTACATACGACAGTCGTACTTTAACGAAATGCAAAAAAAAAAAAAAAAGAAACTACACTAGAACCGAATGAGAGTGTTTAGCGGTTATATGGGCAATTACGAAATTTCGCCCTTACCTTTGCGGAACACACTTCACAATAGTTACGGATCACTACGCCCTCTGCCGGCTTGCCACACCCAAGGACCCCTCAGGACGCCTAGGTCGGTGGTCACTGGAGTTGCAAGATTACGATTTCACCATCAAATACAAGTCACGCAAAAGACACCTCGATCCAGACAGCTGATCCAGGTGCACTCTCCCCCAATGACTCCAATCCTCATACTATCGCCTGCCTTGTCGATACTAACACAGTTCTAGACACTATTGATATTCGTGTAGCCCAACGAGATGACAATCTATTAGGCCCGATAATTTCCTGCATACTGGGGAACACAAGCAATTCAAGCCGAGACGCTCTGCGTCGTGCACGACTATTCTTACTCAGCGACGGCATCATATACATGCGTAACCACGACGTCCAGGGTAGTCATATGAGTCAACCAAGACGACCCCTCCGCCGAGTACCTTGGCTTTTCGGATACATACTTTCAGATTCGAAGGCGCTACTTCTGACTGGGCATGATTCGTACAATCAGACGCTATGTCCAAGCTTGTCATATTTTTTAAACCAAAAAAAAGCTTAACAACTCTGCCATCCGATCTTCTTCCACCAATTCCTCAACCTCATCGTCCCTTTCGACGTATTGGAATGGACTTTCTGGGTCCAATTCCTTCTTCAACAACGAACAACAGGTGGATTATTGTAGTAATTGACCGCCCCACCCGCTACAAAAAGACCAAACGTGTTGCAGCTGCTGCTGCCGAAGGCGTTGCCACCTTCTTGCAAATATTTCGTCGCGCCACGGGGCGCCGCACTATAGTGCCAGTGATAGAAATACCTCTTTCGTTTCACCACTTCTTCGCGAAGTTCTGTGACTGACATCCACCATTTATACAGCCACGACCGCGTACCATCCGCAAACTAATAGACTTCCGGAGCACCTCCATCACACCTTGACCAAAATTATTTTATTGTATGTTTCCAATAACCAAACTACTTGGGATACCATTGTACCCCATATCACATATGCCTACAATACGGCGCGACAATCAACTACTGGCTACCCCCCATATTACCTTCTCTACGCCTGAGAACCTTCACCCTGCTGCACACCGTTCCCCCCTACGTAGACGATCCACCCTTGGGTCCCTATTCCGCCTATATTGTGTACCGAGGGCCAAGCCAAAGACGCCCGCCAAATCGCCCGCCTTCACACGTCCCAATCGTATCAGCAACGGACGCTCCGCTAAAGCGTATCTCTCTGCCCCGCGACTTAGAACATCGGAGATGAAGTACTTATCTGGTCACCTTCTCGCGCTGTTAGAAGATGCGAAAAGCTCCAGAGCAAGTATATCGGCCCATGAGGCGTCATCCGCCAACTGTCCACCACCAACTATGAAGTGGCAGCTCTGTCGCCCCGTCGCGACCGTCGGTCGCGCTCGTCAGACATTGTGTACGTCTCACGAATGCGGCCCTACCACCGCCCGAACAGATAATTACACAACCCGTGTCACATGACAAACCGCCGGATGACCGGCGTCTTCGCCAACTGGGGGATATTGTTAGGAAAAGGGGAAGAAAAAGAACACGGCCTGCAAACGGGCGCTCAGGAGGATCGTGCCTCTCCGACTGGGGACTTCCACTAACTTCTAATCCATCAAGTTTCAGTGGAAAACCCCCACAACATTAAAGCTTCATATACGACCCTTACAACATTTTAGTACAGTCTCCTGAGAGATGTATGAAAACGTGTTTAGGTAACGCGATTTAAGTAAAGGGTATTTTTTTTTTGTTTTAGTCTAGAATATCAAGGAAAGCCAGGATATTTTTTTTAATGTTTCGTTATGAACTTGAGATGTGTACTACGATCCTGTCAGACATTTTCATGACTTTTGTTTTGTGGTTCAACACCTTTGAGATTTCAAAAAGCGAGTTTGAAAGATCAAACTAACGTAACCGGCTACTTCCAACTTTCTAAAACTAACTTTTTTCTTACAGCGGAAGCTCGAGAACAAGGTGAGGCTGCTTTGGCTTTCCTTCCTTCTCGGAGCACTTGAAGTAATCACTGAATAACCGCGCCAATTAAAAAGAAGGGTTGTTTCTATACCTCAAAAACAAGTAATAAATGTTCCCATACATGCGAAAAAATTCTTAGATGCTTAAGCAGCACTGATACAAACTGGTATTTTTACCCACTAATCAAATCGTGCAGTACTTTTGCTAAGATGCTAGTTTTTGAAACAGTTTGAAAAACAAACTGCATGACAATATTATTATTTTTTTCGATAAAAGCCTACCATTGTCGTAAATGTAATGTTGCCGAAATGTTACGATTAAATATTTTACTTCTTTAGAACAATATTGCACTAATAAAAAGGGGATGTTTAATTTTCGCTTTGAAGTGCATATTAAGAGAAGTCGCTTCATATGACGTTTATCCGAAAGTCACTAACACGTGTTTTTTATAGTCATTTCTATATGTCCGGGGTTCAGTAATGTCTTGTATTGCCTTGCGTTGCCTCTTACCCAATTGTTCGAAAGCTGCGTTCTTGTCAGCAACGAGCTCGCGAGACTCGTCACCGAAACATTAAAAAACAAGGGCTCTAAACTGGTCAAACACAAAGTTGGGGCCGAAGATGACGGACGCACTAATTGCAGCATCACGACGATGAGTGTGCGTTTTTGTCGCGGACGTCCGATGGGCGCGATCCGCCAACTTCCGTCTCCAGCTTTGAGTTTGACGAGTTTAGAGACCCAAGAAGCTAAGCGGTATTTTGTCGGACTCACGGTGCGTGAAGGTCTGAGACTGTACTTAGAGTACGTCATCGTATTTGGATCTATACGTCTCCCACTTTGCAGCGAACAATATGCCTCTCGAGCAAAACTGTTGGTACGGAGAGCCCTCCAATATGGCTAAATATTGATCATTTATCATAAGCACAGAAGATGCCGTTTTAGAGCGCAGCTCTTAGGGGCCCGTTCCCGGCTTGAGCGGCGTCGCCGTCGCCGTCGGCGTCGGCGTAACCAAGGTCATCCCAAGGTCACGTGACCCCCAAGGTCACGTGACCCCTCCCAAGGTCATCTCAAGGTCACGTGACCCCACGTGACCCCCTGAAGGTCACGTGACCCCTCGAGGTCACGTGACCCCTTCCAAGGTCATCTCAAGGTCACGTGACCCCAAGATGACCCCACGTAACCCTTTGAAGGTCACGTGACCCCCAAGTCACGTGACCCCTCTGAGAACACGTGACCCCCGAGGTCACGTGGTCGCCTCCCCAAGGTCACGTGACCCCCGAGGTCACGTGACCCCCAAGGTCACGTGACCCCTTCCAAGGTCATCTCAAGGTCACGTGACCCCACGTGACCCCCAGGTCACGTGACCCCTCTGAGGTCACGTGACCCCTCTGAGGTCACGTGACCCCCCGAGGTCACGTGACCCCTCCAGGTCACGTGACCCCCAAGGTCACGTGGGGGTCACCTTTGGGGTCACGTGGCCTTGAGGTCACCCCCAGGTCACGCCTCCCGGAGGTCACGTGACCCCCCCCCCCCGAAGTCACGTGACACCCCCCCCCCGGAGCATATTAAAGAATGAGGGGAGGAGGAGGAGAAGGGGGAGGGGTCTACCCTCCCCTCAGTACCCTTCACTCCTCCTCCTCAAGAGCTGCGCTCCAATTCGGCGTTACAGGGATTTGTAAACGGCTTTCACTTTTTTTTATGCATATGGTCTATTAATAACATCAAGAACTTGCAAATCTTTTTTTAGGACCTTCTTATTATCGCGCGCCGCACGTTTAAAGAAACACAAGTGAGGTAGGTTACATTGCTACTCAAATAAATAATTAAATATATTTTATTAATTTAGTTACAATATACTCCAGGTTATTGGCAGGCGCACGCAGGGGGGAGGGGAGCAATATAGAGTGACAGTGCAAACATTTTTGCAAAAATTAATGTTCACATGGTAAACCACAAAATGAAGCATCCCAGTGAGCGAAGTGATCACAGAATAGCCGGCGCTATACAATAACAGCGGAACCAGAATTATAAAATAAAACACCAAGGGATGACTCCTGACAATTTTGAAGCACTAAACAAAAAACAAAGAAGCATATGCAATAAACTGTAACTTGTAAGGCATGGTGCGAGGGCATCACATGTCTAAATGTAAAAAAAAAACAGGGATCGGCGAATTGTTCAACTGTAGCCCTTTAATTACATCAGTTGGTAAAATGTTCAATCATCTACTGTTCTAGAAAAAAAAGAATATTTAAACACATTGGACGGCAATCGAAAGGCTCGGATGTGCAGCGATATGTTTGTCCTTGTGGAATGTTAGAACGGAGGCTATTAAATATATAAGTAACCTAAATATTTATAGGTAAAAAAAAACAAAAAACATAGCTATTTTTTTTTTTTGCGACGACAGCCGGGACGTAGCACACTCCTCCACGCAGCAAAAACTGCCGGGTTTAAACTTGGCGGACTAATTTCCCGATAAACTCAGCGGTCGATGTTTACCTGATAGTGTGACGTCACGTGAGGTCATAACATCACGTGACACTGACCACATGTGGCATCACGTCACGTGCAACCGAACACCCGCAAAATGTAACACAGACATTTTATGATAAATTTAGTGGAGAAATTCCTCGCTGCATACTTAGCGGAGAAGACATCCAGCTTAATTAAGAGAAAAATAATATATCAGATAAATTTAGCAAAAAAAGGTTTCTTCGTCTGGCCGTGGCGTCACTGACAATGTGACATTATAATGTCACGACCTTGGGATTCCGCGCTAATTGTAGCGTGGAATTTGTTCCGTTATTGTTTCCCGGTTACGACGTACCTACGCGGAACTCCTACGAGATTTACTACCAAACCTCGAGAATAACGGCTATTTTATATTCAAAAATCTTTATATATTAGGTGCAAATTTTAAAGAACATGTCTAGTGAGTTTTTGGGCTACCGAAACTAAATCCATTGTCGGAATACCCAGACGTTGCTCTCTGCGGTATGCTATTTATATGTCTAAATTCAAATTTGCTATTGAAAAATCGACACATTAAGGCTATGACAAAATCAACTTTTAAATTTTCCCGCGCCTTCTATTCTTGTATTTATGTGCCTGATAACTCTCAAATCGAGCAGGCAGCCCAAGAAACTGTACTGTGAGGATTTTCTTTCGATTCGCCTACCTCGGCTTCCAAGGTAATCACTACACTCCGTCAGACTTCTGGCAACCCAAACGGTAACATTAACAAGCTATGCTGCCCCCATATTTCTCCACTATTACCACGACTGACGTCAGGCTCTTAGTTTTGCCAGTTAAATCTCTCAGCATCTCAGGTCAAACATAAGACTTCCAAAACTTCACGAAAAGCAATCACCGTGAATTGGGATTTTGGTTCTTAATTTAAATATGACTCTAATTTGTTAAACCAATTTTTTTGTGTCAAATGATTTATTCTTAAAATTCCTTCGGAGATTCCTTTTAAATGGCTTTTCGGACGACTTAAACAGATTTACAAAATACCCCAGTCTTACTCTTCTGGCCATCTATTTATTATTTCCAAATTTAAGGCCTTCTAGAGAAAACGAAAAATAATCCTAAAGACACAATCAACATACGAATGCTCCGCATCTGAAATGAGCTGACGTAATATGTCACAAAGCACGGCGTCTTGCATGCTTTAATTTTTGCTTTGCCAGCAATCATTTCGCACTGTTAAACTTCTTGTAAACAGACGGGAACTTAATCTATACTGACACGCTTTGCCCCAAAATGTCCAAATCTTGCGACAGAACTTCAATCTTGCAAGTAGGACCCTTTAGAACCCCAGATCAAATTGGAAACTTTAGAACTTCGCGAAGAAAGTTATTGGGTCTTGTAATTTGGTGTAATATTTCAGGTCTGCCTCCTAATCTGATGAACCAATATTTAGGCAAATCGGTGACTATGATATTTCGCGGGGATACTGTGGTAATATTTTTACAGGGACGCTGTTTATGGCTAGGGTTCCGTGGGTTTCTTGTGTGTAGTGACTATAAACTCTACGCGCGCGCTGCACGTGCCCGCCTTTTCCGTATAAAAGATTCGAAGTAAATGACTAAAATAATGCGGTGACGATCGCGCGTGCCAGATGCCATTTGTTTCAAAGTTTTGCTTTAGAACTTTTCCTTCTGCAGACGCCGGCACGTGCTGCACTTGGAACTCCATTTCCTGCATTCTCCTTGAGGCTTGGGTAATTTAGCAATAGGTCAATTCAGTAGATTAGTTATCAATAGGCACCATTTTCAAGATTAGTAGACCTTTAAGGAGATAATAAAGGTTTCTCAAAGATTTGCCGTTATGCGACCCGCGTCGGCCATATCTACGCTCTCACCGCCCTCTCTTTGTCGTCGTTCCAAGCGCTTGCGTGCCTATTTTCCTTTCCTTTCGCTCTTCCGCGGTGGCGGTCCCGTCGCGCGTTTCTAGTTTCCTCCGGCTCCTGCGGGCGGGTCTGTGTCTTGTGCTAGTCAACTTCGCAGGTCATCCACCTTCACAGAATGGAATGGCTCATGATTTCTTTAGCAACCTAAACACATTCCCGGAATACCGAGGATTTACTCTTCCCAGTACGCTATTTATTATGCCTTAGATAAAAAAGAGTTTTTGGAAAAACGGAAAACGAAAGTTATTCAAATACCACCATTCGGTGTTTTAAGCAATCTTTTGAGAGGTGACGTCACATGTTGTATAACTTGAATGTCGAGCACTCAATCGAATAACACAGTATTTTGGCTTTTTTTTCTTATTTTCCCCGTCCCATCTTTCCCTGCATTCAAATTCCACCATCAGTCCTTTTTACGCACCATGGAGCAAGATGTACTCTACCCATATTACAGCATTTGACATCACGTTTTAGTGTGACCAGTGAGCCTCTCAGCCTCTCGGACCAAATTTAAGAATTATATGACCTCACAAAAAAAAAAGTTATTGCGCCTTTAATTTTGGTCAATTGCTAGTTCAAATGCATACGTTAATGTGTTAGGGCAGTTTTAAGAAGAACCATTGACTATTGTCGTGTCTGCTCCTTTAATAACGGTGAAACCGTTCTGCAGATTTGCTCGAGACCAGTTACGACGCCCTGTACGATCGCTTCGTTCGAGTGGTGGCCGACGATTTCCTCTTCCAGCCGCTCCTCACGTACAGCGCCTCAGCCCGAGGTTTAGACACCAAGGAATACCCCAACGGATTCACGCTCGAGATCGCCCAGGGAGAGCTGTGGGGACTCGCCAGTCTGCTGGTGGAAGCAAATTCGACCCACCATACATTCGAAGGCAATTTCTATTATGGAAACGTAACGGTGAGCTTCAGTTTCAACGCGGACAGGAACCGGAGGAGATGAGGAGACGAGAACCTGTGGTGACGTCAGAGTGCCAAGCGCTGATTGGCGGAGACAGAGTGGGGAGGCTCTAGGGCTACGCGGAACGCAAGTTCATCTGCTTCTTGAGTGGTAGTTGCGGTGACGTCAAAGCACCGAGCTCTGATTGGTTCCAACTGGAAGGATAGCGAGTATACTTCGAGGCAGCTAGCGTCGAAGTCTACCCTCTAGCCTTTCAATCAAAGCCAATCGGAGCTTGGTGTCCTACTGACGTCACCGCAACTCGTGCGAAAGAAGCGGACGAACTTTTGCTCCGCGTGGTACTACGCATTGCTTACACACAAGCCCTCGTTTGCCCACACCTGTTGTGGGCACTGCGCGTGCGCAGAAAGCAGACTAGCGTCCAGTAAAGCCTCTGTGCATTCGCGGTACCGACAGAAGCGCTACCGCTGCAGCATCACGTCAGATCTACCCGTAGGTCTATTAGCGGTGAGATGTTTTTGCGGCGCCCTCTACGGTTCCCTCTCGTGGCGGCAATGCCTTGAGGAAGAACAAGTTTGATGGCGCGTGTACGCAGGATAATGGAAGCTTGAAATCATTACTCTCTCGAAGTAACGCTGTCAACACCGTTAAAATTCAAATTGTCACGTTCCTATTATTTGCGTGGATTAGAAATCCTTTTGCTTACGTTCAAAACAGTCGTAATCCTAAATTTGAAAATATTGACCGAAGTTGCTCTTTCAGTTTTACCGCAGCCAAAGACACTATGATCCAATAGAGCAGTAAAGATCAGGTTGTTTTGTTCCCTCCGGACCTCGGTGGTGCTGTAAGCTACCGTCAGAAACCGGGAGGGGAGATCGTGGAGGATATGGTCCGGATGCTGCTTGGAGTTCAAGAGTTCTTGCTTCTTCTCATTGTGGCCGACGGCGGAGAGTCAATATACTTGGAGGCGAAGTTGTATTGAGAACAACTGATAACAATAAATTTTACTCTAACCCAAAAACAGTTACACGAAAGAAAACAACACACTACAACTAACTGCCGCGCACGGCTTAGTTTCTTTAAGCAGTTACAAAGACGGACGCCTCTGCGTCTAGTGTCCTCCCGCGCACGGTGAGGATGGCGGCTCAGCCGTAGATCAGGGACTGTCGCGCACGACATAAGCAACGCGGCGCACCGCGGAAGGCAATAGTCAGGGACTCGAAAGCCCGTTCGAACTCGACGCTCACACGCTCGGTCAGGGCTTAAGACAGTGGACCGGAAGCCGCCCGGTTTAATGAGGGTTTAATTTGAATTCCATTGGGTATGGGCCCCGACACCCTCTCGACCAATCGCACCACACTGTTATGCTCGCGTCCCACTAGAGCGACAGACAGAGACAAAAGACAGCGACAAGCCTCAAACCCATGCAGCATGCTCGTGATGGTATCTTTGGCAGGCGTTTAGTCGTTCGGTGCTCACGAAATAAGCACGAGCAATTGCAAGCCTGCCAAAGATACCCTCGCGTGCATGATGCTCGTGTTTGAGCATAGCCTCCGTTAGTCTACAAAGCGTCTCAAATCGCGAAAGAATCTGGTTTGAGGCTTGTCTTTGTCTTTTGTTCCTGTATGTCGCTCTAGTGGGACACGGGCATTAGAAAAACTCCTGTCAAAACATGGGACACATACATGCTAACCTTGTTGCCACAACATGTACTGTACTACCGGACTACAGAACATGTTCCATACTTCTTTAGTACGGGACATGTTGTTGCTGTATGGGCAGCCACAACAAATTCCATACACCATCTTCACGGAACAAGTCCTGTATGCTACAGGAAATGTACCATCGTGGCACACAGCAGCACATGTTCTGTTGCAAGCCATGCCAGAACATGTACCATTTTTACGAAGTACCTCACATGTTCCAATGCGTCCAAAACGACACAGGTTACATTTCTTGTACGTACGGAAAAAGTTCAGTCTTGTTTGTGATAGTACTCGCCCCATTTTATGTTACTGCCGCTATTCATGAGTACATCCGGGCTTTGTATGTCACATGCCAAGCTCCTCCTTGAAAAAGTTGATATGCGACATGCAAAACAGGGATGCCCTGGCAGTTTGCAGGCGCCTTGATGCACGTCTTTGCAACATAAAATTACCTGCAATGCGCAAATGTTCCCCAAACTTGTATGTATGAAAAATTTGAACTGTCGTATCTAATGCGAGCACTATCCTGAAAACAGAACAATTAATCTGTGACATATATACTCAATAGAACAGCCAGGAATGCCATGAGAAAGTGTTCACGTGCTACGTCAAGTTTAGAGAGCATTGTACGTGTAGTGACGGGGATAAAGGCAGATAAACATTTGTAAAAAAATCGTTATCAAACTAAGTTCACGCTTGGTCCTTTTGGTTCCAACCCATAGCAACGGACCCATTGCAAAGAAGACTGAACAGTTTGCTGCTTCAAAAATATTTACATTTATTTTTCTTTTAAATGACTAGAGCAGATACACAATAAAAAAAAAAAAAACACAGTTCATGCCGCAAATATTTTGGGGGGCAGCTCAGCCATAAAAAGAATATCAAAGTGAGCAGTCTCCTAAAAAAATGTGACCAAAAATTATGCTGACATGCTACATCTCGAAAAGAACCATCTTGGCCTATACAACAAATTGTAATATTAAAGGGGCGATGCCACCATTTTTGTACTTTGCGCAAATACCACTTAGAACAGATCCCTGACATTAATGACCTATGAAACACGCGTTCGTTTTTCACTTCACGCAATAGAAGTCCCAGAAAACAATTAAAGAAAAACGAGCAGCGTTCACCCCCTCAACTCGCAGCCAGAACAAGCGGCCACGTGATCTGGAGCCGATTATATGCCGCCAATGTTGATCATAGCCACGCGCTGGGGTTGGCAAAGCACAGGACACGCGCTGAGTTCCAGACATTGTTATGGCTCGGCTATTGTCGTCGTTGCAGCGATTGGACGCGGGCGACTACCTGAATGCTTCTCGAGCTAGTAATTATCACGAGCCCAAGTCGAGTGCCCACGCAGGGCTCGGGTCCAATCTATGAACCGCATTCAAATATCGTCACTTGGGTGTTCTGCGATCCCCACGTTACGTCATCAAATTTTGCAAAGGAGAGATTGAACGAAAATAATTGCTTTTGTCCTTGAAATTTCACCGCAACAAAGGAGTTTCTTGGCCAGTGGCGTTGCGTGCGAGTATCATTGAGTCCCACTAGTGCCAGTAAGCTCGTGTATAGTGAAAAACATTCCGACTGAATATCGTTGCACAGCTCCTTTAACAATAGAAAAGAAAGATTATTCTAAACAAGCACCGAAGTTTCTTTCTACTTCTTTTGGAACTTCGAGAACTCTTGGAGGGCTCCCTGCGCCTTCAGATGCACCCGAGCAACTTTTCTTGACGACTGCCGGGACCCCTCCTGCGGGTTCATTGCCACAAGTCGCCTGAAAAAAAGATAACATAAATAATGGGTGGGATTTCTTAGAGGAGGATGTATAACAGAAGCTAAGGAGTTCCTGGCTCCTTCTTTAACTTCTCTATCGGTTAGTAATCCAATCTGGACAAATTCTAAACCTCGTCTATAGTATACTTTCAAGCCGAGACACGCCCTTAATTTGGACAGTCCGTGCACACACCATGAGCCTCCAAGTCTGATCCTTGCATCAAGACGAAGTGTGATTGTACACACACACAGAAAAAAAAAACGATTCAGCTTACTGGCATCAGTTCTCAGTAATAACTGGACACATTTCGGATCTTGTGTCAGCACACAACGCTAAAACATTCTACAACCCGAGACGGAGGCTACAAAGAAGGACGAACACATCCGTCTCAATTGAAACGTATGTCTTCGAAGCCTCCATCTCGGTTTGTAGAATGTCATATTAACCAGCTCGCCTGTCTAGTAAAGTTGTACCCAATGATACTTCGGTTAAGAAAAGGAATTCACATTACCAGTAAATGCAATATTACAAAAAAACTTGCCTGAAGTGCTTAAGCAGAATATTCTGGTTATTATTAGAGGGAGGTTATCATTCGAGCCCGTTCTCGTTTCGCCCTTCTCACTTGGCCCTTCTCAAAACAACCATTCTCAAAAAGATCTTCTCTCTTGGACCTGGCGCATTTGGTCCTTTCCCGTTTCGTCCTTCGCATTTCAACCCTCCTCATTTGAGTCCATTCTCGTTTCGCCCTTTTCACCTGGCCCTTTTTCAAAACAGCCATTCTCAAAAATATCTCGCTTTGACCCGTCGCACTTGACTCGTTCTATACGAAAATCGTTTTTTTGGGGGGGTTATATTAATAAGTACATTGATATATTTTGTGCGTGCGTGTGTGTGTGTGTGTGCCACGCTACAGGCATACTCTCTCTGCCAAGAATTTTAGCAGTGCGTCGAGATCGTCGTGAAAAGCTACTAGCTGACAATAAAACAGACCAACTGTTTATCGCAGCCAGATCATATTCCGAAATGTCACGTTTTTTGGGGTCTCTCGACCTGGGACAATGCCACCACTTTTATATTGCAGTGTTTCTCAAATGGGGGTCGCGAAGGCATCTATAGGGGTCCGCGAAGCCATGTCTTATCAGTCAAGCACGACAATATTAGTTGTCTTTCTTCACGTCGTTAAGAAACGTTCCAATGTTTGGGTGAGTACTCTCGTGCGTGTGTCAATGAGATAAGTCTACTTCACACTAGCAATTAGTTATACTCATTAATTAAATCATTATCATGATAGCCTATACCTTTCTATTCCCCTCACCCCGAGCGGGGTCCTCCATCATCTCCGCCTTTCTACAAGGGGTCCGCGAAACATTAGTGGTTGAGAACCACTGCTAATATGTATGCTATTTCTGTTCAAACAAAGTTTCCAAATTAAATGTTCATTGCTTTTTTTTTTCGTTTGCTTAGAGGAAGGGAAGGACGCGTCATTGTACGAATCTCAGTGCGCACCTCTACACATAACATATACCTAATGGTATGTTGGGGGCCCAAGCAAGGTAAGGCTCATCAACAAAGCCGCGAAGGCATAACAACGTTAGAAGCATGCCGAAGTAATGCCATTCGGTCGTAGGGCGGACGGGCAAAATGAGAATGGGCCCAGTTGCGAAAAACACGATTCGGAGCTTATGAGAAGGTTCAAACGAGAAGGACCAAATGAGAATAGGACGAAATGTGCAAGGTTCAAATGCGAATGGGACGTTTTGATATACACCCATTATTAGAATGCTCAACATTCATCTCTTTTGGTTCATATTACTTATTCTAACTGATAAGCACAGCCCGGTCACAGGTATATTCGTGCGCCCCTGCAGAACAAGGGCTCATGTATTTGAAGTCGATCGATACTAAGGCGGATTAAAATATTAGTTGCATGCTCCGTATGATGCACAAGTTCTAGTATTGGTTCTATATGACAATGTATCTGAATACCAGATTCATACTGATTCTTTCATTATATTGCAACATAATAATATGATTTACAGAGAAACGGTCCTCCCAAGCAGGTCACGCAGTTACTGCAGCACATCCAATTAATGTGAGCAACGAATATTTTCAAGCGAATTGTGAATAAGGGTGTCAAGAAAGCAGCAAGTTAACATCAGGCCTTTGCCTTACTTAGTTCAAAGTTTCAACAAAAACATGGTAAGACATGTTCCAGGTTGCTGTTGAACGTGCCAAACAAACACAAATGCTAACGCTAATATGCTGCTCTACAAAACATATTTCTTTCCGAATTGCTGCCGAAAGTTAGACACTTTGTTTAATGTAATTGACAATGCCTCAGCGAAAGTGTAACCAAGCTGAATGAAACCCTTAATATATACATGGGAATACTGCAATACGTTTGAGGAATCGTTATGCGTCTGCAACACCGAGCGTTTTTTTTTTTTCTTACAGTTTTGTTTAAAAAAAAAAAAAAGCCATGAAAGCTACACTTATCCGATTTGTGCGAGTGAGTTATACGGCCCAGGGGGCATTTGGGGGTGGTTAATCTTCGCGATAAGTCGGCTAATTAATTAAAATTAGTTAATTAACGTTTTAATTACTGAAAATAGTCATATGGTTCCAATTAGGAATTTTGCTGAGCGTCGTCCAAAACCCCTAAATCAGTAATTTTTAGAAAGACTTTGAGCGCGTGAAAAGAGTTACAGTGCGCTGAAGTTACTACTCGTGGATAAAAAACAGGATAAAAAACATCGCCGCAAGGTACGAAGTCAGAGTGTCACTATCTGCCCCTTTCAGGCTCAAAGGATTACGCAGGAAGGTCAACAATGAAGTGGACGAGACTAACAGCAAGGCACTGTGTCAAGTGAAACACAGGAGCAAATTTGTTGAATGTGTCGAAGGTGTGGTATACAAAATACCACTGTCGTGTGGAAGATCCTACGTCGGGCAGACTGGGAGATGCCTTAACGAGAGACTAAGGGAGCACAACCATGCATGCGGACAACTGCAAGCACCTGGCAACCTTGCAGCGCATTGTTCAAAATGCAACTGCAAAGCTCTCCTTGACACTACTTCCATCTTGGCCAGATCAAAGGACAGAACAAAGCGTGAAATAATCGAGGCTTTTCACATGGCCTCGGGTAGACACGGAGCGTGCGTCAGTGAGCCATCACTAGCTTTGCGACAAGAAGAAATAGATCTACTCAATAAGATACTAAACTTGTCGGAGCAAACACCAGGCCCCAGGTAAACGCTACAAAAACACACCATCCAGTTCGTATATCAAAGAGGCAGCTACAGCAAACACCATCAAGTTCAGAAGCCAACAAATTCAAGACATCAACCATTCGTTTTCTTAGCCGCAATTTTGGAAATACGGGTCAGGGGAGAAAAAAGAGAAAGAAATTAAACAGTTGTTAGTCTGCGCCAATTCATGCATGTTTTTGTCTGTCCTTCTGCATTAACTTCATTTCTCCAGTTTTTTTTCCGTGTAACTACGCAGCGCAGCATACCATCAATACTAAGTAGAGTCGGGCAGTATGCCGCCCCGAATCAGGAACTATAAAAGGGCTAGCTTTATGCAGCTGGGAAGACGAGACGCTACACGCTGGGCATCCCGAACTTGGAATATACGACACCCTTAGAGATAGTAAAATAACACTGCGTTAGGAACAACTTAACGTATACGTACCTTGGAAAACAAAGCCATCTACGCACCGCTGAACGCCTCTGACGACGCGATAACAACGTCGAACTCGCCTTCCGAACGGGCAGCAGCACTCCGCAGTTCGCGGGCCCACGCCGGCCGGCAGCGGCTTGCGCATGCGCGGGTGAGAGATGTCTTCCTGCGCGCGGCGTAACACGGCTCACGGGCACTGTACTTCCGCGGTCTGATAGAGTTCCATAAAAATTGCTGGATATCCGGCACTTTTGGGCGCGTTCAATTCGCTTATACCAGTGGAACCGACTATAAACTGTAGTCTTGTAAGGCTTTTTTCATTTATACGGATAAGCTCATACTTATTGCCTAAATAGCACATTTCAATGCATATAGTACAGTTCCCGTTTTTGAAAGCAAACAGCACATTGTATGCATTTCCAGAAAACGGGACATGTTCTATTCGGTTTTTCCACGTAGATTGATGGAATTTTCTAACAGTGCAGAGGCCATTGCTGTTGCCGAGGGGTCCATTAAAATCGGGTGCTGCGGCCGAGAGTCTAAGCCCTCACCCGTTTATATTCCAAATAAAAATATTTACTGGCTCTCGGGCTCATCGAGAACCACCGACCCGTGCGTGCCCGGAAACCGTTCCCTCGTCACCGATCGTGAGCAGGGGTCTCCAAGGACACCAAAGGCTCGCCGGACCCATTTGTGCGACTGGGGAAGCCGTTTCGCGGAGACTCCCCGGGTCCCCACCGGCGCGTCCACACGAGCCGCGCCCGGGGCCCCCCGCCCCAGCCTACGCCACGAATCGCCGGGATCCGCCGCAAGGGCCTCGACGAAGTCACCCGAGCCCGGGACGCGGCCAAGGCTTTGAAATGGCGTAACAGCAGCTGACAGCAGCCCGACCTCGACGAAGTCGCACGAGCACGGGATGCGGCCAAGGCTTTTGAAATGGCGCGAATACTGCTGTCAGCAGCCCTTCGGTGCCCCGAACGGCCGCGTTGATTTGAGTGCCCGGAGACCCGCGGCACCGGGTGAGGAAGGGAATAGCGGTTGGGGCGTCCTTCACGGATGGCTAAAGTGGGGTGAACTTGACGAACTGTCTGGTCTAACGAGGGGGCGATATGGGTATCCTCACAATAACCATGGCGCAGTTTCAAAGGAGCATCGTCATGACATTCGTTGTCGTTGTGAGTCCTTAACCGCTGGCTAAACGAATCACGTACCAAAGAACAGCGCAGGATTGCGGCGCATTTATTGCGAGTCACTTATTTCGTCCCTTAAAGCAAACGCACAAAACGTATGTCTGCCCTGACGTGTACTCTTTTTGGCGCTGTTTGACGTGCTGTCTAGAATCGTAGCCTCGGTTATAGTCACACTTACGTGAAAACAGATTAACTGAACTATTAGACGTCACGCCACTAAGGTGGCGCTGCTGTGGAGACTGCGCATCTGCGGACGCTTTATTGTTCCCCAGATTGGGTTTTAAGTGTACAAACCTAATCAACGGGTGAACGCGCGACGATTTCAAAAGAGTGTGCTGCTGTACGATGAGTGCATGTTCGTCTCCTTTTGCTGGGGTTGAGGTGACGTCGGAACGCTGACCTCTGATTTCTTCCGAATAAATGATAGTGGATAGACTTCGAGGCAGTTTGCTTTGAGGCCTACCCACCATCCTTCAATCGGAGCCAAACAGATATCGGCGTTTTTCTGACGTCACCGCAATTCCCTGCGCTAGAAGCAGACGACTTGCTTTCCGCATAGCGTCTACCATTGACTCCTCTATACTAGCAAAGCCTGGCAGTTAGACGACGGAGCCATAGAGTGCCCGGTCGCAGATTTGGAGCGCGAGGATCTGGTGGCACAGACAATCAGCCGTTTCTCGGGGAACCCAGAGCCGTGGGGGAACCTGGACGTCGGCGCGCAGGTTTTGAAGCGGTGAGAACCCGAAACACACTCTCCGGTCCCCGCGCCTCGCCGCAGCGTCTCGCGCAGCTGCACGACGCTGCGTTTGGCGTCTCGCCGTAGCGGGGCGCCAGTCATGTGGCTCTCCTCTCATCCGTTTCCTGCCGGTCCACCTTTTCTATTTCGACGGCCGCTTCTCGTGGCGGTCTGCCAGGGCTTGTCAGTATATAGCAGTCTACGCGCCTACCCACGAATGATACCAACTCGGCATTCGAACGTCACCCCAGGCTCCCGTCTCGTCTTTTTCTTTCGTTCCTGTGCGCACAGCCATCTCTAACGTCATATTTTTGTGTTTATTGCTGATAAAAAAAATAACAACGAAAAAACGTATATGTTTGTTTTACAGTTCCACTGCATTGTCAAGAAAGCAACCTTCAAAGCGTTCGCTCGGGTGTACGCAGCTGGTTCCAGATCCTGGGTTGCCATACCGATCGAGCTGGACGTTCTCGACATGAAGTTCTCCGTCACCTACGGACTTCTGTTCCGAGTGTTCTACCCGGAGTTCGTGAACTTTGATTTACCCCCCGTGCAGTTTCAAAGGCTCAGGGTGCCGTTCAGTGAGGAGGCGGGCCTTCCGATAACCAGCACGTTCCAGTTCAGAGACGCCTGCAAGGAGGCGAACAAGATTGTCCTCGCCGAGGCGCGACCCTTCGTGCGGGCGTTCAAGGAGGCCGTCCAGAAGGAGGGCCCATTGAATAAGTAGAGGATTCCCTTACGGAAATAACCGGACGCCCTTTCACTCCAAGTCGGACTGCAGCCGGAGCGAGAATACGGTGGAGCAAATCAATGAGCCTCGGAAGTACATTTCCACGGCGGTCGTCGTCTCCTCAGTGCGTGCGCTATCATCTCTACTATTCACGTGCACTGAATGCGGCTCCATTCTGCACTTTTTAGGCGTGTTTTTGGTTTACCCGGTGATATCAAACCAACCAAGACAACGAGTGCCTTGACGATGCACTTTTGGAGTTACTTGATTGGTGAAGTCCGATCGCGGCATCGGTTACTGTCGGTCTTAAAATGAAATAGAACATAGAGCGACAAAAATAACACCAAAACAGCAATAACAGCGGCTACAATAACTAATGCAACGACAAGGGCAACCAGCACGATAACGGAAATACTGAGGAAGCCTAATATTATCGCATAGTTTTCTAATGAGCGTAACACTATGTTCACACATGCATCTCTGCGCCGAGATAAGTAGAGGGTAGCGACGCATTAGCGCCACTGTTGGTGCTGACACAACACCGAGTTAGCTGTGCCTTTGCCTGTGAGCACGAAAAAATGCCGGGTCACATGCGGCGGAGCTCACATACAGCGTCGATACTACGCGAATTCAGCGCTGTATCCATTGCACTGAGTTAGGGCTGAGGTATATGTGTGAAAAGGCGGTGATAACTGTATTAGGAAAATATCAACAATTAAAACCAACCTAAACAGCAATAATAAAATATGTATCGAGTTCAATAATAATAAAAAAAACCAAGAAAAGACCAATGACAACGATACGGTGAAAGCAACAGAAATGGTACTAAAAACACAGGAAGAGTGGCATCTACTAAAACAAAACAAAAAAATGTAGCGATTAATTCGCCTATTTTAAACATTCCTTAAAATGCAATTATTGTGCAGCAGCACTTGATTGGGTTTTAAGGGAGCAGCACTTTCGATCAGAATGATATGTGCAGGTTGCGAAGGATTTGTGAATGTAAGGACTTCTTCACACCGGTCACTGCAGAGATTGGCACAAACGGATCTTTCGCTGTTAAACGAGCCGAAAATACCGGCGTCTGCACATAGAAAACTCAAACCTTCACCGAATGTGCCTGAGCAGCTCAGTTTTATCATGTGAAATTTTACACGCGCACTTCTTTTTCTGTAAAACACAAATAGAGCAAAAGACATGAGAGAGTCAACGTTGGTCGCGTTCGCAGACGACCGAGCTGGCGACGCTATTTACATGTGGCGCCCATCTCCAGATAAACCAAACGAGAAGTCGCCAACTCTATTGTCCGCTCGCCGCGCCTATCGGGAGATGGCACCACAAGTAAATAGCGTCGCTAACTCGGCCATCCGCGAACGCGGATAACGTTGATTCTGGGAAATCTCTTCAAAACGTACAGCAAGGAAGCTGCGTCTTGAAATTTCACGCTTAAAACAAACCAGCTCACTGCGCATTCCGTGAAAGTTCGAACTTTCTACGTGCAATTGCCAATTTTCCCGTCTTGTTGTACAGCGGAAGGCTCGCTTGTGCTGCACTATACCTTTTTTTAATACTTTTCCGATGTTTTTTTTTTTACTCTGCAATTCCTTGACGACGACAGAATTCGTTCAGTAATACGCAGTTCCTCCCCAACAACGCCGCGCCGTTCCTACGCATTACTGGGGGGTGGGAAAAAAGGGTTAGCGGCCTCCTCACTCTCATCCCCCTTCTCCTTTCCGCGGGGTGCTAGGTCATTGGTTGCTCGGGGTATGACGTCATACCAACCGCTCCACTCAGTTGCTGAACACTCTCTCTACTGGCTTTCTGCCATGTAACCAACACTAACACGAGCAATCGAGGCTCACGCAGGGTTGCACAAGAGCTGTGGCTTCAAAACAACAATAAAAACAGCATGCACACACAATTGAAGAGAACTATTAAAAAAAAAAACAGGGATATTTTTATTTTACTTTTGTCTTAAATCACACAGGTTGTATGTTGTGAAGGAAGGACTTCACAGAATTCTAGCTTCTAGAATTCTCGTAATGCCTGATATCCTCGCTCTGTATGTCAAAGAATAATGGTTTCAGCGATCGAACGGATAAGAAAATGGTTTAACTATGAAAGTCTCAAATATCTCAGAATTGTTTTCTTCTTTTTTAACATTTTGGGGCGCACTATGAGAATTTAATTTTAACAACAAACTCAAAATGTTTTTTTTTTGTTTTTTTAGTATGAAGGTCCGTAAAGATTGAGGGTTGACCAAATCTAACGGTCTAGTTACTGACGACTTGCGAAGAGCAGAGGATGGAGAGCCTTCGGCATCTTCTCATCCCTCCGCACCCAATGAAATGGCGGCATCAGCCGATAAGATTAACGATGAACGAATCACGATGCAAGAAGCGTGATCATGATTGGCTGGACCCTGCGTTTCTTGAGTTCTCAGTGACTCGGGAGACTGTCGCGCAGTAGTGCTCGATAAGAGGACATCGAATCGGGAAGAGTCAAAACCTTGTTCACACTCCCTGCCGAAGCTCGAAGAATTTTTATTCTGAATCTGTCTTAGGTTTGTATCGTGCCGTTAAATGGTGTAAAGCTATATAACACCCAGAATAAACGCTATTAGTATTAAGGCCATAAAATGCTGGCTGCTTTTTTTAAATATTTGCTCAACATCTTAAATCATACCTTTCAGAGATTATCTCTCATTTTTATTGCTGACATTCAAAGCGATATATTGACTTGCATTTTAGAGCACAGCTCTTAGGCGCCCGTGTCCGTGTTTTGCGGCGTCGGCGTTGGCCTAACCGCGCTAAATTTAGCGGAAAAATTGATATAACGTTACCTAACAGCAATTCCAGTCCCCCCTAAATTTAGCAGAGCATTGACGCCACGTGACCCCAAAATCAATTCAGTTTCCCCGCTAAATTTAGCGGGGAAACTGAAGTGGTGTTGAGGTAACGTGTCAATCTTGCAGTTAAATTTAGCGGGGAACCTGTGGGCGGAGGGGAGAGTATGGAGAAGGAGAAGGGAAGGGTACCAAGGAGAACAATGGGACGGTACGCAGGAAGAAGAGTGGGGCACGGAGGAGGAGGAGGAGGGGAGGGTACGGAGGAGGAAGAAAGGAGAAGCAGGAGGAGGGTAGGAGGAGGAGTAGGAAGATGGGGAGGAGGGGACGAGGAGAAGGAAGGGTAGAGGAGAGGAGGGGTGGACGAGGAGGGGAAATAAGGGGAGGAGGAGAGGGTACGGAAAGGGTGAAGAGGAATACCCTTCCCTCCTCCTCCTCAAGAGCTGCGCTCTAATTCGGCATTACAGAGATTTGTAAACGTCTTTTATTTTCTTCTTCATTATTCAGGCTCGTACTGCAATCATTTTTAGATTTATTTTTGTTCTTATCAAACATTTAATTTGTGCTGCTCGTCTTGTTTGTGCAAGCTGTTTCGTAAATTGTATGGTAAATAAAAAAAAAAGCAAGGGGTGGATGGGCAGGCAAGAGTCGTTAGCGTAAATGAACCTCAGGCACGAAGGCACGAGGAAAACACCAGAAAAAGAAGCGCATACACACACCTTCTACGAGCATATGTGTTATTTTTTACATCACTTCCTTCTCCCAGGATGTCTGGGGTTAAGTTAGCTTAACGCTTTTACGGTGCTCCTAACGGAGTCAATTTAACGCGGTGGCAACTTTGTTGATGAAGACCATGTATGCGTGATAGAACGCCGTTCGATATATCTATTTCTCTCATTTAAAGTTTTCATTTTATGTGCGTTATTAAAAAAAAAAAAAATTCTGCTTGTGTACTGTTACTCGGTCAATAAATATTCGTGAATACCTGATGCAATGTTAATCAAGGGTCTCGTTGTACCACAATTTGTAGGGTCTCTGTAGTGAAATTACTGCCTTCAATTGTTTTTCGGATAAGGCTAATTGGAATGATAATAGGTGCTCTTTAGAGTCTAATGATATGATCAACTCCTTTCGATTTTGCGATATAGACTAATTGGGCGTAAATGCAGGGACTTAGAATAGAGCTATCAGAAAAAATTATACGTTTAATAAAGTTACCGTAATTGAACTTGTTGCGGGACTGAACAAAATTATTTTGAATTATTTTTACCAGAAGTTTTAAATTCCCGAACGTGCTTCCTAACAAAAGAAATATAAGGAAAGGAGATCAATTTTAAACATCGTAATATGTCTTTTTTGTAGGTTATATTTCTGCGTAAAATAAGAAGATTATTAAAAAATATAGAAAAAAATATATATACACATCCTCCAATTCACACATTTAGAAGTCCTGGTGCGCTTAAAAATAAATATACTCTGCAGAAATCCAACATAAGACAGCTGATATACACACTCGCATTGAAAATGTCGAACGTAAATTATTGCAAACAAATTTTACCTCCCCAGATTTTCATTAGAACCGGGAGTGAATAGAAGTTTTAAACTATACAATCAAAACTTCTATGAGCAATAAAAAATAATCGTATAAACAATGTACCTAGCGAAAGGCTATCTTTGACAGAGCGGTAACAAAGGTTCGTACTAAAATAGTTGGCAACATTTGGTCATTTTTGTTATTTTCCGTTGTGACTTGATATTTCTGCGAAACAGAAAGAGGAAGCCGATCAACCATTAAATTAAAATCCTGCTTAATTTTAAGACGACAATAATATTGTACGTCGGGATTTGGAACGACTCAGCTATCATCATCCTGCTCTTCGTAAAATATATATGAACACCAAAAGAACACATCGTTCTCGGGGTCAATATTACCAATTGCAAATACCCCTGACTTAGGGGCAACAAAAGGTCCTTAAAAAATAATAAAACATTTCGAATTAGCGCTCATCACTGCCCATGTGCACAGTCAAAACAGCTAGTTATTTCGGTATTTTTTAAAAATTATTTCTCAATTTCTTTTAAGTGGCCCTGAAACATAGGTGTCACAGCCGCTAGGTGAAAACCCATTTTTCCAAACTACCAGAAAAAAAAATACTATCCTCACCGACTTAGGTTACAGATATGAACAAAGACGAATTTCTCCTCTGACAAGCTTTCCCAAAGAACACCCCCCCCCCCCCCCCTGCCTTCTCCACTCTACGAATATCCGCATCGCGGACAAAGACCCAGCTATTGAATGGTGCGCTGCCGCATAAAAAACCTGCCGCCATTTTCTTCCAAAACAAAACGAACACGGGAACAGGCATCGCGGATAAGACAAGCAGTCAAGATATTTAAAAAACAAAAACACCTAACAATTTTATCAAGAATACCCAAGAACTCCTACACTCACTGCCACCCTAAGGTGGACCAGAGTAAAGGCATCGAGTCAGCTAAACCAATAGGGTCTCATAACAGGGCTGTATCACGTCGTTCTTTAACGAGATTAACAAATTAACTAGAAACAACAGATGGGTATAATCTGTGACTGGATCAGTCATTGACGCAACGAAACGTGACAACGGGCTTCTTTTTTTAAGCGATAACATTCGCGCGTAAGCTTGGCTTTGGTTCACGTTGAAGGAAAAACTGACTCAGTAATCCGTCAATCTCTAAACTGCAGTGCGGTGGATGCTCACAGCCAATCAACGGCCTCCCTTTCACCACGTGACCCCGCTCTCTGCACGACGGTACGGGCGGGACACTGCACACTGGATGAAAGAGAGACGTACGGCATGTCCCCGCGAGCCGGTAGTTTCCACCGCGTTGTCAGTTTGGGGTGAACGGAGCAAAGGTGACGTCTTGAGGAAGAACACCGGAGTCCTGGTGATAAACGACCGTCGAGAATGGATGGAAGTCGCTGGTCCCGGCGAAAGCCCGCGCGGTACCGCTGCAGAAATGGAAAACAACTTAGAGGGGTGGATTCTGTCGAGCTAATAAGCGTAGACAACACAAAAAGTAAAAAAAGAAAGAAAAAAAAAAAACTCGACGCGAACGAAGATAAGTGTCCGAACACGTTTCAAAGTAGCTTTTGTAGCGGCGCAAGTGGAGGTGTTCGCGCTTCTAGCATATCTTCTGGGAGGAGTAAAGCGAAGAAAGTCTCGGTCGAGCATGAAGAATGATCGCAGGGACATTAAGTTGATTGGAAGGATGCGAGTGTTCTTTTCAATGAGTGGAGTCCTCGAAGCTGCTTCAATGGGCAACGAGAACGCCATTATTTGTAGGCGTTATCGGTGAGGTAAAATGCAGTCTGCATGCTGTATGTGGATATTATTTTCAGCAGCCCCAACATATGCACGATTATTAAATAAGTTGTTTATCTTATCAATCTGTAAGAGTGATAGTTATATAATGCATTCAGTCAGTACAACTATATTTTCAGGTTGATACGTCCGGTTATGTAAAAAATGAACGCGGCTTTCAGATGTTTATGTTGCATATCGGTTCCGTCTTATACAAGCCTACAACCACATTTTTTTTTTAAATTGTGAAGAAATCTCTCTATCTCTTATATATATATATATATATATATATATATATATATATATATATATATATATATATATATATATATGTCGAACTGAAAAAGATACGGGTTCGGTTACGGTTAAGGTTCAGGTAAATTTATTTTGTTCCGGTTCAGTTCCGGTTCGATTAATTCGATCCGCGAACCGGTTCGCGAACCGGTTCGGGGCGCTGAACCGGTTCGCGAACCGGTTCGGAAATTATAAATGACAAATTGCAATATCAAAATAAATTACAAATAAAACATCTGAAATCAGCACATACGAAACGGGATACATCGTAGCGTAAGGCTCAGGGATTTCTACGAGGAATGGTTTCTTTATGTGCACTCAAAGGTTACTTCACCGACGTTTACGCATTCGGACTTCATCTAATTGGGTCCGACGCAGTAGCTGTAAAATCCGCGACCTCCTTACAAACCTACTTGCAAGTAGAACTCGCTAACTATCCCGCCACCTCGGCGGGATAGTATGCAATTGAAGGAACAGTGGGGAGAAAATACAGCTTTCTTTATTTGAACTAGCCTTTGGTAACTCAAATTAGACCCTTAAAGAAGTTTTCATTAAACAAGATACGGAATATGAAAAACACTTCACCGAACGCAACGCCAGAAGGACGTTATAGGATAAATATTAAAATAGAAGAGTTCGCTGTCTCACAAATATGTTAGCTTCTAAGTGCCTATACGAAACTGGATGCATTATTATCAAACTCCACAGCCTTTTCTTTTCTCATTCCGATGGAAGCAAGCTCCAAGAACTCGCGCGTTCTAGAAACGTGTTATGAAATGAGCACACAGCAGCATTTAGGATTTACGAGATTGTAGGAAAATGAAATCTCGTGACGCGATTTTTTTTTTTTCGCACAGCACAGCCATTTTTTTTTTCTTCCGTGCAAGCCGCGACCAGCGCAATACTGGTTCCTATGTCAAGATTCATGGATGCAGCGTTTGTCAAGATTCATGAATGCAGCGTTTATATTCCTAAGACTGAGTGGAGAAGAAAAATATGTAAGCGAGGTGTGTGTCAGTTGACGGCACTTAAAAAACAAATGGCATTGATAGCACATCCATTGTCAACAGCGCGTGGCCGAACCGTTTTGACCTGGGCCGGTAACCGTTATTTCTTTTCCGGCTCAGTTCCGGTTCGGGTTCATCGCGATAACAATATAACGGTTCGGGTTCGGGTTCAGTTCCGGAAAAAATACCGGTTCGGTTCCGGTTTTCGGTTCGGTTCGGTTCCGGTTCGACACCCTGATATATATATATATGTATATATTTTTTTACGACAGCTTGTGTCTATATTTATTGGGGATATTTCATCGAAAGCAAATGAAACGCGTCATAAGGCCTCAGTTATTTACAGATTGTGTATGTGTAGCCCCAACGATATCTCGGACGTTGAACACAATGCAGTAGTAAGAAATATACTTTTTTGTGGTATTTATTTGTTTTCTTCAATTTGCTATAGCGCGAAGCTGCATGTATGCATGAATTTATTATTTATATATCCCCCCCCAAAAAAAAAAAGAAAAGAAGAAAATTCTAGATCATTGCCATAATCTCCATATATTGAAAAGCATACGAAGTTTAACTTGAGGGTAGTATTCATGCATCTCTTCCTTAGAAAGTGTCCGTCAATGAGAAAAACGAGCGACTTACTTTAATTAATTAGAGAAGAGCCTCCTATTGTAAGGTTTATGAATGTATCCAGCTATTTGCGGTACGTACAAAAGCAGGAGCCTGAAAGATGTGCGGGTACGCATTGTATAATATTTTGATTTGTAGAGAGCACAAAAGGCTATCATACAAATAGTTTAGTTGACAAAGTGTTTGTTCCCTTGTTTTGTACATACATTTAAATACTGCCTCTTATTAATATTGTAGAGACCGCTGGAGGGCTTCAGAAAATATAAGCAGCAGATCGTCTTTTCACTATAGGCAGCCGGCAACGGCCAGGCGGCGCCAGCAGGGTGACAGCGCACGGTTACATCCTATCTCGTTGCAACTTGGAAAACGGCGAACGATAAGCCGCACATTGCGTGCCGAAGGCTTCGAAATGCCCGACGTATACGAGCGCAACGCACACATATTGGAGCATGACGCAGCGAAAAGCCTGATGCTTCGGAGTTGAGGCGCGCTCCGGTGATACGAAGTCACGTTTCGATTAGCCCGCCAGAGCCGTAGCTTTGGCTGTACTGGCACGTTACGCGATCACGGCTTCCTGGGATACCCAGTATTTCTTGCTTCAGACACTAGGCTCAGCGGCGCCACCAGAGTAATAGCTCATGTTTGAACAATGCAGGCGCCACTCCCAGGGGTACCCAATATTTCTTGCTTCAGTCGCTAGATGGCGCCAAACCAAACAGCATTGCAGGTTGCCTATGAAATGCTCGAGAAAATAAATTTATTTAAAATGCTAATTCTTATTCAAACAATTTTAGTTTTTATGCTTTGTGCTTTACGGCTACTGGTTTGCGTAGCTGTCGGCAAAGTACAGCTCGTTACTAAAACATTAATCTTGTAAAGCTCAAGCTTTTCGTGGCTTGGTTACGAGCCAGCCTTCCAAGATTTTTGATCGCACAGTTCGCTATATTAGCTTCGCATGTTCTTTTACATAATGATACCTTTACAAATTTAGTAAATATCAAGATAAAAGCGAGAGAGAATATGAGTTGATAAAGGACGCCACAAAACATCAGACGCTATGCACTGATCCAATACTCGTATGCTTTAGAATTTATTGCATATCGTCCTTGAAATGTACCTATCGAATATTTGTTGACGTTTGCTGAGCCCTGGTGCCCTCTACAAATAAGGGATACAATCTGGCATCGTTGCGACCACTTGTAAACACACCAATATTTATTGCATGTTTTCAAAACACGCAGTCAGGTGTTTACTTGCCTGTGAGAAGGATAGTAAAAGTTCGCTTACTCAGTATCAACGAGAAAACTAACGCGAATTAACATGTCGCCAAAATTGTGACACTGCGCGCAACCAATTTACTGGTAGATGGAACTAACATGCTAGGGAAAGCCACGAGATTAATATACATTTATGTAGCTTTTGTCGCATAACTGGATAAAATAACAGCCGCAAGAAGCAAAGGACAGTTTGAAGAAATAAAGAAAGGGAGACTGGAGCACTTAGGTTGGACCCTTCATTCTACTTGCTCGCTCTTTCTTGGCACTTTTAGTGTGTTCGGCTATAACGTAGCACATTTTTGAATAATGAAACAAAAGCGTGATGTCTTTCAGAACATTCTGAATCTACACCACCTTGCTCAATCTTTAACATTCACCGTCACGCCAACCCAGCAGAAACATTCGAGTAAATGAACGGAACATGTAGTACAACTTTGGTCTAGTTGTATTTTTGGGAGATCAAAATCAGCAGGAAACACAGCCTGAACGCTAAAAAATTCGGTGCGTCTACTTTCCCGTTAAGCACTTCGCAGAGTCAATCCTTGGATGGAAACGTGTTTATTTCTAGATGAAGAAGAAAAAAAAAAAACTGTCGCTCTTGGGGTACTGAGAAGAGGGAAGCGTCATGCTCAACGTCGCAGCACAGATTGTATCTTTCTTTTAGATCTAAACATACGTTTAGCCTCATCATTCTCCGAGTTCCTCCTGTAGATTGCAGCCTCACTCGAACGCTTTGTGGGGAATTATACGCTCCAGTTTGTTTTTTCCGTAGTGTTGTACTAACCAAAATCTTCTATAGTTATATTCGTATTAAGCTCAGATGCAGCCGACGCTGCGACCTAAAAGGACCAATGAGACGGCGCGGAAAGCGCATCGTCATACCGTTCGTCTTGTCTTTGTACGTGTTCTATTACCGCTGAACCAATCATAAACGAAAAAAAAAAAAACCTGGAAAAGGCCTTTTGACGCTTGTTGATTGGTTGAGTGGCTTGATTACCTCGTAGTGTCGGCTGCGTCTGGACTTAAGCTGAAACCAAGCATAAAAAGACTTGGGGGGGACGCTTAGGCTTCGCCTCTAAGAGGGGAACGCGATAGCGAAACATAAAAACCTCTAAACTCCCTGGAGAAGGGGAACTAGAGGGACAAAGGACAAACATAAATCTCCAGACACAGCTAGGTGACTGGCGAGCGACCGGTCGCTGACCAGTCACCTAGCTGTATTTGAAGATTTGTGATTGTCCTTTGTCCCTCTTGTTCCTATTCCCCGGGGATTATTTTCGTCATTCTTGTCCAGCTCGCTTGCACCTTTGCATTTATTTGCATCATAATTATAACTATAAATTCTCGCTCGTTTCTAAGCCGTGCATGCGTGCTCTGCGTGGCCTAGCCGGTAGCGTGTTTTGGCACGCAACCGAAAGGTCATGGGTTCGAATTCCACCTAAAGTTGTTCGATTTCTTGTTTTAGGGCAAATGAATCACTTTATAAAGTGACATCGTTTGAGACATGCGGTGATTCTTAACTTGCACTACATGTTTTTTGATCGCTTTCATTCCACACGTGACGTCACCTCTTACCTGGGCAATGTGGGTTGTTTGAAATTCGCGCGCGTGGTCGTGTTGCTGAAATATCATTACGCGCACACCACCGACGCCGGCTTTTCTGCTACGCGAGCTTCTGAACGCTCTCGCGTTAAAACTAAAACATGCACGCTTTGTTTTTTTCTTTTTTTTTTACGTCACCTTTTTTATTGTTTCTAAGCCGAGTGTGAAAATCCAGCAGAGGCTTTTCACCGCCGAGCAGCTTCGACGACGGCGACGAAGCACTCCTAACGGCTCGGGGAGGGGGGGGGAATACCTTTTATTTTTATTTTTTTTTTATCCACCGTCATCATAGATGCGTTCGATCTGAGTGCTAACGATGGAAGTGTGCTACGGATTGAACCAACTATATACAAATAAATAGAATAAAACAATGGGACGTGACGACAGTGCTTCATCAGAATGCAGGCGACTCTCAAGCGATACAAGGTCAGACATTAGGTGAAAAAAAAAGAATACGCAGAAAGACGTTCGAAATGCGGAGACAAGATGACTTCGTATTAACTGCGTTTGTAAGCTACCGGGATCTCTAGTGTGTTCGTGTTTGTGAATGGGAGGATCAATGCCTCCTAGAGGTGTGTGCCATGGTGTCGCGAAAATTCTGCCGAAGAACCCAAGTTCCACAACCCCTCCTTTTCAACGGACGAGCAACGGCGTATCTAATGGATTAAGGTAAGTCCAGAAAAAGGAAGTTCAATTTACAAGTTCCTCGAAGGTATGTTGTTTTTGCAGCATTTTTGTCCTATCCTTATACTCTTACACTTCCCAAGTGTTGTAGTTCAAGGAAGGATGATGGTATAATAAACAACTCCGCCATTTTCTATAGTCTCAAGGAGGCATAGGACGTATTTTTAGAATGACTTAACCTTTCCAAAGCATTTTTAAAATAGTTTGTAAAGTCTGGCAGGCGAGTCATCTGCACAGAGTATTTCGCTCTCTGTCCTAGCTTTTTCTTCTTTTTTGTCTTTCATTTGAGATCTCTCTCATTAAAGTCCCGTATTCTAGCCTACGTAGCTCTGCGTAGATACTGAAGTGTGAATACTGCAGAGAACATATAGTTTAGGTGAAGACACATTTACACGATGCTGTGCTTTATCATCCGACAAATGATTCGATGAAGGGGGACCGCATCTTCAGAAAAAATGGTCGTTACTATAGCGAATCACGCTGATGTTGTGAATACGCTTATGTCATTCCAGCACATCGCTCACTACATGCGATTACGGGATCAACGTTAAGTTATTGGGGACCTGACACAAACTGCGATGCCAGAGGTCGAAGAGTTTAACACTTTTGCAAGCGACTACACACCTAGAGCAGTCCTTAAACTCATCCTCACCAAAAATACGTGCAAGAAAAACAATGACTACTTAGTGCGGGGTGCAAAATCTGCTCCAGCGAAAAAGCAACTGTCTGTATTCACAAAATATATTTAGTGTTGTTTAAAAAAACAGAATCTATGGAGGAACCACGATACCTCTGTAGACCGGCATACTAAAACGCGTGACGGAGGCACAAAGGAAGTCGTCTCATGAAGAAGGTTTACGACATTTTTTTTACGTTCATTTATTACATGATCGCTTTCAGACGCCTGGTTGATGAGTCACTTTTGTGCCGGATTTGCTTGTCTCAGTCTCCTAAAATGAACTTCTTAAAACAAAACAAATGAACTTCACTTATTTCGTACTTATACTTAAATACAAAATGGCCATCCTACCAGTGGAGGGAGGTAGGCAGCCTACTCTCACTTTCATTTTATATTTGAGGGGATGAACTTGGAAGGCGCTAGGCAGAAAATACTATTTTATATATTTTCTAGTTGCGTGGCAAGCATGAAAGTCAAAAATATATTTCAAATAAAATTGTTCGTGATTGTAGAGTACCGTTTTGGGTTTATGAAGGAGATCTAGTGAAATAATTCCGGAAAGCGTGCTGACGCTAAGATTTACTGGATGTGTTTTCAGCCGTCGTAATGATCGATAGCAAACACTGGAAGTGAGTGTTTTAAATAAACTTCTAAGTATAAAAGCTGTATTTCATTTCATTACGTCGTCGGTACACACGGGTAAGTGACAGGCGTACAATATTAGCACTCGAAGCTACAGGCCGCCAAGCCAGCCCGTCTGCACAGCAAAGCCCAGTGCCCAGCCGACTGCCACTTTTCCGCCCGTTGGAATAGCCACAGTGACTTCTCGAAGCGGGTGCGCAGGCTTTAGTATCAGGATGTGTTGCACCAGCTCTATCGACCGCCTACTCTTTTCTAAGTTGTTCCCCAGATGGCGCCACAAACCCGATTTTCACGCCTGAAAGCGGTGCCGGCGCGATGACACAGTTAACGCGGAAAGCCGCTGCTTCCTTGTTCACTTAATGGCCGACAAACAAGCAGAAAACAAGGAGGAAACTCTCCCTCAATTCCTCCTTTCCGTTCGAGAATGAGGGAGATTCTCCCCCTCTCTGTGGGGAGTAACTCAGAGACCCGCTACTGCGGGGAAAGGAGGAGAGAAGAGGGCGAGAGGGAAGGCAGAGAAGGAAGCTGGAAGCCGGTTTTGTGCCCGGCAGAAGGCGATTCTGTAGGTAGGCTTTTAAAGGCCGAGGTAGACGCCGCGCTTTCCACTTTTTTCCGACTTCTTTCCTATATCCTATCCACTTTTTACCTTGGCACAGCTTGGCTCCCCTCGTAGCTTAGTAGAGGGCAGTGCTAAGAGGATTATCTTCACTGCAGAAAACGGAGGTTGGGGTGTTTCGGCCGTTAACCGCCGACCCCTGGAGAGGCAACTACAGCTTCTGGGTTGCCGTCCTCGAACATTGAACGAAAACGTCACGCTATTACTTGAATGACCCAAGTGTGACCTAAGAGAGATATCAGTATTTGTATTCATGAGGTATTGCATGTTACAGCGGTATGTGCCTCGATTTGTTACATTCTTGAAAGTGAACGAGGAATAAAAATAAATATAAATTTAATTTGCCACTTTCCAAGCACTGTGAAGCACGTGTGGAATATGTGCTCACATTCAACCGCTTCGGCCGGTGTCCATTTCTTTTTTGCAAGATGGAATAGTAATTAGTGGAGAATAAACATCAATAATATTTAAATTGTGACCTATATCGTAATAAAACTAGGCCATATATCTCCTCGTTTTGACTTAATAGGAAAATTGGATTTTGGTGGCTTGCTCTTTTTTTTAAAAAAATGAGCGTATTTTGGATTCTCTGCATCAGAGGGAGGCTAAAACTATAATAATCGCTGCTCATGAGAAGCTATAATAGCTTCTCATGAGAAAAACTCATGAGAAGCTAAGAGTGCAAGTCTAAGAGGGAGGTAATTTGAGAAAAAAGTCTTAGCAGGAGCAAACAAATTCTTGGATGTGCAGATTTTGAAGTTTAAGCGATTCAATATTTTCGACACAAACCAATGTTTATCGGTGTTTTGAGTATTTTTTATCAATTTTGTGTTTTAGACACCGACAGATGTTTATCGGTGTTTTTATCGGTTAAACTTAGAAAGTATACGGTCTATTTATAGGTCGCTCAGGCAAAGTGCGAAAGTAGTCGAGCCATGCTTGAGAAACTTTAAATAAATTTCGATAAAGCTTGGCAGCCACTGCAGAATTTTCGAAAAATTATTGTTTTTTTTCTTTTGATTAATCAAAACAATCCGTCGCTTAGAAAACTCTTGGCTTTCGACAGCAAAAGGCAAATGCTAATTTTTAGTTGAAGCACATTCTTCAAATACGGGGGATCAGTAGCCGGGCGTGTTAACGCTCCGCAGCGAGAAGCACGTGGAGCGAAATCCCGCTCTAGAGAGCCCAACGATCCTGAGTTCGATCTCCAGCCCTGCCCGTTTCGATCTGGATGGGCGTGGTACCGACTAACGACATGCGGTTGCAGAAGGGTCTGAATTTGGGCTAGTTGGTTGAACATGTTTAGGGGTTAAAAGCGCTAAAAACGACGGACGAGTAGGAGAGACACACACCACAGAGCGCTCTGTGGTGTGTGTCTCTCCTACTCGTCCGTCGTTTTTAGCGCTTTTAACCCCTAGACATGCGGTTGTGTTTCCCTACTGCGTGGTGCACGTTAAAGACGCCAGGCTAGCGGTTGTACAGCACTTGAAAATTTCTTATCTACATTGAGACAGCAGACACCAACTTAGAGCCATATAAACTTACACAAGACATAATTTTGGTCATCCGAAGACATCACGCATGGAGGTGCTTATGGAGGCGATATGACGCTACCAGAGGTGAAGCGGGAGGAAACTTCCGAAGGCATCACGCCCCCTACAAGGACCGAAACGAAAAGTCGTGATTAGACGGAAAGGAGACCTGATTTGGCACCAACAGCTGCTTTGGTCACCCCTGGGGGCATTCCCAAAGACTGCGAACTCACTCCCAGCTGCACTCGGGAGTTTCTTCTTTCGATGGGAACCAGTGCGATGATGCGAGATATTGAAAAACCGCGCGGTTCCCAATAAACATTCTTTTGGACCACGTCATTTTTGAGTTGTGCACCCCTGCTCTATATCATTAGGTGTGCAGAGGTCCTCGTGTAGTCCATGCTTAAGTCAGTCAGAACAAGCAACAAACCGACCGCTTTAAAAAAGATATATCGTACTGGGTGATTTAAGGAGCGGCCAGGCTCTTTGAATCGAGAGCGAAATTCGGTTTCTTAACCTATCGCTTTCCAATTTTGTACAGCGTTGGACACAGGTGGTGCATTTTTTCTATAAAATTTGCAAAGAGCGAACTTACCCGAGGAAAAAGTAAAAAAAACGAAAAGGCTGAACTCCTATGGAAACACAGCAAAGCCACCGGTCTTCAAACCATAGGGCACCCTATGACTTGAAGACCGGTGGCTTCGCTGCGTTTCCATAAGAGTTAAGCCTTTTTCTTTCTTTACTTTTTCCTCGGGTAAGTTCGCTCTTTGCAAATTTTATAGAAAAAATGCACCACCTGTGTCCAACGCTGTACAAAATTGGAAAGCGATAGGTTAAAAAACCGAATTTCGCTCTCGATGTAAAGAGCCTGGCCGCTCCTTAAATCCCCCGATAGTTTATGTTATGAAGTTAAAGAAAATCGAAGCAGCATTGGGCAGTATAAATGCATCGCGACAGTATTTCAGAAATACATTTCGTATCTATTTCTGTATCGCAATACATTTTTTTTCACCAGGATCTGTATTCCTGTATCGAAATATATTTGGAATGTTTCTTTGTATCGCGATACAGTCAGGATAAAATGCAATTCGTTATATTTCTTGAGAAATACTCTCCCCCCCCCCCCCCCCCCCCCCCTGAAAAAAAAATATAAGTCCGAACGCTTTTTTTTTTGTCTTTTTTACGTCTGAGGGAATCAGGATCAATGAGATGCTGGGGAATTGTTACTATGCTGACCAAGCTTTCTGCCGATTCTTCAAACTGTTTTTCTATGCCTCCTCTTCTCTCTTCTGAGAAGTGTTCCGTAGTCCGGGACGCGCCGCCAGGTGGCGTGCCAGGAGTGGAGTCAGAGCATCTTCTGCCGCAGGTATTTAGGTAGGGATTTCTTGTGTCATTGTTTGCTGGCATCTAATGCCAGCTGCTAACCGTCTCTCTTGCCTTAGCGTACGCAGTACACCCAGTCGGCAAAGCTGAGTCGCGGTCCGTTGCAGCTCGAGCCTGGCGGTGGTTGCTTTGAAATAGTAGGGTGACTCACGCAGTGGAGTTCAACACTTATTCGATTGCGTCTGCGGCTGCGCAAGTAATAGTGCACGGCTCAAGGGTACGTCATCAGCTGACATGAACGTGACCCGCTGCTCTTGTGATCCGAAAACCAGGAAAGAGGCCAGACGTGGCCTCGCTGTGCCAACTCAGGCTTCGTACACCTGCGACTCGTCTCAAGCGCGCTGTTTCTCGGAGAGCTCGCACCTGTCCCGGCAATATCAGGTCGCAATCCACGACGTCTCTGTTTGGATGATGCTGGGCAAAACGTGACGACTGCAATCCATGCTTCGGTGGCGGGCGGTAGGCAGGAAGGGCCTTCACAGCAGAGATGGCGCCGTATCGCTTTTTCAACCCTAACAGAAGATAAGACATGTGTTCCAGGATGCTTCAGCTGATCCAATATTCTCAAAAATTCCATATGACACTACCTGCACGATCTTGAACGAGGCAACCTGCAACGAAAGTATGTATTGTCCTTTCATACAGCAGCGTGATAAAGTTTCTTGTTCAAAGTCACACCTACAGATAAAGAATACCAGTTCATTCCACCATGACGTCATATGATCAATGTTGAAAGGGACGTCCTTATTGGACAGGGGCGTGGTGACGGTTTAATGGGATTTACTGTTACAGAATTTATTTTGAGATCTAAGTATTTTCGCATCCCTCGTCAGATAGACAGCATGTCAAAGACGGGACCATGGTCAATGCTTAAAAAAACGTTTTCTTTTTGTTTTGTTTTTTTTTTTTTTGGGGGGGGGGGGGAGGGGGGGGGAGCCTATTGAAGACTCCTCGGGTCCGAAACCACTATTTCCAAGGCAAAGTGCCAAGCCAACGGGAAAGTAATTTCGGGATCAAACCTTCCACTTCAAACTTCAAGCTTTATCAAAGTTGGCGTCTCAAAGAAATTTAAAAAGAAAAATGTATTGCAGTATCAGCGTTTCTGTATTTGTATTTGTGCCCTCCCTAAAATGTATTCCTGTATTTGTATTTCCAAAAACTTTTTCCCTCTATTTAACTTGTATTTCCGATACGCATCGTGATACATTTTTAGATATATTTCAGTATCAGTATTTTGGTTACTATTTTAATGTATCCCAGTATTTACAATTCCAAATTCATTTTTGAGTATTTCCCCAAAGCCTGATTCGAAGGCTGGTAGATTAAAATTCTGCTGGTTGACTGTCTTCAAAAGCACGCGCTCGAGAAAAGTAGTGATGTTTATGCCATTTTACATTTTGAATGACATTTGTCTTATGTTTTTTGACAAGAACACGCGCTTATAATTTGATCATATTTTACCACCAGATGTTTTTCAAAGTCTTTATTGTATTTCTGAACGCTCATAGACACACTCTATGTATCAAAGGATGTTTATCCTGGAGCACGGTGTGAGAAACATACAGGTGTGGACACCACGCGCGTATCAGCTTTCATACCGAATACTTTCCTCGCCTCGGTTTGCAAGCTACGCCACCAGATGGCTCTTCGATACGTGGCTGATAGCACCCTGTCGCGAGCACGGTCTCCCGTCCTTCTCTATAAAAGGCACCGATTGCGTTTGAAGTCGTCGTCTGGGTGGCCATGTCCAGTAGAACTTGGCACTTGCGCTAACGCGTATTGCTCAGACACTGCTTCGAGTCTTCCAAATATTACTCGAGAAAGTGTAATCGACTGAAATTAAAATTACACTTAATCTATTTCATTAGATTGATCAAAAAGTAATTGGCCGCTGCTTGAAAAAGTAACCGTTACTTTACCAATTACTTTACATTTTAAAAATATTGATTTTTCTGTCGGTTTGAATGCGGGTCTTTCGTAGTGCCTATTATTGTGTTACAATCACCAAACTCCTTTTCTTCTTAATCCACAAGTTTTTACAAACGCATCCTCTTATCGGAGACACGGTTCGGGGATACCTTGGTAGGAGCCTTGACAAAACGGTGTCGCCATTACAAAACGGGAAGGGGAAAATAGTAACGCTTACGAGTCCTTTTACTTCTTCCAGAAGTAATTAGATTACTCTCGCAATTAATTCCTAATAAATAAAAGACACTTTTTTGCAAATTTCCTTTAAAGAGGAATTGATTGCGAGTAATTGTGTTACTTGTCATGAGTACCGTACAAGTCTACCTGCTTCATCATTGACCCTAGTTTCGCGTCTGACGGCGACAGTAACTGTTTTATGAAGGCGTTGAAGCCGAGAGATCTCCGCCGCCGTGCTCGTGCAAGCATCCGTCAAGGTCATAGTAGGGTGCTTTCATGTGCGCACACATCAGGGCACCCTATAAGTCACGGCAGACGCTCCGAGCCGAAAGAAAGCGCACTCAAACGAGACACTTTTTTTTTTCTTCTCAACTACGCTGTTTGGACGGTAGAGGCGCTGTCGGCTGAGGATAGTCGGCGCGTGTTAAGGGGACTTTATCTGGTCGATGGCATCGCAGCGTTCGTTATGCTGCGTTCCCTCACCCATATAGCGAGACTTCTTTCTCTTTTCATGTCGTTCCTCTGTCATCAACGCAGTCTTGGGGAAATCTACAGTTAAATAGATAACCTTACACTGTGCCCTGAAGCCCGGGACCAAGAGGTACTAAGGGACCGGGACAACGCCATCTGCTGCGATTGGTCAGTGGCGCGGCACTGACCTATGAGACCTGACGGGGTGGTCCTGGTTCCTTGGTTCCGCCGTGTAGCATAGATCCCCTGGAGAAAGAATGCACGTTCTAGTTCTTTAATACTTGGCGCAACTGGCTTAAATATGGTATATCCCTTCTGAGGAACTCAATGAGGCGAATCAAACTCATTTGCATTTCCTTTGTAACCAACACTCTACATATAGTAACATTTACTGCGTCTTCGTAAGCAAGGTTTATTATCCCATTTGGGAGGATCATAAATTTTAACTAGAGTAAAATAGTGTATTCTAATTTTAAATTTGAAGTGTTTATTACTTTGCCTCGACTTGTGCTAAATGTCTTGCGTTAAGTTTCCCCATTCGCAACACAAACTATAATAAAAGAAAAAGAAACTTATGACAAAAAGACGGTTTCTTTGGTTCAGTTTTCTATTTCACCACAGTATTCTACAAAACAAAAAAGCAATGAAAAAGCTACGTTTTACTTGATTGCTTTTAGTGTATGTTATGTCTATATGTTTTTGTGGACAATGTTATTTTAAAAAAAGTGGGCAGTCTTAATTCATTCAGAAGAATAATGTTATCTTTAGAACAGGAAAGTAAACATATTCGACAGATATCCGCCTGGTTGGGTGAGAGTTAAAGTCTGAAAATATATCTCCAACCAAAAAATGAAAAGCAACCCGACGTTTCAAAACCAACACGGTTTCTTCTTCAGGGGTGACTGAAGGCGCGCGGACACAGCAGCAGCTCCCAACCTCTTCGTCTTCAAAAAAGGAAAGAAAAGAAAGAAAGAGAAAAGAAAAAATTAAAAAAGAGAAGTTAGGAAATCGGAAAAATTGTAAAATAACTTGTTAGTTATGAAGATGGTCATCTCTTCAGCTTTTCCGCCAGGTCACGGAGGCCATGTGCGTACACAGAGGGCAGAGCGCCCAGCGACCTGTTTAGGTTTCCTGGGGTGTGCTGGATGTGCCACGATTCCAAGAAAAGTCTTCTTCGAAAATTGGGCTCTGTTTCCACCACGTGCGCGTTCGCGAAGTCAATGCGATGGTCTAGGGTATCGCAATGTTCGGCGATGGCGCTGCGCTCAGTGTCAAACTTCCGCACGTCGTTCTTGTGTTGGCGGATACGCTCGGGAAAGTTCTTCGTCTCGCCGATGTAGGTTGCAGGGCACTCTGCGCAAGGAATGGTGTAAACCATTCCTTGCGCAGAGTTTTTTTAATTTTTTCTTTTCTCTTTCTTTCTTTTCTTTCCTTTTTTGAAGACGAAGAGGTTGGGAGCTGCTGCTGTGTCCGCGCGCCTTCAGTCACCCCTGAAGAAGAAACCGTGTTGGTTTTGAAACGTCGGGTTGCTTTTCATTTTTTGGTTGGAGATATATTTTCAGACTTTATCTTTAGAACACCATGTCTATAAGAAAATGACATAATCGGGTGCATAACTATGTTTTCTTGTATCATTTTGTTTAACCAGCTTTTTTGAAAAAATTTCCAAAATCATATTCTCCACTTACAGATTGCACTAACAGTCATTTGAACTATAACGCGTCAACATCACCCCGCTTTAATAAAACAAAAGTAGGACACATTTATATAATCGGGACTTTAGGGTCCTGAGAAGTGCTCCCTTGTAGTGAACGTCGTTCGTCACATCAACGTCAAAAACTCCATTCGCAACAAATAAAACTAACGAAAGAGCCGTGCCTTATCAAGGACTCTCTTTTCCCTAACTCGCAGAAGGGCGCCAACAGCGAGGTGTCGAGCAACGTGCACAAAACATCCAAACGCCTAAAACCCCAACATAAACACACAAACTCATAATATTAACCGCCCCCCCCCCCCTTCGAAAAAAAAAGGAAAGAAGAAATAACGCCTGCCATCTTATTGCTCCGAAACCCTCCGTTCACCCTGTGCTCCTATCTCCCCACGATCTGCTAAAATGGTTGGCCGGCAGCACGACTTGTACTTTGTTCCGTGTTATTGGACGGGCGAGGGTCGCCTGAGGCGACAGGGTCGAGCTAACGCCACGCCGAGCAGGTAATGGTCTCGCTAATGGCGATGCAGCTGCTGCGGCGCCTTGCTTTCGGCCTTCCTTGCCGACACTGCCGGGCAGAGTTGAGGCGTAGAGGGTGACCCCGTGAAACAAGATGTTCTCGGGAGATATTCGCGAAACTTTGTTCGGCCCTTTTTCGGTTAGACAAAAGTGAGGTCCCCATAGTCAGTGACGGCTTAAGAACGGCAGGACGTGGCCAATACAATTGCAACATAAGTCACGAATATTATCACTCGGCCGCCAATAAGATTGCTGCATTAGTCGACGAGATCGCAGAACCAATCTCGAAGCAGGATGCGCGATTATTGGAAGTTAAACGGTGCATTTCTTAAACTGACAACAACCAAAACGACACAGGCAGTTTAAAAAACGTAGAGTTTGGCTTACCATCTTCACCCTTCTTGTATATGCGTGTTCAGACCGCGAAAAGCTACGTTTCCCTAAAAGAGTCTACCTGTCTGTGCCTATGATTTGAAAAAAAAAGAAAATTGTGTCTGCTTATGAAAGGGGTACTCCGGAGATTTCTTCATGGTCCCCGATTTGCTTCAAATTTTGCTATACTCGTCAAACAACATCGCCAAAATAGTATCCCAATTCCCAAATATTAGGTCAAAATATTTTTTTTTCCACGAAGGTATTCAATTTACGATTTTTGGTCCTCACCGTGTTTTTCAAACTGAAAGTCTCTAGTGGCAACAACAACGAAAAAGTGACGTCAGTGGAAGTGCAGGGGTTAACTCTTCGGACTGTAGAATTTGTTCCCAAGTGATTCGAAGCAGTTTCATGGGGTCAAATGAGTGCTTTGGAAGCTCACTCCAGTCCCCGCGCTCCAGCACGGAACAAATGATTGGCATATCCTATTTTTTAGACTGCTCGCTCGACTGGTAAGCTTGCCTTCCACTGACGTCACGGCACTGAAAAGGGCGGGTATATTTGAGTGTTGGTTTTTTCATCATTTTCATTTGCGGATTTCGCAATAACTATTAGGAATTATTTATGAATATGAAATAAGTATTATGAATACTATATAGCATACCAGAAAAGGTAAAGGCCGGGGAGTCGGAATACATAGTTAGTTGAGGTAGCTCAAAAAATCCCCGGAGTACCCCTTTAAGGGTCCTCCATGTGAATCGCGCCCTAAGAGCTACAGAAACGCTCGACGGTGCATCCACTGTCCACGCTGAACCCATGGGAATGTAAGGATTGAACCTTGGAATGCGAAGCTTTCGGCGCGGCTTCTGCGTCAACGCAGGTCCACTGATGCTCTTTGCGATTAACGTAGAATGAGAGGTTAGAGATTGCTGCTCTCAAAATGAGCTTCAACATATGCGTATTCATGATCTTGGAGTAGGTTAGCTCAGAGAATGCTGGGCCCTAGTTTGAAACCCCGTGTTTAAGCGAAAAGTGTCTGCTGTAATGCGCTTGTAGCTTGCAATTTGCTCGCTGGCATCGTGGTGAAAAGCAAAAATAAGAATAACTATATTATTTTGATGTCCATAATGTAATCACGACGGTTGACCTCTGTATGACTTTCGAACTTTATAAAGCTTCAGTTAGAAAGTAACGAGACCTTTTTACACAATACCAAATATGGCGTGTCGTTTAAGTGAAGCCTGCAAGAATTAAAGTAGACACGAATCAAACATTCAGTGAAAGCTAATCCCCGAAGAAAACCGCCTTCGTCTAACATCAGTTAATTGTTTCAATGCCTGTATTAAAACATTATTTCCTACTGGTACTCTTTTATACACATTTCTATATTTCGCTTTTGTTGTTACACAACCTAAGGTTCATTGTCCGAAAGTACCTTAGTTCCATTAAAATTCACGTGAGATATGCCATGAACCATCAGGAACGCCTCAATGACGAGAAAAAGAGAATAACTGGAGCACAAGCGATACCCGACGGCCCTCCAAGACCTGCCAGGCACGTCTTTGACTCGTCTAAAAGGGAATGTTGGAGCGCGATAAATGTGCTCCGAAAACTTCTTTGCATTCCAATTAAAAATTTCCAGACGGTGGGATAAAAACCAAGCATATCGTTGAACCGAGCGATGATCATGGTTCGGAGACCTTAAAGAAACCGCGCCTTAATCTCAGCTAAGCGGATCGCATTCCCCCGACAACGCTGAGTGGCGTGCGCTTCCCTGATTGTCCCAGGCTTACGAGGGCTTAAGAAAAACCGGGTCGCTGTTATCTCCTCCGGCGACAATCCTCGGGCCTTTTGTGTCGGTGCCCATTCGGCGCTTTCTCGTAACAAACGCACGCTGTCTCCTGCATTCCGCTTCGCCTCAAGATGAACCTCAGCGGTCGTTATGAGCAGCGTTAGCCAATCGGGCACGCTCCACGCGTATCACGTGACATCACGCTGCGTCCGCCTAGTCGTGTGGTTACGTAACACGCTCCGAGCTAAGAATCGGCTCAATGCGAAGAGCAAGACCTCTATTTCTTGCGCAAGAGTTGCGGTGACGTCAGAACTACGCCAAGCTCTAATTAGCTTCGATTGAAAGGATAGTGGCTAGGCCTCAATGCTAGATGCTTGGAGGTCTACCCACTTATTTGTTTTTTTAATCAGACAGTAAGAGCTCGGCGTTCTGACATCGCTGCAGCCGATGTGAAAGAAGCAAACGAAATTGGGCTCCGCGCACCGTCTTGGCGACACCCCTCTAGCCTTGCCATCCTTGTAAGACGCTGCGAGATGCGCTGGTGGCCATGCTCGCGCAATATAGGCGGCGATGCATGAATTCACTCTACTCCGTTTCACCTTATGTTGTACCGCAGCGAAGGCAAGGAGCGCGAGCTCATAGAGTGGGCAGCTGCCCTTGATGCACGAGAGTTTGTGCCGCCGATTTCTGCCCCAGCTCGCGCTTGTAGCCTTTCCTGAAGTACCTCATAAGGTAAAATAGGGTATAATAATGACTTTTATCGAGGGAGGAGTCGACCCTTGTCTTCTAGGTGGTATTGATTGGTGGTGACTCGTAGCGTCCGCTGCGATTCATAGCAAGATGAAGCGGAGAGTAGCTTCGCTGAACCTCAAGGTGGAGCAAAGCGGATGCCTTGGGTCTTTGCGAGAAAATCCTGTGTCATAACAGCAATATGTCAGCCTTTCCTTGGGTCATACAAGGTCCAATCAACACTAAGTAAAAAAAAAATGCCCTTTTTTGCGAGGGAGTGGGGGAAGGAGGGACGTTGCGTGTGCACATGCGCAGCGGTTGTGGCGGCCGTGGGCCGTTTGATGATCCTTGCTTGGAGGGGTCGGCACATAGTAACAGAGAGTGCCGAGAAGCTGACGAAGAGGAGGGCACGAGAGCGCGCGGGGCCGTCAGAACGCTGATCTCTGATGGGAATGACTATTGGGTGCTCGGAAACCTACCTGCCCTTTGTCTCCATAGGGCCCCCGAGATTTTTCGCGCGCTGGTTGCGCTCCTCGGGTTATTGCTACCAGTGTTGCGGAGTTGCCACTCTGGAGTAGGAATCGTCCCTGAATCATTTCGCACTTTCAAGGCCACGGAATGGAATGGGAATGGAATGGCAGCATCGCTGGGGGAAATAGAATGAGAATGGAATTAAATCCCTTCTGGCCGGAATGGGGTGGGAATAGAATGGGCTCGGTTTTTATGCGAATTGTGTTCATTGTTACCTGCTGTAGATAAGCAATTTATCCAGTGCAGTACAACCGCTAGCCTGAGGTCGTTAACGTGCTCATGCAGTACTGATACACGACAGGACGCCGGTACGGTGCTCATCCAGATCGAAACGGGCGGTTGTGCGTATTGAACCGAGGATCCCTGCAGCGGGAGCTTTCGCTCCACGTGGAGCGTGGATCCCTGGTGTGCGCTTCCCACTCGGCCACCGATCCTCCTTTTATCAGCGCTCAAGCGCTGCTCCCGTACCTTGGACTGCATGCATAGCCGTATAAATGGTTTCCCTAGTACAGTAGTGACACGTCCAGTGGTCGCGCTGCGCGCAGCTCCCGGCCGCTCAGTGGCGCTTCGAGCCTACTATCTGCCATTGCCGCATTGGAAACATAGGTGCTTCCTTGCCTCACTATAGGGGCCCGGCCGTGGCTCATGACAAAAACAGAAGTATAACGCAGCTGCCTAAGAGCAATATCTATGGACTCTTCAGAGTTTTTATCTTCATTAGGAACTCCTAGTATCAGAATGAATTAATAAACAAGTACCCAGCCAAATATTTACTAAGTGTCTTCCAATTCCCTCCTGTTTATAGGGAGTTCACCTTATAGGAGTCGCTCTCGACGGACCCTTTTCCTTTAGATAAGGTTATCTTGGTCTGAACGAATGGAAAAATCAACACTTTTTATACACAATTCCTTTAATAGGGCATTGCCTACTTGCGTTGCAGCTGCCTTTTCAAGATAACAGAACGGCATTTACTGTGCTTAGCAACGGTAAACAAAGAAATTTTTGTAATATAAAAAAAAACACTTAAAGCTTCTTGTCCTTCGCTAATTTTTTGCGCTGTTTGGTGTTAATACTGATATCCCCGGTTTTGTTTTTATAACGACGGTTGCATTTGTTATATCCTTAGTAAGCCAGCGAGGTGAAAGTACCTCGGGTTCTCGTTGATTTCAAACTTGCTCTTGTTTACAGATGGACGGGTGAGCACCGTCCAGAGTGCTCCGCCTCATGTTTACATGCCTTTCGTTCCAAGACTACTTTTAGTTTGGCCCGCGTCATAATGTGCAGAATCTGTGAGGTGCGCAATTTAAAAAAAAAGACGGTAAAAAAGAAAAGAAAATTTGCTTCGGAATACAATCAAGTGTTTTGCGAAATGAGTTCTCGTCTAGGGATGTCCCAAACCTGCAAATATTTTAGTTCGAACGAGTTCGACGTTTTCGAACTTCTAATCGAAAGTTCGAGAAAAGTGGAGCTTAAGTTCGACTCCTTTGGGCAAGATCAAAACTTGGAAAAAGAGCTGACGCTGTAAATATCTAAAACCAAAATCCTTCCACTCTGAACGAATGCATCATTCAAAGTTGGTTGCTCCTGTTACACGTTCGAATGAAAACGCTTGAAGAAATTGTTTTGTGCATATCGTAAATTTATGGAGCGAGCTACCGAGCGACGTTGTTGACACAGATAAATTTTCAGTTTTGACGGATTTCCTAAATAGTCTGCGCTAATTTGTTTTAACATGCTATAATTGGTCTGCTGTATAGTGTATTCACTTGTGTCAATCGTTAAATATGTCTAAAGACTTTCTTTTTCATCAATCGTAGTTAGCTTATTTCGATGAAAACGATTGCTATTGGTGTGGGCAGCTGAATATATTGTGTAAATGAAAGATGTGTACAGGTTCGCTCAAAGTGAAAAGGAGCGGCGGAGCAGCGGCCAAACTGCATCGCCACGCTACCTATCAGCGCCGGCTGGAACTGATAGGTGCCGTCTGCGCATGCGCGCGTGCGGTTTGTGGTGTCCCTCGTCTTTCTCGTTTAATCCTCGCATTATCGGCGTCTCGAGCCGCCAACTGCTGCTTTCATAAACACCGCTAGGTGTTCGGCACGCACGGGATGATAACGCTGAGGGCAAGTGGGAGAGAAGGGCGGGTATCTTTCCGCGCGAGCTGAGCACCTGGCGGTGTTCTTAGGAAGAACATTGCGCCTCTCGAGCCGCCGGTAACGTGCGCGGAGGAAGAAGAAAATGGAGGCCCCCGGCAGAAGGCATGTTCGCATGTGCAGATGAAGCATATAAGTTCCAGTCGGCGCTGCACAATAGCGCGGTGATGCAGTTTGCTCGCTGCTCCAGCGCTCCGTTTTACTTTGAGTAAACCTGTAGGCAAATTTTGTTTTATTGTTTCACTAAAAGATTGTGGCAATTGTTTTCGATTTATTATTCACTCCTAATTGACTCCAGCATGATGGCAATATTCACGGTGCAAGAATTAAAATTTAAAAATTGTAGTCAGTTTTTTTATACTTGCATAGAGTCCTGCAACACTCCATAAGTTGAAGTTGTTCGAAACTTGCTGAAAGGTCGAAAGTTCCGCGAAAACCATTCGAGCCTCGAGGTTGGACAAAAGATGGCGGCCTCCCTGCTCTGGGCCGTGTTCGGTTCGACGGGCAACAGAGTGCGGGGTCAGCTCCGGAAGATGAGTTTGCGTTGCCACTGACAGAAAAGAGACATCTGCGGCCGAACACAGAGATGGCAACAAAAACGGGTCGACGACCAAGTTGATTACGCTGAGAGCGGCGAGCCGGCAGAAATAAAGCAATAGGACGTGCAGAAGGGTTCTGCTTCCTGGTTCCTCGACCGCGTACACTTCTAGGCTGTCAGTGTAGGGAGAGCTACGCACTTCTCTGACCAATCAGCGACTGCCCTTTCATCGTCCGACCCCGCCCTCTGCGTGATCACGTGGCGAAACGTAGAGGTATGGCTGGTCCAACGAGCACCTGATTTCCACCGAAGTGTCAGCTTGGGGGTGAACAAAGTACGCTCTGTGTGATTTTGTATTCTTTTTTATCGTTTTTGATGTTGGAAGAGCTGCTCTAGTGGTCTTAGCACGCGTATTCGCTTCGGCGTCATTAGGAAACAGTAGAAGATAACGGAAGAGCAGAAAGATCTCAAAGCGAAGCGGATTTAGTCAGTCTGCGAGCCTCATGACCCTCCTAATTAATATAGTGGCCTCGTAGCTTTTTCGATTCATTATCAACTCGCACTTGCATTTGAAGGTTGCAGCAAGCGCCGCAAGCTTATTTTTGCTTTACGACCAAATGATACTGGTTTGTTGGCAAAATATTTTTGCGGAAGTGGCAGTTTGATTATTTAGTTGCATCAATAGAGAAATAGGAAAATCTATAGAATAAAAAAAAACCTCGCCTATCATGTTGGGTTTAACGTAGCACGTAGATATTGTCTCCCCACGAAATCTTAAAACCAGATCTTGGTTGCACCTTAGGAAAGCTCTTCTCCGCCTAATCGCAAACTCTGCTGTTTGCCCTGCTTGTGTCATCCGCCGCTCACAAGAAAATCCGAACTTATTTTCAACGCGGAGCACACAAGCGGACTTTTCATGAACCCTTTCACCCTGAAGGAAAGTTTGCGAACAGCAGCCAATAACCCGTTTATATTTACTGATCCTACAAAATCCCATTACATAAAACAAACAAAGCACTCCAGTTGAAATACTAAAACATTTACGGCAGCATAACGGCAAATTCCCCGCCTGCGAAACATCCTCTTGCTGCAAAAAGGGACTCAAAACAGAAAAGAGAATACGGGCTACACTGTTAAAAATATTGTGTTTTCTTTGTATCGGAAAAAAAAAAAAACTTTTTTTCCGGATTACACATTAGGAATCATTCTCTCTGGCAACAGGCAAATACTCGCTGTTTTCTATGACTTGCGTCCCACATCAGCACACAGTCGAAACTTCTTATCAAAACAGAGCACACAAGCACAGGCTTAATAATCTCTTCACGTCGTATAGAAAGAGTTTCCGGACACCGTAAGAAATTTGTTTGTGTTGACTAGTCCTTCGAAGTTCTATCAAAACAACAAAAAAAGCTATAATGATCCTGCCAAAAAACAAAAACAAAAATAAAAAAAAATTGTGACAACAAACATGGGTATGTGCCCCGAACCAACATCAATTTATAAACGACAGGGATCAGGGATATCTGAACTCAAGAAAAGGAAATGGTCCTATCCTATCAAAAGATCAGGATAACCGAATACGAGACATCTGTTCCAAAGATTTCTTCAAACTACTCCTTAGCCTCTTTCTTTACAACTTATTTAAGAAGCCCACACCTTGGGGATAGATCAGCCGGACTAGGATTCGGGGAGAAAGTAAATACTGGACGGTATGTTTTTTGTTGTTTTATATTTCGCTTTTCTTATTCACGTGTTTGCTTTCGGAGACGAAATTTTTCGGGAAAGTCCGCAGCGGCCCCATTTTCATTTATCTCTAACGCCCCAAAAAAGGACTCGTGGGGATGAAGTGCGCCTCGCTTCGCCCTCGAATAATTTTCGCCTTCGAAGGTAGCGTCCCTCCTTTTGAACTGGGGCGTTTCGAGATCAGATTGCTGGTTTTTCCTAGATCGCTATGAATGGGGCTCCGCTGGAATTGATATTGAGGACCCCGAGGAAGTTAATGGGATATTTCTGTAGCCCCCCTGCCCCTCTTCTTTGATGCAAAAAGAACTCTTCAAAAAAGCTACCATCAGGACAACAGAACCTTACTGGAAATGTTCCTGGCTTCTACCTAGTATATTTATAGAGATTGTCACTTGTTACGGTGCCGTGAACAGCTGCTGATCTTGGTTGAAATCTTCCAGCTTAAGTAACGAAATTTTTCGTGACTGAAGGTTGGGAATGTAATAGTAATTAAACGCAAAGACGTAATGTCAACTTGCTAACTGTCATTAGGAAAATACATGCATACAAGGCAAGTACCTTTCGTTGTCTATTTATTAACGTTCATTATTAGGTTTCAGAAACCGCGATAGCTTAATTTAGATACGAATAAGAAACAATTACCCAAAGCTTGACGAATAAAAGCATTTGAATCTTTGCATCGGGGAAGCCTCTAAAATGTGACAAGTGCTAAAGAATTAAGCAAGTGGGAATACTTGGTATATTCAACGTTCGTGAGAAGCCAATTCTTAATGCATATTTTAAATGTGAATTGAGTAACCGAAATATTCCGCAATATATCGATAACGTCTAAGCGCAAGGTTCATAGTTCGGAAGTTTATTGATGAGTCGTTCACATGCGATCGTCGCTGTGGCACCGGGTTCTATGGTGTGATCAAAAGGTTCATATACAGGGCGGTTCAGCGAAAATTATGTTCATTCCTAAAATAGGCTCTTTGAGATAAAAATAGACTATCTGCGGGAATAAACTACCAGCCTTCGCGGATGTCTAGGATAGCCAAAACATACTAATTAATATAATGATGAACTAAAACTTACTAATTTTCTAGTTAGAGATAATAGGCACATGATTTTACTGAGGAACTTGCTAAGCATAATCGGAAGCCATTAAATCAACTCTTTTTAGAAATATATAAGGCAGAGGCAGAACTGTATGGCGTGTCGTAAAAACGATCAATCTGGACGCGTTTCTTTGTTTCGGTTTCATATCGGAGCGCATCTCCGCACTCGCGGTCCTACTCTCCAGTGGCCGAGACGCGCATCACACCTGCGCCATACTTCCGTCCATCCTACGAGGGATGCGAGGCGGTAACTTCGCGCCGAGACCACCGAGGAGATGGACCGGGAGAGATGCACTCCGATAGAAAACCGAATACTAGAATCGTCTAAAACTGTTTTAGAGCGCAGCTCTTAGGGGCCCGTTTCCGGCTTGAGCGGCGTCGGCGTCGCCGTCGCCGTCGCCGTCGGCGTAACCGCGAGGTGCATTATGGGAAATGTCCCATGATGCACCGCGCGAGCCCCCCACCGGGGTCACGTGACCTCGTGGGGGGCACGTGACCCCCCCTAGGTCACGTGACCCCCCGAAGTCACGTGACTCCACTGAGGTCACGTGACCTCGAGGGGGGTCACGTGACCCCCGAGGTCACGTGACCCCCGCCAATGTCGCGTGACCCCGATGACGTCATCGTCACTGATGACGTCACCGGCATCCACATCGTCATCGTCATCATCACTGATGACGTCACCGGCATCCACATCGTCATCGTCATCATCACTGATGACGTCACCGGCATCCGCATCGTCATCGTCATCATCACTGATGACGTTACCGACATCCGCATCGTCATCGTCATCATCACTGATGACGTCATCATTGACGTCACTGATGTCGTCACCGGCATCCGCATCGTCATCGTCATCATCACTGATGACGTCATCAGTGACGTCACTGATGACGTCACCGACATTCGCATCGTCATCGTCATCATCACTGGTGAAGTCATCAGTGACGTCACTAATGACGTCATTGGTATCCGCATCGTCATCGTCACTGATGACGTCATCAGTGACGTCAGTGATGACATCTTCGGCATTGGGGGGGTCACGTGACCCCCCCTGGTTAGTTGAACCCCTCCCCCAGTACCCTTCCCTCCTCCTCCTCAAGAGCTGCGCTCTAATTCGGCGTTACATGGAGTTGTAAGCGGCTTTCACTTTTTTGTTAATTAAGGACAACTGTACAAGTTCCTCATATTTCTTTTACACTGCGTGTGCACGATGTATCAATTCAAAATATTTATTAGTATTTTAAATATGGAACACCAGTATATTTGCTCTTAAAAAGCTTCAAGAAATGTTTGTCTAGTCTAGTAGAACCTTCGCTAAACAATCAGAAGTAAAGAAACAACTGTGCTTTTCTGTAGTCGACTTTTCGCCTGGCATTTTGTTTATATATTTTTAAATTATTTTCAACTTTCCAGTACAGACAAATCATAGCCAATTAGTTGCTCTCCTTAGTGTTTTACTTCAGTAATAACAATATATAATAATTTACAATTTAAGAAAGGGCTTGCGTAACAATGTCGCGTAGATTCGCTTTCTGCATAAAGCTCGTCCTTGCTTAGACGTAAAATTCGGAAAGAATTTTAACACCCGAGTCTTAAAGATAAAAGGGTTTAAAACAAGTCCTCGCCTATGAAAGCGTTCATATAAGAACTACTTTCAGCTAGCAATGTATAAAACAATCCAAGGAGAAAACAAAGCTTGAATGATAAAAGCCTCTAGCTGTACCTTTAGTGTCACCGTGTTTGCAAAGATTTTGGTGCAAAAAAAATAAAAATAAAACACTGAGAAGCTTTGTTTACATGGCTTAAGGTTAAGCCAATCTCAAAACGAAGTGAAGCAATCGGCCGACTACGTCTACAATACAAAAAAAAAAAAAAACTTTTTCTTTTTAGTACACGGGATTATCGTCCTATCGTTCATGCAGTACTCTATTTTCAACTGCAATTTTTTACCGCCTGCATGAAGCATCGTGTTGACGCGTCGCTTTCTTCTCCATCGCAAAGACGTAAGAGACAAAATAAAAAAATGTTTGACGATAACATTTGCTCGAACCAGCGAAGTCGGCGTCGAAGAATCTTTCCTGCGGATTTATTTGCACGGTCGTATTTTGAAGCGCTTGGCTTTGCGCGTCTGTCGAACGGTCCGTGAGGTGCGACGGGAATCCGGAGAAGAAAGCCAGGGATTTTGGATTCCCATCTTTTTCGTTTGATATTAGATTTTCAGCTGGATCCTTCTGTCAGTTGACGAGAGAAGACAGAACGGCTGCCTGTCGTTTTCCTCCAGCGATTTTGCGTGGTGTTGCTACTATTTTAGTAGCAGTTTATGTCGAGTGTTTCCGGAATTGCATATGCATAAGCAGATCGTTGATGTTAGATGTGCGCTCGAACCTTTAAATTCCACTCCTACGATATGGGGATCTGGGCTGTGTGCACGCTGCGCCAATCCCGGATTCGTAACAACGTTTCGGCACAACTATCTGCACATAGGTTCGGTGGCTGGCGAAAATCTTTTTCAGGACTTAAAAAACATTTACCAACCTTTTCTTTAAACGCCTAGTGCGCATCCGCGCACATTTCAACGCTCCTGGGTTCAAAATAGCGTGCTACGAAAATAGAAGCGCCATCTTGCACGTCGCCAACAAGCCTCGTTTACCTATCGCTATTAAAAATAACAGCCTTTAGTTTTCCGTGGGCCAACTTGGTTTAAAAAAAACCGTCCAGCACAGCCAAAAACAAATTAGTCATTATCTGTTTATACAGCAGGCGTTATTTTGCCAGGACATGGCGACATCGTTTCCCACTGTAGGTGAGCAATTAAGTCAGCGCAGTATGACTGCTCGCCTTTGGTCTTTAACGTGCATTACGCAATAGTCATGCGCGGGGTCACAAACACATCAGGTGACACGGACGAATATGTTGGCAAAAAGAAGAGAAGAAACTTCTAGATACACTATTGGGTTTGTATGGATCTGTAAACGACGCAATCATTTGCAAAATGCCGCACAGGTGATGATAATAAGTTTGTTAAATCATTTGTTTAATAATGTTAAAACTAATAATGAACCCAGTACCGTTTCCTGCGGGAGACCCTGTACACACTGTACAGATGGTGATTAATGCGGATGTTGTTGGAGCGATTCGCAAGGAAATAAACCGTACAATTTGTTATCGACGGGCGAGTTCTAAGTTGTATTAGTTTCGCAATGAGGCGCTGAAGGGACCCTACCAAAGTATTTGTAAAAATCGAGGAATATGGCGTGAGTCGGAAATTTTTTTCGAAGTTAGAAACAATATCCGGTGTAAAGGGCGACCGTTGGGTTTAGCAAGAAAATATCTTACGAAAGCGATATATTAATGTATCATTTTCTATGTAGTTAATTACGTTTGAGTATATAATACTTGGAATCTTCACATATAAGGAATTTTCAGGTTTTATTCAAGGTTTCAAAATATGTTACCTCGAAACCGCCCTGTGTTTGGTTAGAAAAATTAATACAACAAAGCAGAATATAGAATTGTTCAACAGTTCTTGCGCAGCCAAACACCTACAAAATTAAGCCACATTAACAACGGCGCTGCTAAACAACGCGCAGCAAAGTTTGTCTTTTTCTTTTAAGAGGGTGGGGAGGGGGGGGGGGGAAGTTAGAGATCTGTTGAAACGTGTTTTGCCTGCGGAATTCCAAAAAATGGTCCGGAGAGAAACTCCACGTACACCATTCGCGATCAAACGCGGGGGACCAAGTTTCTCTAACAGCAATCGACACTATTTTCGCAGCCCCATGCAAACCACAGGTTCCCTTAAAACGACCCGAGCCTATCCAACGCAGTACAGACGCCACGAGACCCGGGAGTCCGGCCAATCATTCCTTGGTATACCCATTGTCACGTGACTTTCTTCTGGCGCTTCATTGGTTCAGGAATCTCGTAGCGTCCACTGTGGTCCAACTTCGTTTGAACGAAGTTAAACCACGACAATCACCGAGGGTTCGGACAATAAAAAAAAAAAAAAGAAAAATAAGTAACGCGTGAGACGAGGCGCAAAGTTAGCGCGGAAGAAACGAAAAATGGAAGTAAAAAGAAGACATCTGCGATCCGTTAACTCCTCTCTGACGACAAAAAGAAAGAAAAAAAAAAGCAGGCGCATGGAGGCAAAGTGGCAAACAGGCTCTCACGCAAATGAATCGAACGTGGTTTGAATGGAGACTTTTGATGCAAGCAGGAATCAGACAGGGTAACAGCCGTTCCCCCTTTATTTCCTTTTCTATAAAAGTGCTACGGCGAAAAGTAGGAAATGCTGCTGCGGTAGGACATCTTGGCACCAGGCATCACCTCCGACCCGTTAGGAATACGTAATCCTGGCAGCAAGTGATCTTGCGAAAAACAGCGACGAGATTATGTCACGAATGACAAATGATGAGGCGACGAATAACTGAAGAAACTAAACGTTTAATGGGGCGAACTTTTGCCCAAACAAATATAGAAAGGGTTGCGTCGCAGGCGTCGATGTAAGCAAAACAGCAGGATCAGGCTCTGGGGCGAGATCCAATAGCTAATGCTAGAACATTGTCTGAACAACTGTACTACTAATTTTTCTGATATTAAAAGGTGTACAATACTGTATGGGGACCGAAACACAAGAAAGCTAATCGGTATTAAAATAGCGTCCGATATTAGCATCTTAGAGGATTCTAATATTATATTGTTTTATTCATTTTCACCTTATATGTCCGATTAATGGATCACATAACGACAGAGGCAGCACAAATCAAATACACCAAACAAATGCAATGTTATTACAATATTTATAAAAAGAAAACAAAACTTAGGGGACGCTTAACCTTCGCCTTTAAGAGTGTAACGCGAAAGCGTCACCAGGTCCCGTTCGCATCGCCTTCTCATTCACCGTGCAAGCGTGCCGTGCGTGGCCTAGTCAGTAGCCTGTCTGGCGAGCAACCGAAGGGTCGTGGGTTCAAATCTCATTCAAATGCTTCAAAATACCTTTTTCGCGACAAATGAATAACTTTGTGAAGTGAATTCGTTTGGGACATACGGCGACCTTTAAAACGCATTACATGTCCCGTTTACTCGGTTTCATCCCACGCGTGACGTCAGGTTTCATGTGAGCGTTGTGGGTTGTTTGAACTTCCCGCGCGAGGTCATGTGGCTGTGACGTCATAACCCTATCGACCAATTAGGATTTTTTTTTGTCACGCAACCGATGCCGGTATTTCTTCGAAGGTAGCTCCTTAACGCTATTGCGTTAAAATAACTATGTAGTAAGAGTTCTAATATGTATGCCATAAACGAGCATTTAATTTATTTCCACTTTAAATAAGGCTAGTACGACAGCGTATTACTTCTCAATTTCTTCCGTTAAAGCCATGTGTTTCTGCTGCCATTACATCAGCTAGTGTTCTGCCTTGATTTATCTATAGACCATGCGATGTCGGCGCGCTTTCGTGAAAATGAGGCGCTAACCATATAGGAACGCGCTCGTGCCAGTAGCTTTGACAATGTTTTTCCCTAACATCCTAACTCCACGGGCACCTTACACAGCAGTCAAGTCTGACCTCAGTCACTCTGTAGATAGGGTATGAAAGGGAACGCAGTTGTTTTAAAAAAAAAGACAGTCTTTTTTTGGTTATTTTTTAAGTAAACTAATTACACGTTTTGACTCGCAACGCACTCAAACACTAGCATCTTTAGCTATCGAAGCCACATTTTCAAGCTGTCGCATATAGTCGAGCACCAGAAACTCCGACTCTGTCAGGCTCGCTCCGCATATAATGCCACGTGTATATTTATAGAAGCGTGAGATAGGGACTATAACGGGATTTCGATTGAGTCTTTTTCCCCAAAGGGGTTTCAGTCGGTTGGGGACGGAGCAAACAATAGCGAACGAAGAAGACCGGTCGCGGGGACGGGGGACGCCTTTTCAATGTCCGACACGCGCGGCTGCTTTGATTTCGAACCCGAGATACTCTCTTTCGAGCCTTCCGGTTGCTTCGTAACTTTTTGACTGTGACTAGAGGGAGAAAACACAACAGAAGAAGCAGAGAACGCACCGTTGCGTTGTGGCTTGCACCGAACCCATTGTACGTGCGGCTACAATTGTTTCTATTCGCAACACGCGGGCGACCAAAAGCGTCGCTGTGGTCGGCCTGCCGTGATAAGCCAAATGCTTACTGTGACGTCTGAGGAAGTAATTTTGATTAGGGTGCCTTCATGTGCGCTTTGCTTAGGGTGGTGGCATCTCGCCATTTTGTCCCACACGTTTATTTTCATTTTTTGTTCAGAAGCGCGTGGAAGAGCGCGTCCCTGCACGCGTTTGTGGCGCTGGCTGTGCTATAGCGACATTTTGTTTTCGTCAATTTTTTTGTATTTTTCCCGTGAGCGCGTGCTGTCGGCATCGGGTACTACAAAGGGTGGCATCACCCTTAACAGAAGAACATTGAGGCACCCTAATTTTGATCTTACTGATGGAAGTATTAGTAATGTCAGGCGGTCAACATTTGACGGTTTTGGTTTAAGAATACTATCACTCGGAGCATTCATTGCGGAGATTTTGACCTTTATACGCAAACCATTCAATTTGTCGTTCACAACTCACGTTAAGTACTCAAACCCCCCTGCAAGTGCAAACAAAGACGGACGCGAGGACACCACCGAGCCTTTTCCCGTGTCCCCTTGTTTGTGTCATTTTATTGTTTTCACTTATGTACAAGTCCGACTATTGCGACAAACAGAAATAATCGACACCGACAAGCTTCAAACAAAGGCAGTATGCACGCGGAGCTATCTTTGGCGGGCTTGCAAACACTCACACTTATTTCTTGAGCACAGAGGAACTGCAAGCCTGCCAAAAAGCGCATTCGAGTGCATGCTGGACGTGTTTGGAGTCTGTCAACGTAGGTTGTTTCTGTTTGTCGCTCTAGTAAGACTCGGTCATTACAAGTTTTCCAAACAGCATCCACCGACTAGCCCAACAATTCTTATAAAATGTCGATAAGTAGCCAGAGACCAAATTCGCGACGTCATGGTGGAAAAATATCCTTCTGACGTCAAAAAAAAAAAAAAAAAAAAAAACGGGGAGAGGGTGTCTACGAGATATTTCGTCGCATCCTGCAATGAACTGCATCCGAAGTCACGGAGTGTCAAGTTTAATCACAGCACAGTAAGAGGCAACGTGGTACGTTGCTTTGACTTGGCTTTAAGAACAAATGATAATATTGCAGTTAAAGAAAAGCCTATTTTATACACAACAATCAATCAAATACAACTCTGGAAAACCTTACTGTTTTTATAGTGAAAAAAAAAGGAACTCTATGGTTTTGCTCGCGTTTTTTTTTCTTTTTCAGAAAGCCTAGCCCGGACTGCCGCAGGTATCACACTTCTCTGGCGTCATTTGGCGAAAATCAAAGTACTAAATTTGAAGGAATGATAAACACACCAGTAGTAGACGTGTTCATTAGCACCTTAAGCAATGAACGCAATGTGCTAACATAACTATCCTTGACGGTGCTTTAACACGCGAATGCTACGCCATCTTCGACAACGTGATGCGTAAAATGCTTTGTTTCTGCTGAGTGATTGTATTGAATGGAGAGACTAGGTGAGCTAGGGAGAAAACGAATCCAACGTTTTAGGAAAAATAAGCGAGTTCGCCTTCTCACTCCTCTCACACGAGAAGGAGAAATATCCTGTAGGTCGAATTACATCTGAGCTTTCCGCCGATGAGTGTACGCAACGCCTGTCAATCAGTCTAGAGTCCTTCTATAAAAGTGACACTAACTTCCTCACTTCAGAGGGTGCTCCACAGTTTCTTAAACGCGGCAAGAGACTGGATAATATTTCTGAAAGCCAGGGTTCTAAATATTTTTGACAAGTCACTGGGTCTCTTATGTTATTCCTAAGACAACTTGAAACCGAAAGTTCAAGCGCCGATGCATTAAAGAGAGACACACGACTTACTTAATTCGCTTTGATCCTTCTTAATTCGCCTTTGCCATTCTTCTCAATTTCATTGCATATGAATCACCCGAGTGTTCACGTAAACGTGATAGCAAACCTCCCAAGTTAGCGCGCTCTCTGACGACGTACATTTGACGCATTCTAAGAACTTTTCGTGTCGCCAACGCTTTCTGAAGTTCGACGGGACGATGAGACATACAAGGCTTTCGCCTTACTAAAGATAAACTAAGAATCGAAGACGTCCCCGACTTTTGTTTTTAAATTTGATAAGCCATCTATCTCAGCAAAAAGATTTCAAATTTGCAATGCAGCGCGGTGAAATGTACAGGATAAACACACACGCATGCATAAGAAACGTCGGACATGGTGTTAGTGGGCGGCCGTCATAAGAATCAATAAAAAGTGCCAGCAGTTGAAAGACATTTCACTGACCATGAATGAATTCTGAAGTCCAACGCGAGTAAGTAGACGCTCTTTAAAATGGCTGACAAGCGAAAGCAAAATCAATGCAGTGTCTTGCCGTCGCCATTCAACAATTAATTACCTCCCGTAGCGGGCAACGCAGTAGCCATGACAAATTGGCTTTGGTGGGTTCTGAGAGTCTCGACATTTTGTCCTCGAGAAGTATCAAAAGAAAAAAAGAGAGAGAAAGAGAGAGTTTGATAGACAAAGAATATGATGAACGATGCCTCACAAGACAAGATGTCAGCCCTAAGGTGACACCCTTTCAAGACGCCGAGCACTCGTCGTAACAACAAAATTATGAACACTCCATGATACGCCCCAAGGCAAACATCCGCTAAGGAATGGGTTCCGGAAAAAAGAAAACTTTAGGGAAGTCCATAAAGAGTGGTTCTGGAAGAGAGTTATAATGTATATATATACACATACTTGCAGCACTATGGAGGTAATAAAAAATGTGGCAGCGACCTTCGCCTTCAATACCTTATAATAAATGAAATGCATTATAGGGAATGGGTTCGTCACGTGACGTATATTTTCCGGATAAATACAGGGGGTAAACTAAATGGGTCTATAGATCAAGGGACGTCAGGTCGTCAGTCGTCGATTTTTCCCCCGGAAACTGGATTATCGTCTGTGTCTCAAGACGTACATTTTTCGCTAAATTCAGCGGGTAACAGATTTCCTGCATAAGTCACGTGACGTCAGTTTCTCGCTAAATTTAGCGTGACGTCCATTTCATGCCTTAAAACAAAACGCGCTATAGTCAATGACAACTTAAGGAGAGCAGGGCATGCCAAGTCACTCGCATAATATTATCACTACCCAGTCTATGATATTGCGACATGAGCCGAAAAGAATGACAAAGAACGAATTGCAAAGCAAGAAGCGTGTTCATGGTGAGCCCCTACAGCCGTTATTAAAAGTGCCCTTAGGAGGCTTCCGAGATCGCCTAAATATGGCGATAACTCACTCTGCTGGCTCTAAGTATCGCAGAAATACGTAAATCATGACGACACGCGGTCGATTTCCCCGTTACAAAAAGCAATCAAAGATCCCAACACACCGAGGTCAGCTCGGGCGATGGGAGAAGCAGGCTTCGAAACCAGGGCCATTGTCAGCGAATACGAGCGAAGGATATTCGCGTCTCCGACCGGTGGACCCGCGTAGTGATATTTCGAATGCGCGCGGCTCGTCGCCCGGAACAGCCAGGACACCCGGACTTCGGCTAGTCCTAATTTCTAGGGATGACACGAAAAGCGTGAACTCGAAGATGATGGCGGATCGCTAAGGACGCTTGGAATCAACCAATCTCACCGAGCGTTCTGCGCCGCCATAACTTTAGTTCACGGGAGGCAGGCTGCTTTGCACGAGGCTATTCGTGCCGTCTCGTCCTCTACACGCGCAGAGCTCCACGAGGTTGCCGCACGTGAAGAAAAACTCCTTTTCCCTCGATAAATTGCGGCAGCGGTGGCGTAGTCAAACCGGCTGGTGAGATCACGCTATTCACTTGCGACGCAGACAAACTCTGCGCCAGGAAGGACGACTAGTCTGTCCCGGCAAGCGCGCGCTCGATTAGGCCCGTAGCTCTCAAGTTTTGAGCAGCGCTCCAGGCGAGCAAAATAGAATATTTGGCTCGCGTTTCGAACATGCGTTAATACGCTTCCCCACTAGAGTTTTTTCTCCTCCGTTCCATTCTAAGTGCCAGCGTAGCAGAGGCTACAAGAGCGAGCTCCGAGCTTTCAGTGTCCCTGCCAAGCACGCGCGCTCGTGCAGTGCGAGCATCGTTCAGGGGAACATGCTTTAGCAAGTAGCTTCGGCTTCGCTATCAATAAAGTGAAACATACGGGCTCACGGAAGCCATGAAAGAAAGCAATATAATAATAAAGCTGAAAGGAATGTTTAATGGGACGCTGAGGCATCGAGCTGCATAATTTTTTTTATATATATACGTTTTGTTATCGCGCGTTTACAGATGCTGACAGATGCTTGCATTTGAACGTAGCACGTGCAAAATCGAACGTTACAGCGCCGCCTGGGTGGTCCTGCCAGCATAACATGGTCGCGTCTTGCGGACGTGCTCGCGCCCTCTGCCCGAGAGCAACGGGTCTATAGACCAGCAGACGACCGAACAGAGACTGTTTCTCACATTTGCAACGGTTGCGTTTGCATGCAACCGAAACAACCGTAGTGACCAAAACACCGCAGCAAACCTTGACTCGTGGATTGCTTTGCGAAGCTACCCCTTGCATCGCTTGCCATGCTGTCTCCGGGAAACACTTGTCCCGGTCACTTCTGTCGTTTTGGTTGTATGCGAACTTAACCAACGCAGATGTGTGAACCAGATTTTACTCCCAAAAAGACGACAAACAAAAAAAAAAAAAACAGTGCGTTGTTTTTTAGACGATCATTGGAGTATTATGTTCCCAAACGCGAACAATTAACGTACTGGGAATTACGCACGTGGATTACGCATGAGTTGGCTAGTTGAGCCTTGCGAGTTGGGCCAACTAGCCCAACACAGAGACCTAATTGAAAAACTAACATTTGTCTCATACTCTTATTTGCTCTTATCATCTTCAAAAGCATACAGACTTCGTAAAGTAAGCTTTTGCAATCTCCAGGCAATGTGGCGTTTGCTTTGGTCACGTGTCGTCCTGAATGCCGGAACAGTGCTCCTTTCATCACCTGAGACATTTTATTTATTGATTGATTTATTGATACTGCAATCCCTGAAAGGGATTTTAGCAGAGGGGTATACATTTGATTCACAAGACATGCAGGCATACAAAATATCGAACAAGTCGCAAAAACAAAAGAAAAAAAATATTTTTCAGAGGGACAAAACTAATTTAGAAGGGATTCAAATAAAGACAATCATGGCTGCATAACAACACTCTCAGAAAGGCCTCACAAGAGTGAGGCCTTTCTGAGAGTGTAACAACACTCTCAGAAAGGCTATTCCAATCAGTCACCGTTCGCGGAAAAAAAGAGTACTTGAAGCAATTATTATGCGATCGAAAAGGAGTGATCTTTAGCGCATGCCTCTGTCGAGCAGCGTAGCCTGAAGAGAGGTTTTTTAAGTGAGACAGATCTATTCTAAAATGTCCATTTATTGTATGATACAAACATTTTAGTCGAGAATGCTGATTTCTGAGAGATAATGACTTGAAGTTTTCACTGGTTAAAAGTTCGGTTATAGAGGTACGTCCAAAGCTATTGTAAATGTAGCGAGCTGCCTTTTTCGGCACACGCTTGAGCTTGTTAATGTTTAGTTTGGTGAAGGGGTCCCAAATGATAGCCGCGTAATCTAATGTTGGCACGACTATGGCTTTATATGTTAGAAGACGCAAGGAACGGGTAGAAAGTCTTAGCGTCCTACTAAGAAAGAATAAATTTCGAAGAGCATTTGATGTTATGTAATCAATCTGTTTTGTCCAAGTAAGATTATGAGTGCTCCATAGTCATAGGTATTTATATTGTCTTCTGATAGAAGAATATCATTACTATCGTAAACAAATTTCAAAGGATTTCTTTCGTGAGTAATTCTCATAAAAACCGTTTTTTTTAAGTTAAGTTATTTGCCATTTCGTACACCATTCCGTGATTCTTTGAAAAAGCTTTATTTAACAAAAGACCATCGGAAGCACTAGCTATTTCTGAGTAAATTATACATTCACAGCGTATAACCTGATTTTTACCGGAACATCATCAACTATATCATTAATAAACAACAAGAAAAGGAGAGGTCCGAGCACAGAGCCCTGGAGAACGCCAGAGTCAACACAAAATTGCTCAGAGCAATATACACCATAAACTACAAATTGTCGACATTTTGAAAGGTATGCTGAAATGTTTTTAACTAACGGTGTGTTCTTACAATATTTTCCAATGTGTATAGTAACTTTTTGTGAGAGACCGTACCGAATGCCTTCGAAAAATCCATAAAAATAGTTTCAATTTGTTTTCCATTGTTTATTGCCCAGGAGAAATCGTGAACTGTCTCAATTAATTGAGTACACGTTAAAAAACCTTTTCGAAATGTATGTTGATTTTTAGACAAGATGCCTTCGTCTGGGAATTTTGATAAACGATTATATATTATATGTTCAAGAAGTTTACAGGCAGTTGAAGTCAATGAAATTGGACGGTAATTTTGAATGCAGTGCTTGTTTCCGTTCTTATGAAGTGGTTTGACTCTGGCCGTTCTCCAGTCGTCGTGAGCCTGACCTTCGGACAGCGATCGTGAAAACAGAACAAACAAATATTTTGAGACCCATTCAGCATACCTGGAGAAACTTGCATTGGGAATACCATCAGACCCAGGGGATTTTTTTACATCCCATTTCAAAAGCATATTCAAATATACCAGATTCACTAATTACAATATCAGGCATAGGCGGATAGTCAGCGTCATAATTTGGTAACACATCATTGTCTTGAGTAAACACCGATTTAAAATGTTTATTAAATACGTTTGATATTATTTTTCGTCATGGGTTAAGTTACCACCAATTTTGAAAACATCACAATCCTTGAATGTGGAGATATTAATCGTCAAAATTTCTCGGGTGAAGTATATATGAAGTTTGGCAAAGATTCGCCGAAATACCGACTTTTATCAACTGTATCTTGGGTTTTAAGTTGCAAAGAAATATCAAGAAATTTTTCAGTCAGTTCACACGAGTCGGCGCTTGTTTTCATTTTCTTTTTTAAATCGTTTCAATTGTCTTTTTAACTGTAAGACCTTACTAGAAATCCAGCGGTTCTTTTTATTCTGCTTTTTTACAATTAGTGGCACAAAACGGTCAATACATTCACTTACAATAATTTTAAACAAATTACAAAGATCATTTACATCACCAGTACTGTTTACAAAATCGTCTAAATTAAATGAAAGCAGGTCTATAATAGAGACATCATCTGTACGAGAAAAATTTGGATAACACTTCGACGAGGTTTTTCTATTTACAGAAACATCTTACAAGGTTAAAAATACTGCTTTGTGATCAAAAATACCAGGGATTACTTCACATTTAAATTTAGACGAAACTGTACCGCTTAAAAAAACACGGTCAAGTATAGATGCAGAGTTTCCTTGAATTCTCGTGAAATCCTCAACGACTTGCAGTAAGTCAAACTTAAAGGCCATGTCTAACATTGCTTTTCGTAAGTTATCATTTTGATGTTTCAGTGAAAAATTTGATCAGTCAACGTTTGGCAAATTAAAATCTATCAGAACATGTGTATCGGCACATTTCTAAATTGTCAAGAACAGCCGTAGAAGATTTAGGGGGTCTATAAGCTCCATCAATAATGGATTTACATTTACCATCGTACGCTTTGCAAAAGATACACTCGATATCTGGTATTTCAGGCATGCTCACTATATTTATACTCTGTTTCATACTTAGCGTGCAACGCTGTCAAAGCTACTGGCGCGAGCGTGGGGCTAGATCTCGTTGATCATTTGCACGCGTTCTCGCGCAAACAAAACCAGAGATGAAGCCACGCACTCGCGCCAGTAGCTTTGACAACGTTGCACGCTAAGTATGAAACAGAGTATAGGAAGTTCTTAAAAAAAATACACACACCACCACCCTTACTACCACGGTCTTTCCTGAGTGCACAGTAGCCAACAGCGACAAATTCACTCTCATATATCGTAGCATTTAACAGAGTCTCAGTCAGAACGGCGATATCAGGATCATGACAGAGCAAAATTCCTTCCAACTCTGTGGCCTCGTTAAGGACGCTTCTACAATTGACATTCAACAAACGCAATGACCGAAAAGCACTTCTACACAGTCAATTATCTGTTTTGCTTATCTTGAAGCGTGCACCCTTCCCTTCATCCCATCCAAACAGCACACCGTCCACATGCAACTTATCATAAACTAGTTTAACTTCTGCTGCGTTTTCTTATACGTTTCTACTAAAAAGTTTCCAATGTCTTCCACCACAGTCTCAGGTGTTATATGACATGATTAGCTATTACCAGCTTGCCTGCACAATAACTGTCTTTTCACAATTTAAGTGTCTTTTTCATAATACAAATCCACTTCAGTTCTTCTTTACACTATGAGGGAATATATACACCGGTTGCATCAGATCCGACGCAGTATAGCGCGCAGGAAAAATCGGCGCGCGCACATTGAAAGCTCAAAAGTTCAGCAAATGTGCATTGAGCAGGTCAGTTCTACATTGCCTAATGTCAGCGCGTAGTTCTTTCCTGCAAAGAACAAGAACAACCGACTTGTCAAACTCGACGTCGGTCACGTTCGCAGAAGACAAAGTTAGCAAAGCAATTAACTTGTGGCGCCACGTCCCGATAGGTGCAGCGAATACACGACGCGCACTCTGAAACAAAATCCGTGCGTCTACTTTCCCGCACAACACTCGGAGAGCCATTCACAGAACCTTGCGGATTCAGCTCAGCGAATGACGATGCCGAAACATCTGTTTAGACCAAAAAACGCAGTCTGATTTGGGACATTAAGCAATGCAAGCGTGACATTTTGCATTGCTTAATATCACAACTCAGACTCCGTTTTCTTAAAAAAATTTTTAGTTTTCAGTTTTCAGTTTCACAAAACAATCATCGCTACGCTGACTTGCCTGAACAATTGAGAACAACAACGCCCACAAGGTCGGTGGGAAGTTTTGTGCCTTTTGTAGTTTTTGTTGTTACCCTTAATGACTTCCGAGAGCGAGCGCCACCAAAATGTCCAGATGAAGAATGGTGACATGCCTGGGCCAAGCGCATTGGTGTCGTTTGCAACGCGGCAGAACAACAACAAAAAATATTTCCATAACAAGAATTTAGGTTCCGCTTGGCCAATTTCTTCTGCTCAGGTTCACCGCAATGACAACAGGAACACTTTTTTTTAAAGAGAGATTTATTGACCCCGTAGTAATTTATAGTCGAAAAATACACCGCGATTCTTATTACGTTTTTTTATATTACTGCATTTTTGCTCGCAAAAAGAACGTTCATTTTCAGGCGTATAATAAATTATCCGGTATCTTGAGAATTGAGTGGTCTATGTGCCTTCTACATATGATACCACAATGTAACAAAAATGGGAACGCAAGTTGGGCATTTAAGCCAATTCGACTTCTCGTTTTTCTACGCAGCCATCCTTGACCATTTAGATGCCGGAGACACTCTAGACATGCGCAGTAGTCCTCTTCGGAGGAATATCAAACCCCGCGCATGCGTCAACAGCCCAATGACTCACATTTCGCCTGGATGGTGAGCGCTAGAACCGTGATCCTAATTGCACCGGTGTCATATCTGCTTAAACCTATTTTACAACATTTTGACAAACCGGAGTGGCGCAGAATGTCTCCAAACCAAACCAAATTCGACGTTCGGCCAAATACAGTGTATGTTGGTCCGCCTTCGAAATGTACCGGACGCTAGTTTCACTTATAAAGAATGTGTCGTGCACGCATTTTACCTGTGTTCTGATGATAGTGATTGGTTTAAGGAATGCTTTAGTTGATTTCGGATGCGTTGCTCGCGCGACACACTCGCGTGACACGTAATTAATGAGAAAGGTTTATATTTATTCTGCACATTTAATGTCCTTAGATAATGCCGGAATCTGCGCTTTGCCGTTCCGATGCGAGTTGCACGTGCCGACAGACTCCTTCTACGTCAGGGTCCCTTGAGGCCTGCTCTAGTCCAGCTGATTGCCCTCCGGTTTGCCTCCTTTCTATGACGTCGAGTTCAAGCGTCGTGTCGTGGATTGCACGGCCCCGAGTTTGATTCGCTCTGCGCCTCTCTGTAGATCTCGCCACTTACTGTGAACTATGAATAATTTAGGCTAAAGGCTCGTTCACACCGACTCGTTTTCTTACGTTACGTTACGAAAAGTTACGGTTAAATGTCTGCTTCGTATTAAGCGTGGCTTTCGATTCAAGGTCGATAGCCCTGTACGCGACATTCGAGACACGACTCTTTCGGTGACTTAGACGTAACGTACGAAAACGGTGCTGTGTGAAATGTCGAACCGAGCTCAACTCCTTACGTTACGTTACGAAGAGCCTTGTGTCCTTGGTTTCCACGGTAACTCCCCGTCCTAGCTCCTTGTCACCGAAACCTTCGTGTCTCGAATGTCGCGTGCCAGGCTATCTCCTTGAATTGGTAGCCACGCTTAATACGAAGCACAAATTTCCCGATGACTTTTCGTAATGTAACGTTAGAAAACGGGTCTGTGTGAACGAGCCTTAAGCTTGGTTCTATACTCCTTGTATGCTTACGCACTGCCAGTGGGCTATGTACGCGTTATGTTGCCTTGGCCGGCGTGTAAAGTTTTTTTTTGTTGTTTTTTTTTTGTAATACTTGAGCGTAACAATTTTCGAATAAAATTCACCCATAAACACATTTCTGGTTTTAAAATAAACGCAAAAAATAACGTAGAGTTAACCGCGGCACAGCCTGTGCACGCTGAATTATAGACATAAGCTAACGAACTTGGGTGTTCTACGGGCCGAACTACAGCGGGGCATATGGTACGGGCCAGCGGAGGACTGTGAATTAATTTCGATCACCTCGCATCGTTTGATGAGCAACCGTAATTTCAGTTACGAGAGCTCCTTCTCCGCAATACGCCTCCGTCAGATTGAGGGCACCTGTGCTGGGATTCGAACCCGCCACCTGGGGATCCGTAGACTGGCGCTCTGCCTTCGACGAGCCAACGAGGCGACCCTGGGAGCACTGAAAACTCTCTCCCTCTCGAGACTCGATGAGTGACCAATGATGTCTCAAGAATAACTTGGGTTACTACTAACCGCGCTCGTTAACAGTCTTTGCGGCGTAAGGCATTGCTTTCGGGTGAACGAGTTCTGCAATTAAGATCTCCTTACGTCGGTCCTCGTCTCAGCCGGGAGTTACTGGAGTGTGTGATCGAGCGGTTCTCTCCGCGGTAATGCATTCCCTTCGCCCGGATCGTTAAATTCCCATCGCGGTGCGGCCAGTGTGCCCAAAGTTCTTTATTTTTTAGCTGCTTGAACGGAGTCACGTGGTTTATGGGCCGCGTTTGCAATAGTACCAGCTGTGAGCAGGCGACGAAAGCTTTGATCGCCTGCGAACGTCTCCGCCTCCCCTCCCGCTTTCTCCCTTGCCAGGCTACAATGCAGCGCATGCACACTTGCGACCGATCTGAACAAGAAGTGCGTCTGCCATTACGCTGCTAATGCTCCCCATGCTCCGAGTTGCTCTCTCTCCTAATTATAGGCTCCCTAGGTGCGGCTAATTACTACGACCACTTCGTCCGACAGAGCATGCCAATTCCATTCACGTATACAAGAATAGGCTTGGCCGTATTTTGTTTATGTGGAGTTAGAATAAATGTTTTGAGAACGAGGCTGGCCATTGAGGCCAAAGGTCCTTCGCCTGAAAAGGTGTGGCGGGAGGAATTGTTGTTTGAAGTTCAGACTGCACTAAAGCCTTCCTTATGTCCGCGTTGTGTTCCTGTCATGCTCTTGGGGCATCTATCGACGAGTCTATTACGGCCGATTTACACGACGGACTGATTTGCGGACGGATTGATCACGTGACGACATGTCCGAGGTTCGTCCGTCTCCCGAGCGCATCCACCCGAGGGTGACGACGAGCAGACCCCAGCGAGGACGGACCGAACCTGTCCGACACCCCAGAGTGCCCTGAAACTGCAAAATCGCGCCGTGGCCGTTGTCCGAGAGAAAAATCGACGTTTGCGAAACTGCAACAAAGAACTTTTCGCCGCTGTTACGTACAAAACGAGACAGAACACCGCGGTAGGCTTAACGCGAAGCGCCATTAGCTTTACTAACCGAAAGCACGACAATAACACAGGCATGGTCCGAAAATGAATTTAGTTGATGGGAAGTTAAAGCTTTTGAACGTCTGCAAGAAAACCTGAAATAGAGAGATAAAAAAGATGGCAAATGATGAAGAGTAAGATGTAAAAAAATACATATCAAGCCAGAGACATTTAAATTGATGTCTGGGAAGAGAGGACAGGGAACTCAGGAGGTCAGTATCAGTTACCGAGGAAAAATTGGGTCAGCCGGTTGGAGAACTAAAATATGTAAAGATAATATTTCAAGACAGAAATATGCACTTCTTACGACTCGGGAAATTGGGACCACTTGAAACAAGAAACGGATGCAAATGTTAATAGAACAAAGAGGGTCCAAGTGAGAGATAGAATATGTGACTTTAAAGGAAGCGGACCGAGTGATGAAAATAGTAACTTGAGGGGAAAAAGAAGACAAAGGAGGCAGTCTAATTGCATACATCAAAGTCTTAACAGAAGCCTTTGAAACAGTTGGGTCTTCAATATATGTGTTTCCTTACGTTCCTGGTTTTCGTTATGAACGTTTTGCAGAATGCCTTTCTTTTCTCATTAGCACCTAACGCTGGACGAAGCTGAAGGAAGGACGTAAACGGCATAGGCAGGTGAACAAAACAAAGGGCAACTAATTAGAGAAATTAAGATAATTCGGCACCTTTAGAAAGAAGATAAAACTATCGGAAAATGTTACGTTACGATACCATGATGAAACGTGAAAAAATACGGGTGGAAGGCTAACAGCGAATAATTGTTATGTAAAATTGGAGAACGAAGGAGCAACCTTACAGAAAGCAATTTCGATATATACATCTAAGCGAATATGTTCGCGCATTTTGCTCACGCAGTTATGCGTTTCAGAGAAAATTCGATATCTGGAAACAAAGAAAACCGATCGAATAAGTATAGTGGGTGACTCCAAACAATGAAATGTTTGAGAACAAAGACGTCATGATGGAGGAAGACTGGGAAGACAATGCAAAGACCACCCGCGGGACTTAACTCTCTGTGGAAGGCACAGACACGAGCCCGTAACGTAAATAGGCGTCTTAATGACCTTGTGAACATCAAAATATACGACAGCTCGTACTGAGAACAGCTGCCGATGTTTTAATAAAAAAGAAAAAACAAAACAGACGGTTTGTGTTATTCTCATTTTTGGGGCTAATATAATTTTCGGTCACATATCACTCGCTTAAGAACTTTTGCCAAATGTATTAAAAACCATCCAAAATTTGGGTAACAATATTTAAAAAAATTTGAAATTGTTCGCAATTTACCTTTTGCGAAGGTTTGAAGAAATAGCAGCCGGAAGGAAATGCGCTATGAAAACCAACATATGTTCACAGGAATGCTCAGTAAGCAGACAAAGCGGAGATAAATGTAGTAACACGCTGACGTTATGTGAACATAGTCATTGTAAAGAAACGGCGAGAAACAAAAGTGTTAACAAATTAAGTAAAGCAAACGTAAGCAAACTCACGCACAAATGAAGCCAACTGGAAGAAAGATAGAAATTGTAAATGAAGTCTACAAAGTGAAGCGAACGTGAAAAGAGTGATCAAAATAAAAAAGAGAGAACAAAACGCATGTAAAGTTGCGACGGCAGATGGGAATACAAGGTGACGAATTAACTGTAAAGAAAGTAAACTACCTCAAAATAAAAGCAGTAAGGATAAGAGCAAGGAAGACAGCAGGAACAGAACAAAAATGAAAGAACACGCGTAAAGAAGTTTAGGAAAAAATTAGAAACTAAAAGAAAACAAAAAAGAACACTGGGACAAAAAGTAATTGTCGCCAAAACGGGAGAGACGGTGCCCAAAACGAGAACACGTTGGGGGGAAAATAAGGATGTTTCGGGAGACGAAGTACAACACATAGCCAAGGGGTAAGAAGTGAGTTAAAGAGGAGCCAAAGGTGTTCCTGGCATTCTTCCATTAAAGGTACCCTCCCCCAGCCAGCGAAGGATTGAGCGTCCAGCGGACTGGTCTACAAGTCCCTCACAGAACCATTACTGGGACGAGCCCCATGCGCTCGCTGGAGGAAGGACCCTCCTCAGAACACACACAACAAACAGTTTATGGTAACAAAAGATGATAATAAATGGCGCGAGGCCATTTGCTCACGATAATGTACCCCTGTTCCTGGCTCCACAAGGTGAGCATTAGAAGCTCGTTAACGCCGGAGGTACTTTTTGGCCGCTGTTCCGCTCGGCGTTCGTCGGTTGCTCGGGGATGAGCTGATGGCTTATTTAAATCACTGGGGGCTGACTTAAGTGGGGGCCTCAGGGACGTGGATTCTTCTTGACGTGATGATTAGAAGGAAGAAGAAAAATAATGCTAAGAAACTAGGTCGATAAGTCGACGAAACTAATTATTTAGGGGACCTGGTGGACTGTAACAACAATAACGGGGACATCACTAATTTGGGAAGAAATTCGGTATAAGCCAAGCAGTGCGAACTTTCAAGGCATACTTGCTAGAGATGATTTCTAGACAAATTTCCTTAAAGACGATAAGGTTAACTGCGGTTTGTTCTAGCACAAAACTAAAATAAACGATAGTAAGGGGACAAATAGACAAGGGGGACAAAGGATAAACTCAAATCTCCAAATTCAACTAGGTGACTGTTGCGCGACTGAAAAAAATCCACCTGGTCCTGGTATCGAACCAGGGACAATTGTCTTCCTTGTTCACCTTCTCCTGGGATTATTATCGTCATTCTTGTCCAGCTCGCTTGCTCCTTTGCATTTATTTGCATTATAATCGTTTCATGGTCGGTTAACATTTTGTGATTTCAAAACGTAAATAATGCAAAACTAAAACAGAATAGGAAACCTATCAGATTTCTGATTGCCTCGCTCTGTTTGCTTCGTGTTCTGAACTAGTAGTGGTAAGAGAACAGGAACTTGGCAACTTCCAGGATGTATGGATCGTAAATGGGTGGGCCATTCATATAGATCGGAACAGCGCCACAATTCCCCACGCCGGGCGTTGCAATGGAGGTGGGGTGGGGGGATGACAAGAAACCCCGTGAAAGTTTCCGTGAATGGTCCATAGTTTGTCCTCAAAAATAATATCCTGCATTCATGCGATGGGTTTCGCATTTCTTTAACATGAAGTTGAATAAAAAAAGCTCATGCCCTTAGATTTCCTCAAAAATGCACCAGGTACACCAATGATTACACTCCCCTTACTACGTTCAATCAATTCAAAATACAAGTTACGCTATTTAAACTAGGCTTCAACGATCATGTTGGCATTATGGCAAAAAGGTATTCATAATTTTTCTTTACTCTGACCCGGCAGAACTCTTCGAACATTGTACCTTTACAGGGTATCTCCAATAGCGGGGACGCTCTTTATTCGGCCGCACCAATCGGTTTCCGATAAACCTATTCTGCTACGATCTTAAGCAGCGTGACCCCCTGAGGTGGTGTAAATAAAATTTGCAAAGAGCGAACTTACCTGAGGGAAAAGTAAAGAAAAAAAAAAGTCTCAACTCCTACAAAAACGCAGCGAAGCCACCGGTCTTCGAAAAATAGGGCGCCGTTTGGTACTGGAGACAAGAGATGGCGCCGGGCTTCCATAGGAGTTAACCCTCTTTATTTTTTTTACTTCTTCATGTAAGTTCACACTTTGCAAATTTTATAGAAAACATGCACCACCTGTGACCAACGCTGCACAGAATCGTAGCCCGATAGGTTTGAGAGACCAATTTTTCCAGTAAATGTGAAGAGCCTCACCGCTATTTGAAACAACCCGTAGATCAACGCCCTGCTTACAAGCAATTCTGCTTTTGCCGACACCAGGTAGGGGGCACTATACGCGTGTGCGCAGAAACAATATTCGAATCAAGTGAAGCGTTTGCGCATGCGCCGCGTCGACAGCAGCGCCACCGCCCTGGTGTGACGTCAGAGCCGCCTGTTGATGTTTAGAGCGCGTTTCATCGATGATACTAATCAAGATAATTGCAATGATCGGCGTTCAGTCTGTATAGCGGAGCAGTATCTATGCAGGACCACCTGAACGTTTACCTGAGCAAGGTGAAGCGACAGGCATATTCGGAGAAGCCCGGACAATTAAACGAAAACAGCGGAAAATTGCACCTAATTCGTACGGCCAATTTATTTATCTACTTACTTTTTGCGGAACCGGCGTAGAACAAATAAACAATAGTAAGTATGAAAGAACAAAAACGCGTATAATACTTGAAAACCAGCCAGACACTCGGAGGGCGATATACAGATGAGGGTTAACAAGTCGGCTCCTGCAGATGCCATATTTTGTTTGCCGAGAGTGTATTTTGTTTGCCGAGAGGGGCATCCGTGGCGTCCACCCAAACGTCGTGTTTTCCTTTCCGTCGACGTTCTTTTTTCGTGTAACACAATTATATATATGCTGCAATTACGTGTTCTACTCGCTGATATCCAGCCTGCTTCCGAATTTCCTCGATTTTTCGTTCCGACTTCCGCCGCTTGGCATCGGGCGCTCGCGCGTGCGCAGAACGCTTCTCGGAAAAGGTCCATTGCAGCCTTTCGCAGCAGGACTCCATTATGTCTTCCCGCGCATTACCGTGGTGCGCGGTGAAGAGTACAATGTATAACTGATCCATCCACCGACCGAACAACAGCATGTGACTCTGCACATCACAAGCTGTCGCGCCCTTCCATCCACTGATGACGCAAGCGTGTTCCGGCTCCCTGATTGGCTAGGAAGGGGCTCGCAGCATCCCCCAGCGCTCCAGCGAGCCCAGGCCAGCGCGTAGAGGGCCTTCTTTCGCCGTCCTTTTCGGAGAGATTGCGGTTGGAAACAGCGCCACAGAAAGCGACCGGCAAGTCGGGAGTGCGACGCCAGGATCTCTCAAGAACACTGGGACCAGTTTCGTGTCCCTCTCTACTCTGTTGACCCCTGAGCTGATAGTGCGGTGCGAGCTGCGCGCTCGCAGAACCCTGCAGCCGTCTTTCTTCCGTCCCCTGACCCCAGTCCCTGCGCGTGGACGTGGGAGAGAGCGTGACCACGTGGTCAAAGGTAGACCTGCCACTGGTCCCATGAGCAACTAGCGTCCAATGCGTTGTCAACTTCGGGGGAACGGAGTACAAGAAATTGCGTGGGCGGGAGATTTTCTTTTCGTTGTTTTAAAGCAGACTGTAAAAAAAATACCATAGGGTGTATTCCTCCCACCGATAAGGAAGCGATTGCGACACTGCTGCGAAGTGTGATATGGCGCCTGCGGTGCGTCAGAGTGGTATGACCGATTTTTCTGGGGCGTTTCAGGCGCAACGGCGTGATTGTCTCGCGTGCCGATAGGGATTATATAGACTCTTGAGGCAGGCCGTGGGTTGCACAAAAAAGCGCTAGAGGGCCCAATTCATCTCGAACGTGCCGAAGTCATTCGTATCGAAGTTTTCGGCAATAAAAGCCTTTAAAGGTCGTAATTCTTTGAGCATTGGCGAGGTTTGTAGGGTTTCCGATTAGCGCCAATTATGCGATAAAACTTGCCTTTCAAACTGAGGAGGTTCGGTTGCAATAGTTTCATCTGTGACATCTATTTACTCTAACTCACTCACTGCTGTTTAGATATTTCGTGGCGAAAAATCACCACGCCCCGTATTATTGCTTATGTGGGTGGTAGATATTTTAACGAAGTATAAAAGAAAGAGAGAAAATGTTTTTATTAAGGGACTATATGGCGATTTCTGGGATTTCTAGATGTTGATATGACGCAGAACAATAATATACTTCGGCTTCAGTGCCGTTACTTTTAAAGAAACAAAACAATTCTGAAAACGCAAGTACACTTAACCATAAATGGAAGGGGTCACGTGTGCGATTAGTATTTTTTTTTGCAATTACTGGCATCTTGCATGCTACCATCTGTTAGCTGTCGGTGCTTCCAGCTTAATTAAGATGGTACCATGGGGGTAGCTACACACGCGGCATGAAGCGTGCGACCGCTCTCGGATGATGGGAGAAGCGAGCGATTGTCAGACCTCTTATTCTATCCCGCCATACACTTGTGGCGGTTCTGCTGCTGGGGGCGTGCATTCGGTTGTATTTATTTCGCATCATTGATTTTATTCTCTTTGTCAAAGTAATTATGCTGGCGTTGATCGCATTATGACGCTGTCAAACGGGAAAATTAATGATATTCACGGTGAAGGAGATTTCCACCGCACGTCATTTGTGCACCGCTACGCCGGGACATTTAATTACTTTAAGCGAAAATTAAATTGGCCCCCAAATTAGTGCGGGGGAACTCACGCACGGTTGCTCTCATATTGACTGACTAATCGTGACAGCACAAAGCCAGTAAAAAAGTGCTACGTGATATTTCAATGACAAGAAGCGCAAATGAGCAGTTATTTGTGTGCATGTGCGCACTCATGCGCGTGCGTGTGGATGTGTGGGTATGTTATTTTTTTTTTCTCGGGCAGCTGTATCAGATAAAACAAATTTACAGCGGTATAATTCTGCGCTGAAGCCAAGAACCAGCAAGAAAGCCTAATGAAAACGCCAGTTTTTATTGCATCACCAACGAATTGGGAGCTTTATGCCGCGAACACAACGTCTGGCAGTTTCAACTTCCAGTTGGTGCCTTTGTTGTTCAATGCAACGTTTGGCGTGGAAACTTGTGTGTGCCGAAGCGAGACTTTGTGCCGGGTGAACATTCAAAAGACATTCTGACGAAAATCTTGATTAAAGAGGCAGCGTATATCCCTAGATTTGACGCCTAGTAGCGTCAAAGTCGAAGAGCACAACACTAATAATACCTCCTGATTCCACCAAGACTAAATTTGGCATAGCGATAATTTTAATATCTCTAACCTTCAGCCTATGACTATGTTTTGTTACTTGGTAATACAAAACTGAAAAAAAAAAACTTTCGTTTTCTGAAGTGAATAGGCCTGATTGATATCATGGGGGCCGACGGTAATAACATATTGCATATGACACTATCTTCAGAATAATGTCATTCGTGTCTGGAATGAGATTCGCTGGAAATTACACTGATTTTCCTGTGGTACAGGGATACTATTCTCCGCGTGTTTGAATCTCGTACGTGAATCCGGCCCGTTTGCATGCCCTTAAATATGTGCAACGTTCTTACCGGGGATGTGCAATTCACTGGAAGAAATTAGCTAAATACAGTTACTTCTACGCGTTCAAAAGTGACTAAGTACATTACTCGTTACTGAGATTAAAGGTTTAAAGAAACTTCACCTGGAAAGTAACGCATTATTTTCTCGTTACTCTGAATCCGTCGTTTTTTTATGAAGCATTAGCCGCTTCGAATATTTGTCGTCGTTAATAAATCCTTGCTTTTTAACACGTTCATTCAAAGAATAACTCTGGCTATCCTGACACTGTTTGTGCACATCCTCTTATGGTATATCTGGTGTATTTTATTCGCGAACATTACAGGCAAGAGCTAGAGTGAGAGCTATGTCTGGTACTTGTTTTGTACAGGTACGTTCCCCTTCAGGAGTGACTAAAAACCGTCACTGGTTACTTCATTTGAAATTAACAAAATACATTGCTCGGTCCTTCTCTTAAGGAGGTAACCATGTTGTTACTTTGTTACTTAAAATACCTCGGTACAAGCAACACGTTCGCTCTAACGCGTTACGTACAAGTCTGCTCCTTACATGGGTGATTATACGAAAATTCGGCAGATCACAATACCTATCATATACGGCCCCAATGGACGCTAAACGTTTCTATGGTAGTGAAGCCTCGTGTTTTGTGCTACTAAGGTCAAGGACATTTTTTCCACAGGTCTTGTAATTTTACTACGTTACGCAACACGGTGAAACGAAGTATAGCAAACATGATTTCATGTAACACATCAGCCTCGCAGGAGTTAGAAGAGAATATTGTAAAAGTTTTAACAAATTTCAATTTCTTATTTCGAGCAGACGGATGCATTTTGGGTGTCATACGCAAACACCACTAAGTTAAAAAAATCGCATATGGTTTAACGCAATTTCGGATGGCGAAATTCATCAACACGGATGGTCCTTCAAGTCGTCAATAGCGACTACTTCGTTTCACTATGAGTACGAAGGCATTCACAGGCTGAAAGGCACAAAAACACGGGCAAACATAGTAAAAGCACAAGGTTATGGCACTTTCACTGGAGTTTGATTGGTTTGAACCAGGGGTCTCCAAACCCAGGCCCGCGGACCAGATCCAGCGCTCGGAGGCGTTCCGGCCGGCCCGCGGATGGCCGGAGTCTTACCAGTTACGCCCGGCCCGCGACCCGCTACTACCATAGTGATCTGATCTGATCTACCAATTTTCATTAGTCTTCTGCCATGAATGAATACGCCAAAGTTCTTATGAGCTTTGATTGATGTCTGGTGAGTTCTCGGGATCACAGGTGTTTTGCAATGTCATAAATAGTAAACTTTTGCACGTAAAATAAAAAATACGTCTATGTTACTTTTCTTTTTGAATTCTCGCCCTTCTTTAATTACTTTTATATAAATTATGATTTTGGCTTAATTTATTAAGTAGTTCCTCGTTTATATAATCTTATCTTGTTCCCGGCCCTCAAGACTGTAACAATCTCCGAACTGGCCCCTTAGCCAAAACGTTTGGAGACCTCTTGTCTAAGCAATAATAGCACGTGCACAGAAACATGACAAACACAGCGAAGTTTCGTTTCGGGTGCTTGCGAAATGTGGCCCCGCCGAGCGTTAGTCTCAGATGAGACTCCGATAAACTCGCGTAGTTTTCACTTTACTCAGATTAATAAAAAGCACTCTCGCCACAGTAATCGGTGGTTGACATTTTCCTTTTCCTTCGAGAACAATTGTGCCGCTAGTGGGCGGCGTCATGTTGCTGCAAGAAAAAAATTGTGGTTTTGCCTATTGTGATTGACAGCTCAAGAGTTGCGGGTGGGGCGAGTCCGACATATCGCAACTATCGCTCCGAAGTCATTAGAATTGCGGCATTAGTCGACAAAAGAACGCCGTAGAACGAGTCGCATAAAAAGGAACGTTAGTCAATCCAAAAGGCATGGGGTGCAAATAGTAACGTCGATATTTACGCAGAGATGCGGATGTGCTGCCTTGTGGGCTGGACAAGACCGTTTTGTGAATACAGTGCGAGGCCGTAAGGGCTATCACATTTAGGACGCCTTGTAAACTTCTTATTCAAATAGTACATACCTGAAACTGGGAACGCCAATTCAGTTGCCCGAAATGTTTTATGTCTATTTTTTTCATAGCAAAAAACACCGCGATTGGAGCGAGAGAAAAAATAATAAAAAAGCGTTTTGTTTTTTAGAGAAAAATATTTAGAAGTAGTATTAAAAATAGTGCAAAAACTACGACCGTGCATATTCTTTCTCATCTCCCGGTTATTTGCCTGCTGCTCACTGGATTGTCAGCTTTCTCCCAGGGTGTCATTATTTGTATATTTCGTCAAAAATATTCTTATCACGATCATCCCGCTCGTCACCAGCTTCTACTAGGCGTTCTTGGCGATTTTGCGTTCTGCGAGACAGTCGGGAACGCAAACCAGTGAGCACACGGCAAACAGGCTGGTTCGCCGTGTGCGGCGGCGAACAGGCTGGAACAGGCAATACGAAGACTATGAAAAAACACAGAACCGCTGTTTTTGTACATTTTTTGTTGATTTTTCGTCACCTCGTAGTTGCGTTTTAATAAACTTCTAGAAAACTTGTGACGAAACAACCTCCGTGTGTCCAGTTTCTGGTATGTACGTTTGGATTTTGAGTTTTAGGAGGCCTGCCAAGAATGCTGTGCTTACAGCCTCACTTTTACACTGAAAACAAAAAAAGGCAAACTTCTCCAATGGTATGGTGCAACCATTGAGAAAGTGAGTCTTGAGTCTTTACAAGTGGCCGTACTTCTAGTCACAAAATAGGTGAGAATGGAAAGGAGGAAGCTTCAGTTGTCTAGCTTCCTGCGTGAGTTCCTGACCTTCGACAATGCTTCCTTGTCTCCAAAAGTTCGGGCGTGCACGAGCAGCGCCAAAGCACGATGAAAGGCAACGAGGGCGCACTAAAGAGTCGCCCTGCTTTTTTCATCCTCTTAGTAACTATAGAGAGCAAATGTTTTGAGTGACTGGCAATTGCCATGTAATGTAACGTAGTAAACGATCGTAATGTTTTACGCGATATTTTTTTTATGCACGCTTTACGAGTTCGGTATAGTTTGATGCACTCAAAGTGTGAGGACATCAATCTATATGGAAATTTGAGACGATGTTCGCTTGCGTGCGTGGCGTGAAAAGGAGTCTCGTTTCAGCAGAAGAGAAAGAGAAAGAAAAGATAGGAAAGTTCGGAGGTTTGACCAGAGTAGTGTCTTTTGGAATACACAGTTTTATGCTTGCATGTCAGTAGCAGCTTTGCATATTGAGTACCAAATTACGGAGCAAAATATTTATCATCGTATTATCTATGGTAAAGCACATTCCATGATGTTTATTTATTTTTCTTCCCTTAGCATGCAATCTGACAAGGGAAGTTTAGTACATATCCCTGGCCATAGATCGAATGAACCTCTGCGTTCTTTATTAAAGAAATGCACACAACGTGTTAAATGGTTCCCTCATATGGCAATATGGTCAGAGGGGTGCATATGCTTTTTTAAATAGGGTTAATAAAAGGTTTGTACTTTATATGCAGAGTCTAAAGCTTCCTTGTTGCAATTATTGACTTTTTCCGAAATTTAGTCTGGCCACTTTGATCACTATCATTATCTAGTAAATGGCATATATGTGGTACTAATGGCTGTCTTCTTTTTACTGATGAAAGAGGAAGTTGAAGATGCTCTTACGTTGATAATTCGAGGCGTATACATCCCAGACGTTAGCACGATACGAAGCAGGAATTGTATGCGAGAGCTACGTAAGCGTTAATTTCTAACTCGGGGTCGGTCAATCTGTTTAGAACCTTGATGTATAGAAATTTATCAAAACGTTTGTATAAGTTGGCGCTTCCTTCTGATTGGTTGCATCGTTGTGGCCATCGACACAGAGACGTTGAGTAACAACTGCACAGTGAAAGCACACTCTCGCTTGCCATGGAGTTGCGAAGGTGATAGTGCCGATAAGACACTGCAGCCTACAGGTTCATTGCCGCCATTAGTACGACAAAAGTTAAACTATCGGTTCAGCCACAAAATGGTACAAAAGATTGACAAGAGTCTCTTAAAAAAAAGGTATATACAAACAGGTACGTGGCGAAAGTCGATGTATCAACAAATATTGAGGAACTACAAAATATCGAGAAGTGCTTTTAAGGTTCTCGCGTGAGAAGATGTAAAAATGTAGCAGAAATATTACATAAACACTGTTAAAACAATACCTAAAGTATGCGTTTCTTTTCGCATTTTTCTGGACTAAAAGGTAATATACCGGGAGGTATATTAGGGCCTTTAGAGTAGACCTTTTCCAAGACTGCTGCGGGCAACCCTGACACGTCGCGCTTAACTATGTTTGAAGGTACAACAGGCAACACTGTTTACGCGGTGCGCCGCCATGGTTGTAGGAAGACCTACAGTCGATCATTTCTGCGCTTCGATAATGATACCCGGTAATGATACGATGCAAGTGCGAAGACTCCGGCAAAGCATCGGGTATCGGAGAGTTTTAGGGAACTGTTTTTGCACATCCAATATGGTACGGTGGGCCCTGCGGTACGAACTGCGCACATGGGATTCTCCTGTTGCAGTGCATGCGCAGTCCGTACCGTAGGGCCCATCGTACCGTATCAGATGTGCAAAAACGGTTCCATAATACTCTCTATTCTCGTAGTTATCGTAACGACATACAAAAACACTCTTATGTCGATATTCTTTGTAGCCCGTCTACCCGTCGATTAAGATATGTCTTAACCAATCTCTCCGAGCAGGACCTTAACTCTGATTACCAATCAAGTTCTAATGGACGAAGTTAACCACTACTATGGCGCCCTGAAGAGCAGCTATCATAAAAGGCGGCGTAGCCTCATATTCGTATCTAGCAAAAACCTCCAGCCCTTGTCAATTTAAGGGTTCAATTCTCAATTCTGCATTAGCTATTACTACGAGTCATGCGCTCCTGCTTAGTTTGTTCTATTTTTATAATTCTTAAACTTTGACGAGTAATTTGCCTTAGGAAATTTATTTGGACGCGGATGTATTTGCGCTGTCGAGAGCAGTAACTGATCTTTTCGCCTCACATAGACGAGCTGCACGAATCGTCAAGAATAACGGCAGAAGAGAACTTGACGCCCATCCCTCCCGTACAAGAGAAGCACTGGTTAAGGCAAGTTTCCTTCACTCTCGACAGGAAGGCGTCTGCGTCTATCCGATTCTAATGCGCTTCCTCAATCTCTGACAGTCAAAACTCACTCGCTCGTGCTCGCACACACATTCGAGCATAGAGACACACACGAAACATAGAAACACGCAGACTCACTCTCGCACACATACTCATACACACATGCACACAAATACGAACGAACACAAAGATATGCACACGCAGACATGACCACATACACACGAATACACACACGCACACACACAAACACAGACACACCTTCACACATCCACAAACGCACGCACAGGAACTAACACACACACACTGATGTACACACGCTCATACACGCACGCATGCAGAAGAAACCCAGCTGGATCAATGTTCCTATTCATCTCCCGGTGATGCGACCGGCTTTAGCGAAGCGACTGCGAACAAGCGACTGTAATAAAACAGTCATCTACCGACATAGCTAACACACGAAAACGTAAAATAACACACCCACACACATATGCACACACGCACACACGCGCGCACACAGAAAAAACAGATTGCACGCGTGGTAAAGTCCCCCGAATGGGTAATCTATGTTGAAGGGATTAGCCGTCCGACCAGATGAGCGAGCGAAAAAGTGTCGGGTGAGGAACGGAATTTGTCCTCCTGTCCTGTCGAAACTTCCTCGCTCATCCCCTCGCATTTCATTTGCTTACATTGGGGGCGCTGCCTGATTTGCTCGCCACGCAGAGCGTGTGACGTCACTCTAAAAGCTGGGGACGGGGGGGGGGGGGGGGGGAGGGGGATGTAACTCCACATAGAAAATGGCGAACCCCTTTCGAGGAACGGTTTTGCATTTAAAATACGTGCTGCATGTGCAAAGCTGCGCCGTAGAGATTGGCGTGTGTCTCGTGATCGATATGCTGGGGTTGGAAGGCTGTGGCGCGAGAGCCTCGGCTGTCCCCTTTGCTTAGCAGATGTCCCTTACTGTTTGCTAGACAACGTCGGGCATCTCTCGAGTGCGGCGCGATCGATGCTTTCGAGGCAACGCGGTTCGCTAACCTTGGGTCTTTCTGCGATGATTTGGAAATCGAAGCAGTCAGGTGGGCGGTTGGCTTGCTCAAGTTCGGCCACTCTATTTTCTCGTTCCCCCTTCACCATACTTCGCTCGCCGTTACTTGGAAAAAAACCGCGAACGCTGCGGTTCCAGTGAGTCAATCAGCGTGTCGGACGGAGGCACGTGACTATGTCCTCCATCACTAGTTGTTCGCTCTGCCGTCAAAGCCACGGGCGGGGGAGGGAGGGAGGCTGCTTTCGTGCGAGTTTAGTGACGGGCTACTCACCCAGGTGGACAAAAGCGACTTCTGGGACACACGAAATAGGATTCGGGTGAGAAGAGAGTTCTTCCTCCCGTCTTCTCCAAGTCTCTGGGTTCCGCCCTTGCCACAGTACCTTTAATAAATAAACTTAATTAAAACAGCGAAAAAAACAAAACAAATATAAACATGAACAAGTAGAAGGACACAGACACAACACTGAGGTGGAACGATGTATAATTTTATTATTTTTTTCTAGATTTTATTTTCGTTTTATTTGTTTTTTAATAGTGCTTTTTATGAGATATTTTTCGGATGGCAAATGACAGTGAAGATGTCTTACATGTGGCATTCTTGTCTTTCCCTTCTTTGCGTTCTTGTTTTGGTGTGTTTTAAGAGGATGAAAAGGAGGGCAAGTCGTTGGTCAGCGCGGTGTCTGTGTCCTTCTACTTGCTGTTGTGTCTGTGTTGTTTTTTTGTTGATAAAAATATGGTACACAAATCTAAACAAATAGGAAAAAAAGAAAACGCCTAATTAATGCATTCAGGTCAAGCTCATTAATTGTACATAATGAAAACAAGATACTAATAAGAAAAATGAATCCATAAGCTCGATAGAAATACTTCTGGGTCTACGATGGCGAGGATGAAGGATGGTAGGCTGTTCCAGTCGGAGATGGCTTGAGGAAGGAAAGACTGATTGAATGCGTTTGTGGAGCCCGAAATACGTTTGAGTGCGCAGGAGTTGTTAAGGCGATAAGATGTTCTCTCAGGAGTGATAACAAAGAGTTCAATCGGCGCAATGATAGTATACCTTATGAAGAAAACAGAAGCGAGAAAGTTTTCTACGGAGCTGCGAAGAAGACAGAGTTTGACTTTTTAAAGGAGATGCACTGACAGAAAATGATAGGTGTACAAGATGAAACGAGCAGCCCAGTGTTGTACAGCCTCCAGGTGGTTGATGAGGTAGGCCTGAGGAGGGCTCCAGATGGAAGCTGTATATTCTCATTTTTATTTCATGGAGGTGTCGTACCCCATTTTTCGGACGAGCGAAGGAGCATTGTGCAGCTTACGTCGGATGAAGCCGAGACTTCTGGATGTTTACTATGCCCCACCGACTAGTCCACCTCCAAACGTTATTGCAGTTCCTTTGCTAATGGCTGTCACGTGATTTGCCTCCGTCGGCTTCATTGGCTCCAAGTAGCCGTAGCGTTCGCTCTTTGCCGAGTTACGGTGAAGCGAAGTATAGACAGACTAATCTTTCTGACATCACGCCACCAAGGCGGCGCTGTTATTGTGACTGCGCAAGCGCAGATGCGTCGACTCGGACAAATCTAGTTTCTGCGCACGCGCAGTGTCCACACCTAGTGCGGGCAAACGCGGAAGTGTTTGTCACTGATCTCTATTGTAGTAGGCTGGATCGCGGACCGCGGCCTCGGCAGCTGGGGCCAAGTGTCGCCATCGGCGGCCATTGATTGACACCAGCCAATGCACGGGACTCTAGGGGAAGAACGAGAAAATGTGACGTTTTCCCCTGTTTCTAAGCTGTCGGCACTGAAACATTTTGGATGCTTTTCGATAGGCCCGTGAAATAGCTTGCGTACAAACATTAAGACTGGCAGCCCTCGCAGTTCTTGTAAATAAATATTTTGTGGTCGAGAGTGACTCCCCTGTAGTGCAGCTCAATGAGGCGAGAGTTACCTAGAGTTACCGCGGAGTCGGTGGCGGTTACGTTGAGTTGGGTTTAGCAAACGACAGGCTCCAAGGCTTTGTTACGCGGAATTCGCTCACTCCCGGAAAGCCGCGGTCGAGATGGAGCTTCTTTGTCATTCATCAACTTCTGGGCTTCCCGGAGGACGGTCTCATTGACGGCAAGTTCTTTTGTTTACTCCACTACGAGAGCAAGCTTGCCAGCTCAGCCGTAGCTGCTCCGGTACGTTTGATTTTTTTATTCGGCGACCGAACGTTTGGCAAATACCGATTCGATCTTCAAACACCCGACATAAGGATCGCAGCACACCATAAAATACTCGCCTCCGAGCACAGCGTACATGCTTCAATAGCAATGGCCGCCGGTGGCGACACCGACGGGCTCCCGATCCGCGATCCAGCCTGCTGCAATAGAGATCAGTGGTGTTTTTAAACAACGTGTGGGTGTATAAAACGGCCCGCGGTACTCGTGGTATCGAGCGTGGTTGCGCAGTCCTTCGTGATAAGCTACGTTTCTAGGCTAACATAACTTTAGCCATATTCCGGTGCTAAAAACCATTCTTGCCATGCATCCGAAGTTTTATCTGAAATTAAAGGAAAATGTTTTCTCTTTTTCCGACAGAACCATCAAAACAGTTCGCGGCAGAGCACCAAAACAATAAATGAGGTTCGTAACACCGTATCCAAAGTTCAGGCGGTAGCATTTTTTTTTTATCGTAGCGTTCTCCGGTACCCAGCTGGGCAGTGAAGTTTGGTGTGGCAGATGGCGCCATATTACGGGGAACTTTTACAACTATCAGACGACCCTCGGCGGCATGAAAAATGTACCGCTTGCAAAACATATATCGATTTTCAATAGGGTTTACGAATAAAAAAATATATCGCCGTGACACACAAGCGACTAGTGAAGCTTGTATCAATTCAACAAAAAACAGATTATTAAAGTTATCAAAAGCAAAACCCACGCCTTTGAACAAAATTTAGTACTTTGCACTTCTTTTTTGAGTAACAAATAATATATCTGAAAATTTACTGACTATGTGTGTCACATATAATATATCTAAAGTTGTGTCTAGACATACGACCAGAGTGGTAAAGACAGGAGCAAAACGTAGCGAATTATCAGCGCCCCCATCGATGGTCCCGAGAGAATAAACGAGAAAGAGAGCGACAGAAGAGCGGAAAAAGAAGGCGGACATTATAGGTCGGGGCGTGTTCGTTTTGCCAGTTTTGCCACTAGGATTCGGAGTTGTCCTAGCGCTTGTCAACTTGTGCCGCGTCGTAGTTTTTCCACCAAACACAAAATTGAGCTCGAAAAACAGTTGCTACAGGCATTTCAAGTAACGTTTCTTTTTCCTGCTTCATTGTGCATATTTTGTTATTTATCTGAAAATACTGTCAATACCTTATGGATTTTAGCAGGAAGGAGTACACAAAAATAACTACACACTCGTTCACATTTGCTCTTCTCTGCAACATAAAAATGCGAGTAATTTGTACAATAAACGCTGGGATATAAAGAAGAGTAGTGATAGCTCTAAGAATAACGCAAACGAGTAAACAAGCAGTATTAAATCCAGTTTATACAACCAGGGTTCAAACACGAGTGCAACTAAAAATATACAAATCAAGTAATTTATAATTACACATCACTGTGCAATAAAGCATCCGACTGAGGAAGAAATGATCGGATGGACGGTGCTGTTAGTAATGACAGGACCTAGTATTGCATTCTCTCGTAGCTAAAGGAAAACGTCGCCAGCGATAGAAGCCCATTGGGACGACCCATGGGACCACCGCCGATGTTCGCGTTTATTCCTCAAAGTTCCATTGCACCGCTTCAACGGACACTCTCCCAACTCATGCACCTAATACACCGTGTATCAAATCGTAGATTTGGCATGCAAGAATCTGACACATTAGGGATTGTACAAGCCATACTCATTAGTCGGGTCGCCTATGGCACGCCATATTTGTCCCTCAAAACAACCGAAAAATCAAAACTTAATATTGCCCTGCGCCAAGCATACAAGACCGCCTTAGGACTACCTCCCAAAACTTCAACGAAGAATTTGTTGCTGCTAGGAATTCACAACACCTGGGAAGAGTTACAAGAAGCACATCACATCTCCCAGTTAGAACGCCTTAAATTAACACCTACCGGACGAGCCACACTGAGAAAGTTAGGCTACGCGACACCCTCCTTGCAAGACCACAAAGAACGAGCACCTCTGCACCTAAGAAAAGCCATTCGTGTAGCCCAGATCCCGAAGAACATGCATCCGGTTTACAATAAGGCTCGGCGCATCGCTAGAGCACGAACCATGAACACCAAATATGGCGATAGCCCAACTGCAAGATACACCGACGCGTCTCCGTATCCGCATAAGCCAGCCCATGCTGTATGTGTAACCAATGCAGCAGGGCAAGAAATGACCGCACTCACAGTCCGCACAACATCTACAGAAGCCGCCGAAGAAATTGCCATCACCCTAGTCGCAACGACAGGCGACGATATAATCACAGTGCTCACAGACTCTCAGGCAGCGTGTCGGAATTACCTACGGGGACGCATCTCGAAAACAGCGCTTCGCATCCTCAAGACCATCCCCCGGCTCCCCGAAGTACACCTAGTCTGGGTACGCGGACACGAACACCTCGAAGGTAATGAGGCGGCACATGCCGCTGCCCGCGCGCATACACACCGGGCCATTACCCGAGAGGGAACAACCTCACTTGTTGCCCCCACGACCGACCTGCTCATCAACTATGCCGACATACTAGCCCACTACCGTCACGACCGAAGAAAATACCCGGCACCGCACCCAAGATTATCGAGAGATGAAGCCACCACCCTCCGAAGACTGCAGACCAACACATATCCCCACAGCACCCTTCTTCACGCCATCTATCACGCTCAATACCCCGCCACTCGTAATTTTTGTCCTTCTCCCGGCAACCTTTACCATCAGGTATGGGAATGCCAACGAACCCCGGACCTCACTCCCAAACCCACCCCATCCTACGAGCAGTGGACGGCCTGTCTGACCAGCCCGCACCCTGGGATTTAGCGAGGCTGGATGACAAGGGCCCGGATAGCCAGCCGTAGCCAGGGTATCCCGGACTAAGGATGCCCTCCACCGGGCGGGTGCCCTAACATCTGCACCTGATGCTCGATAAATAAAGGTTTATTCATCATCATCCTCAAAGTTCGGAAGTGGCCGCAACGAATGGGTCCTTTCTTTCTACATTAGTCTATGCAGTGCGCAATTTCGTCTGCTTCTTGCGCAGGGGTTGCGTTGAGATCAGAACACCGAGCTCTAACTGACTCTGATTGGAACCGGTAGTGGGTTGACCTCGAGGCAGCTTGCATCGAGGCCTACCCACCACTATCCGTCCAGTGAGAACCAATCAGTGCTCGGCGTTCTGATCTCAACGCAACCCTCCGTGTATAAAGCAGGCACGGCGCAATGTGTACCGCCAAGATAAAGCGGACAATTTAACGACGAACTTGAGCTTCTCATTAACTTTGTGTAACTAATAGTTGTGCAGGGTTTCAACCTCTAGCGATAAATTCCGTAAGTAAAACTACGCGGAGCGCCAATCCGTCTGCTACAAGCGCAGGAAGTGCGGTAACGTCATAACAAAGCCCAGCTCTCATTGGCTCGATTAGAAGGATGGTGGGTAGACCTCGAGTTCATCTAGCATTGAGGTCTACCCACCATCCTTTCAAGCAAACCCAAGCAGAGCATGGCGTTCTGAGGTTACAGCAACCCCAGCTCAAAAAGCAGACGATCTCGCGCTCCGAATAGTTAACGGCAGATTAAATAAACGGAGGACGTAGCTTGTTATGTGCAGGTTTCTTAGTTTCCGATTGGTTGTCCGGTGTCAATTTATTTATTTATTTTTATTTATTTATTTAGGAATACTGCAGGCGAACTGCGGCCCAAGCAGGATTGGGGGTTACAAAAGTGGAGTCAAAAAGCGCAACACCAGGTAATCCGTAAAATGGGAGAGGGAAACAGGGGAAAATTATGCAAAACTTGTAAGAAAGCACATGTAATAGCTCACAACAAAGTTGGGAGGGGTGGCGGTAGTGGGGAACAGGAATATAAAACACAATGCAAAGAGTTACACATCAAACAAACGCTCAATTGGCTCCAAAACATTGTCGGATATAAATATGTGATGAGGTAGGTTGTTCCATTCTGTTGTGGTTCTGGGAAAAAAGGAGTATTTAAATGTATTTGTTCGAGCGAATACTGGAGTTATTTTATGCGGCTAATGGTGCAACCTTAATCGCTGCGGAGGGTTAATGAGATGGTTGGGGCTCGCCACGCTCACCATTTTTTAAGCTATCATTGGCTGTAGGACGCAACTGCGTTCATTCTCCCAACGAGAACCCGGTCCGTAGTTTTGAAGTGACAGCGAGCGAGTATAGGCATGTCCAAGCTATGAGGAGCAGTTCTCTAAATATAGTGCAAGTCCAGGACGACCCGGCTGGTTATTAATGCGAGAAAGGAGAACCCATACTTACAATGTTACCCAAGTTTTCAGGAAGAAAGGATACATTTCCCTCCCTTTTGTAGGGAACAGCCCTCCTGTTACTGCGTTCGCGGGATGCGAAATTCACGAGCGTGGTCAGCAATGGCGGCAAGAAAAGCCGGGAGGCATTTTGAGCGAGGCCAAAAATGAATTTATACAGAGTATTTGTTCGTTCATTTCAACCTTAGCATTAACCCAGTTATATAAAACTTTGCTCAGCGAGCTCGCAAAGTGACACAAAAACAACTTTACACGTAGCTTAATGTCGCCACCAAAAGTACAGTCGATGGCGCCTAACGCCGCGCAAAGTGCTTTGTTCTCATCATGCAGCGCCTACGCGTAAACAACCTGCACAAACAAACACTCGCCATGGGCCCTGACTATCCATAAACTACGGAACTACGCGTTCATAAGATGGAGCGCGAAACACACGTGCAACCTCGCAATGTCGAGAGATTCTCGTCCGATTTGCATCGGAGCCAGATGCTTCGCACTATTGGGCAGGAGATCGTACTATAGGGGGCGCTCTAACCCGTTTGTTTTCCCCACGCTCGGTGTTTACTCAACACAAGGCCTGTGCACATGCCGACAGGCCTTATGGACATGTCCATCTCATCTTCTACAATAGAGCGCGGGGCACAGTTTAATGTAAAAAATACTAACAATAGACGAAGCGACGTTAAGTGCCGAATCTATCCTCATAGAATGCGAGCTTGACCCACTTCGGCTTTTGTGCTGAGCTGGGACCGTGCATGCGGCATTGTTCATGCAGGCCGTAGTGGAAAGAAAAGAGCCCCTCCTCCCCCTCACCGGAGAACACGAACTCCAGTCGAACGCTGACGCCGCGTTCGGTTATGTCGGCCGAGCGCTGAGTCATTGTATTTGTTGTCCCCATCCGTGTAGTTGTGAAGTTAACCGCTTGGGGCGTCACAGTCTGTCCTCCTCCCCAATACTTCCTGTATAGGCTCCCTAGGGGAGCCAGAGTTGCGCGTCTGTTTTCCACTTGCCGCCGCGCTGCTATTCGCCGAGATCCGATCACGTGAGGAGCCGGATCAAGTGCCGTGCAGGAAAGTAGACATTGCATGCTCCCCGACGTACGTACCCCTGCTTTAGAGCGCGGCGCGCGCCTCGAACGCGCGGCGCCGCTATTCGCCGAATTCAGTCACGTGAAGAGCGGGATCAACATGCCGTGCAGGAAAGACGGCGCTGCGGAGATGAACGCGCAACTCTGGATCCCGTACGGAGCCTATACAGGAACTCTACTTCGGACGACTTGTGACTGCCATCTGTCGGCCAAAGTTTGAAGGGATTGCTCCCCTCGGCCTCCCAGTTAGTCCGTTAGGCTAATGAGGCACGTAAAATGTAGTAGACTTTTTGTTATGCTCGAGTATATTTTATGTTCTAGCAACGCTGACTCTGAACTGTCACGCCACGCGCCGTTCAAAACAGCCCGTTAAAACGAGGCACACATTTGGGTCGCCATTGGAAGCTCGACCGAGGGGAAAGGACGTGGCGGTGCCAAGTTTACGGACTTGTAGATCACTCGGATTAGTCCGAAACAACCAGCCTTTCCCCGAGGCAGCCGGGAGAACGGGTCCCTACCGGCGCCCCCAAAAAAGGATCAGGCATTTCGGTCGAACCGTCCGTCGCTTGTTTGTGCTGGTTATTTCATGGTCTTTCTTAAACTAAACGTGTTTCCTTCCTAGGGGACCCGCCATTTCGCGTTTCTAACGCTACGGTTTGAAAGTTTGTCACTATTGCTTACGCAACTACCTAAATCGGCTTGTATGGTGTTAAGCCTTTACGGCATGTTCTCTCGCTCGACGTTGTTTGCAGACGGGAAAATATGCCACTAAACAAATGCCAAGAAAGATCTAAAAACGGCTGCAACACGTGTAAGGCCTGTTTAATAAACGCGCAATTTAAATGGTGATGTAGCTTGTTGTCATTTGCTTGTTCAAAAATCAGATGTTTTGTATGATTTAAACAGGGCGTTGTCTAAAAATTTGCGTCTGTAATACTGGAATAACTAACGGACTTTTACAACATCGCCCCCCCCCCCCCCCCCCGTTTGCCGACTGTCTTGTGAACGCCGCCATCTTGATGCTTATAGCGAAAAGCGGGCGCTATTGGCGTTCATTACGATTCAAAAATTCCAGTTCCCAAAGTTTATAGGTACATTGCACGTCACGGAGATTATTTGATATTGCTTTGCTGTGTCACAGGCCGTCTTAACATTTCTGGAGTACGGAAAAAACGTTTGGTGCAATATCAAATAAAAATTCAAATTATTTGAGACACTAAATTTACGGACCAAAATGGCTCCAGTGCCGTTACTCTTAAGCTTTTCTCATTCAGTGACTTTAACTTGTACCATTTAATTTTCTACAACGTTCCTCAAGCATGTCTTTGGGCGTAGGCTGCAAGCTTAAGCAACGTTCGTGCATTAGAGAATTTTGATTTATTGACATACGCAATCCAACGGTCAGAAATACCTGACAATTAGCATAAAATTATTTCGGAATACTTGTTGCGTAACGCGAATTCAATTAGTGAAAAAAGCCAGCAGAAAAAAAATACTAGCATCAGATCAAAATCTTGTTAGAAGATTACACGAAGCGAACGTATGAGGCTGAACCGAGATCTGCCCGTCAGCGACTAGAAAGAAAACTAAAACAAAGAAAGAAAGAAGGAAAGTAATTACAACACTCGCGTGTGCTTAATTAGGTACATGAGCTTCTGATTAGCCTGCAAGCTGCTAGAGTCTGGAGCACGTGAACTGAAGCAAAAATCTCCCCGTACTCATGCAGTAATGAAGAAATCGAGACGTAATGAGATTAGGATACACTCAAGCTAGCCATTTTGTGCATGCACGTCTCGGAGTTTTTTTTTTTTATTTCTGTATATCCTTCTGAGGCAGCTTGAAAAAGTGGCTATGAAACTTTATTCGTAAATAATTGGCAGGGTTTCGTAATTTGCGTATACACCGATAAACCCTGAAAAGTAGCCCCTGAGCTAGCTTGATCCAACTCGAAGTAAAGGTTACAAAATCCCAAAAGAAACTGAAAGGTGAACTATTCTTACTGCTATTTTTGCGATAGGTTACGAATCTCGGATCATATTGGCACGCGCGTCGCTAAGCGAGCGCGTGCGTGGCCGAATGGTTACTGTGCTTGACTTTCGAGCGGAAGCTCCAGGTTCGAGTCCTGGGAGCGGATGCTTCTTTAGTTTATTCTTTCAGTTTATCGTTCTCGCAAGTTTGACAACCTTGTCGTCAAAAACAGATGCGATTGTCCTACGCGCCGAACGTTTCACGCCAAATGTTCCAGTATCTTACGCAGCTACAAAAGGTGCTACGCGTGGCGGTCCGGGATTACGTACTCCGGCCCCAGCGTTCGATCCTGCCGTCAAACCGTCATCGACGCCTGCGACGCTAGCCTTTCTCTATTTTGTTTCAGGCACAATTTCGTCAGATTAAGCGTTTAGTTTGCTTCAGTTTGGCTCGCCTCATCAATTGCCTTTGGGGACGATACCGCTTATAAATACACCTTCCCGGCGTCCATCACACGGGCGAAGATAATGCCCAGCCCCTGAACCGTGGAGGATTGCGCGGCGTCGGACATTGCACAGAATATACACATTTATTACACATTGTGGGCAACCTGCGGATCCAAAGCGTTGGACCAGGTGACCCGCGTGCCAAATCGTCCATTGTCATTTCCACCGCGAGGGGGCCAAGTGCAATTGGCCACGAGAGCGGCGCTCTGCCGCCGATAAAAGGCCGTCTCAGCGTATACGCGGGGGCTCTTGGGATTGCGGAGCGGGCGATTACGGTCAACAGATGACCACGTGTTGCTGAACCAGTGCGTTGTCCTTCTCCGAGAGGGATTGCAGCGAGGGAATTCCTAACACGCGAATGCCCAGAACGCGTTTCACAATCCAAGATAGTTAACGACATAATGATAGCGGCAGAGAGGTCGTTCGGTGTAGTTTCGATTGCAAGCTTCCCTCATTAGCTAATATACGGCATTCTGGAGAAACGCAGAGCGTGTTTTCTTGACGCGGGAAAATAAACTATGCATCGCGGAAAGCTGTAATTCTGTGAGAATGTGACTCTAGCGGTTGAACGCAAAAGTTTGAGATCGTGACATTACCTGGATCAAACGATAATTGATAAAGATGATACCTCACGGCGAGCTTACGTCTCTCTGACCCTAACAACGTCGAAAGTAGAACCAATACAGTGGAAACATATGAAACTTATATCGGCGAACAACACTCGTCAGCATGAAAGCTAACATTTTTTTTTTCTCTCTTCTTAACCAGATATTTTTTTTTTACTTAAGTGGTTGTTACAGGCACCCACAATGTCATTTCTTATTTTGTCGACATTAGGCTTAGGCGAACGTCGCCTTATAGATAAATTCCGACTTTTTCAATTATCGTTTGATTCACTACGAGCGTCATGTTATCAAGCTTTCCCGTTCCGTCCCACCCACTAACGTTACATTCTAGCGGAGTTCGATCTCTCTGCGATGCATACGTTATTTACATGAGGCAATAAAGCCACGGTTCTCTTTTCTTAAAAACAGCCTGCAGGTGCAATCTGCGCACTCCGAAAGGCAACGAGCTCGTGCTAGAGGACAGGGATCCGAAAGAGATGCCCTGCCCTACTCACATTGTCGGTGACTGCAGACGAACATGGCAGCGTGCCATCTTCGTCTTCTCTATAGAGATGTAGAGCATTAGATAGCGTAAATATAGGCTTTTTAAGTAGATGGTCTCTCATATTTTGCACACGACATTGCGCAGTATTCTCAGCTCTGATGGGGGCACAATAGACCCTTTTCAAAAGTCAGAGTCCTCTTGTGGCAGTATAAAAAGCTCCATTATTGCCGCTCTAATGGCGGTGATAGGAGATCATGCGCGGCTAAATCAAACACCCTCGATTCCGTGCATCGAAGGTGACGTGAAAGGACCAACATCTTTTCCTTTTTCTGCTCTATGCTTTCGAAGACGTTCGATTTTTCTGGTGTGGAGAAACAGTGTAGTTCCGCCATTAGAGCGTCGGGTCTGGCTCTGCACAAGGTGGGTAGACTGACTTTCGTAAAGGGTCTATTCGGCGTTGCCAGATCGGGAGGTGGTGGCAAAACGACTCGCGTCAGAATTTCGCCACATTTCACCTGACAACAAGTATGTTAAAAAAAATGCAGCCATTCGTATTCACACTGAATATCTAAGAAAATGATGAAAATTAACTGTCGTGTCCGCTCGTGTGTACCAGCGCCAGGAAGGGAGCGAGAAAAACGACGACGACACGGGCACGCGCGATTCCTGGGACGATCGAGCGCCATCCACCTCGAACGCTTTCGTGTGAAGTATGTCTTGATGTAACCGATGTATATGAGCATGTACAATCTTTATTTGAGCTAGTGAACATTAACCTAATCAGTTTTACGTACTTTTGCACAGCGCTCAACAAAACGAAGCTACAATCGATCAAGAAGGTTCAAGGAGTCAAAAATGTCGCAGTTCTCGTTGCAATATAACCAGAAGAGAACAAAATGTTTTACGTATAGATTACGTACAACGCGAAATAGTTCTTACATAATTTGGTTGCGCAAAAAAAAATTCTGCCTTGTAATTTGTGCGTTTTCAGAGCAACGAAGAACTCATTCTACAATCCCAAGCAAACATACCGCATCGAGCATGGCGGAAAAAAAATTCACCGGCTGGCATGTACTTCCCGGATTGCAGGGTTTCTGCAAGCTCTTCTTTTTATCCAGCCTTTTCTATTTGGTGTTCCCTGGCCCTACAGCCCTGCTTCGATCAAGCGACGACTTGCACCACTACAGGCTGGCTAATTTAATGCGGCCAAAGTAGCGCTTTCAGTTGCTCGTGGTCCCAAGATTCGTTTCAGCATAATTTTGTTCTAGGTGCTTGTACCACGATGCTGCTTTGCAGTTCGTCATACTCGACCCAATAATTATTTCACGGATCTTCTAAGGACGATACTACGCGCTGTTCCACCCACAGCGTGTATGCACCAGATTTTCTGAGAAGGCGTGTCTCACTCTATGGGTCAACCATATTCCTAAAATATGGTGACGAATTTTGCTATCTGGCAACACTGATGTAAATTTGCAACGAGGTCGGTACATCCCTCACAAAGCACATAAAAACGAAATGGCCGTGCCTCAACAACACCCCCCCCCCCCCCCCCCTCATTTTTTTCTTCACCCCATGGCGTCATCTCCGGAACAGCAAAGGAAGAGACGAACGTGCGTAAGGCCCGGCGGTCGAACAATATCCGCGTGGTTGGTTCCTCACCGGGGCGTTTGGCTCTCGATGGAGCTATTTGTGGTCGGCCACCCCGGCTGATTGCTGGCGGGAATGGCATCGGACACCGGGAAAGAAAGCGATCCGGGGAGTCAATGGAGCAGGGACTCCTCCCCCCTCACCCAACCTCAGCACCGGCTTTATTTCGTCGGCTGATGTCTGCGGTGTTGAGGTACGGCGGATAACATCGTTCTTTCCTCCACTGCTGACGTGCGATGGGACGTGTTTCGTCCCGGTCGATGGTTTCGGGCTGTGCGGGAAGGCCCGGGAGACGGGCAGAGGGTTTCGTTTAGTTATATATTTTTTTTTTTATTTCAGTGGACAGCGGGTATATCCAGATCAGCACAACGAGGTGACAGAAGGGAACAAAGTAAAGGCAGCAATTTTAAAAGCGAAAGACACAGAGCAGTCAATAAGGCTATCGTCGGGTCGGTTCATTGAGTTTATCATGAACGACATTGGCAGGAAAACGATAAACCGCAGCGATGACAATGTTTGAATCTGTAAAATCATTGCCACCGAAAAAGCAGAAAAATAGGCAGGATGTATAACATATAAGGTTTATTTGTACAGACTCGTGCCTTTCCTCATAGACGTAGGTAGACTCAACAAAATTGCGAGTCGGACTAGGTGGTTCATTACGCAATAAGATCACCAAAAGACGGAGACAGAAAAAAGACGACTCCGTTTCACTCCAAGGACAACACGAGGCATATATGTGCCTTGTGTTGTCGTAGTCTTTACCCTTTCCCCGTTTTTGAGCACTTTTAGTGTGCATTAGGCGGACTCTGGTGAATGCAGCCCACGTGACTGCTGCCCTGCAAGGTTCAGGACCGGTCAATACGCGCGATTTAACGGAAGGTGGTTCAGGGCCTGACGATCCACTTGCATAAAGTCGTTGCTTAGACGCGAAATGCGTCCAAACATTGAGAGCACCTGAACGTCGAGCACTTAGTGTTCCACGGCGCAAGTCACTTTTAAGTATTTTTGGTAACAAATGTATCGGTAATCATTAAGCTAGTTTTGTTAAAGCTGGGCTTTATGGGGCTAACATGTTGCGAAAAATTGGTGAATCTTGCCCCGTGGGTTTCGCTCTGCGCGTGGCATCAGCGCAGTGGCTGCTACGGCGCGCGCAAAGCGAGCCTGCCGACGAGTGAGGTTCTCCAGTTATTCGTCGCCTGATTCGGCCCATCGAGTTCGCCCTTTAGTCTCTCCGATTCTGTCTATGGAGAGGTCGACAGTTTTCCGAAATGAGGGGAGATTTTATGCAGATTTTACCATTTATTCAAAAAGTAAACTACATTATCGACAGTTGAGATATCCATCCACTTAAACAGTAGCAATATTTGTCTGTATTTAGATGGATTAGGCAACCATTCCAAAAGGCTTTGCTAATACCTGAAGAAATATCGAAGTAGGGAAATGCAAAAGTATAAATACCATAATTTAAGTATTATTTTTCTTCTCACATACACACCCAATTCTTCAAGCACTGAAACATTCAACCAGCCTCCAATTACGTTACAAAACGTATTCCCTATTTCCCTTAATAGCTCTGCTAACCAAACAAAACTTTTATGGCAATTCCCACAAAAAGGACAGATTTAGGTGCTATCTTAATTTTCTCGGCAAACAACACAGCTACAACGCACGCTTACGACACTCTTTGCGTCACACGTCTCGTGTCCACACCACATGGTTTAAACGTGTAACACTAAACAAAACTTACACGCGACTGAAAGCCGCAGATGTTGCTGCGCCACTAATGCATCCAGTCATGCGAGCCGTGTACGTAGTTCACGTATCTATCCTTTTGTTAATATAACCGAAGAAAACTAAAATACCCTCCAATCCCCTTCAACCCTCTCGCCTTTCCTTCCCTGTTTGCAGACTTGCAACATCAAGCTACTCCCCGAACATACAAAATCCCAAGTAAACAGTTGGGGACAAAGGGAATCTCGACGCACCCGTGCTAGAAATAGCGTTGCGCAGCTACTTGGCCTCCCCAGCCTCGCGTTTTCATTGTCTGTTCTTTTTTCTCCTTACCATATTCGCTGGTGCGGTAGCGGTGCCGGCCTCCAATATTGCCCTCTTTCTATTTATATGTTTAGTCTTTCTCCACCCCCACCCATTCCCCTTTTGATTCGTTTTCCACCCAACAACTCCCGTCCGCTTCTTACGTCACCTTCCCTTTCGGAACGCATTCCCTTTCTCGCCTTCCACGCAGAGGACGTTTCGGTTAGTCTCCGTCAATATATTTCTGCTTTCCACGATTTATTTCTTTGTTTCATCTTTGTACAGAAGTTTTCGGTCTCCCCTACTTGCTATTTGCTCTCTCTTTCTTTCTCACTGCATTTCTCGATATATCACACTTCCTATTGTTGCCCAATTCACTCTTCCTTCATCACACTTTCAGCGCTTCGTCTCTGTCCCCTTCTTCGTCCTTGTTTATTCGGCGCTTTCTATTCAGTCACGCTTTCAGTCCTGCCCCCTTTCTCGTTTCCCTTTCATACCCTCTTCTTGTTTCACCCATATATTTGCCTCGCCCTCTCAATCAATTTTTCCCATCTCTTTCTCGTTACCCTTACATCCTCCTCCTTTTTTTCGATCTTTGCCCCACCCTCTTGTGAATATTTTCGTATGTCTCTGTTTCCCTCTGCGTTAACTTTACCTCCCTCACATCCTCCCACCCGTTACTTCAACCTCTCCTCCCTCATTGTTTTCTTCCCTGTTTATCTGCCTCCCTCTTTGAACCTTCCTTTTCTTCGCTAGTTTTATCTTCCTGCGCATCTCACCTTTTTTTCCCTCTCCCTATTGTCTGTCTTTAATATCTCCCCTCTCTCACACTCTCCCTAACCCTCCGCTATTACTAGCCGTCCTTCCCCATCTTGACTTTGTCCTTCTGATATGATGTGACTTCCCATCTCTCTTCTCTTTTCGTCCCTAAAAATAGATATTTTTACAGTTGCATGCGTACTCCATTTTTTGGATCTCGTTCCCTCTCATTCCATCTCTCCCTCCGTTCCCCTTTCTCAATATCCGGAGCCCTGTCCCTTTCCCTTACTCACCCACATTCTGTTTTATTTTACATTGAACGCAGAAGGACGCTAACAGCCATCGAAGCTACTCCTAGTTCGCACGAGTGTCACGTGGCATTCGGAAGGGGCCCGGCAAACACGCGCGTCGCCTAATCACGTGATTCATTCCCTGCGCCGGATTGACTAACTCGGTTCATGACGTCAGCTGCGGTCCATCACTAGATGAAACAGAGCCTTCCTCGTCGTGCTGTCCTCGCTGATTGAATCCTGGCCATTGTCGCCGAAAGCCCAGCGGTAGACACACAAAGGCAGACGCACCACTTGTTCGTCGCAATTCTCCCTCGGAGCAATCCTCCTCTGATCACTTTTGCCGCCGGCACAAACTGCGCTATGTGCCTAAAACTCACAGAAGCTACCATGCTTTTTGACCTCAGCACTTTTGTTTTCTCTAGTGTTTTTGTCTGGTTTCGTTTCCCGTCCATTTGTCGAGGCTCGTTCGCGACGTCTAGTTGTCTCGGCATTAAGGCGCGCTTCGACGCGGAAGTTGATTTTGTGCTCTCGTCCGTCTGGCGTGTGTGTTTCTATTGGTGTGAGCTAGAACGAGCGATTTGATTGAAGTGTAGACTTTGCGTCAAGCTACACTTATTCGTCACACTAGATTTTGGCACAACTCGTCCACACTCGAGACGCTGAAATCAAGCTGTCTTACTTTGCGGTGGACCTTTTCTGCTTTTGGTGCGTTTCAGGGGCATATTGTCTGGGTTCGTACTTCAAGACCCCATAATATATGTGTGACGAGGCTGTCTTTTAATGGAACCACAAAACCGGCACTTCGTGAAAATTACAAGCTCTGCGGACTTGACAGTGGAACAGAGTGGCGTCTTCTCTTGCGAGGGCTGCAAGACGGTCAGTATTTGCAGTTTTTGGATTTACGGCTGCAATTCACTGGGCAACATGTGTGTTGGCGTTACAACCCGCGAACCAAGAAGGAAATCCTGCCATACGATTCAGCCCCATTCTAAACTTGTGAAACTAAACGTCGCCACGTCATGCCTCCAAGATTCCCTGTACAGATCGATTTTATAGATGCATGGTGAGCGACACGCCACTGGTTGTTTCGGCGTTGGTTGACTTTGTGGTGTTTTCTTTGTCGCCGTTTTTAATAAAACTTCAGTTGATAGTCAGTGCTTGTCCTGTGTTCTACTCTCGTTGTCCTCGTCTTTTTTGCGCGCGGTTCGCAATTTCTCAGGTCGTGAAGCAACTCGCCTGCATCGCCACCTTAATTCAGAGACCACTTCTTTGTAGTGACGAAACCGATGCCGCAAGACGTGCTTGTTCTACGTAACCTTTCCGGTCGGAGGAACCGTTGGGGTCACCTCTAATAACCTGCACTAATAAAAAAAAAAAAAAAAAAAAAACAGCATAATTTTAATTTTTTTTTTTTTGTGTGGAACAAATGGTGGTTCCTAGATGAGGACGCCAGCCCGTGGAGACCGATTGGTGGCTCGTGGTCCCACTAGAGGCAACCCTTTTCGCCAGTGCAGCATAAGGATGGTGACCGGAATGCGTGAATTTCCGGTGTGCTCAGCGTTCAGAACTGCCCATGCACAGAGGCGTCACCGAAACAATCAACGTCACAGGTGCCATCCAAAGACGCTGCAGACATTTTCCCGATCCTGGTGGCTGCTGATAGAACCAACAGTGCAGCTGACGAACCGGAGTTTGTGGTGGCTTGCCGTTACCCGTCCGGTCGAAACGGTGAAGATTGAGAGCCGTCAGAATCCCGCGGTGTACCAAATTTAATTTGAAAATTTGATTATTTTTAAATGAAATCGGAACAAAAATAAATCCCGCTAAAATAATAAAAAAAAGCCGCGTGAAAAAAAGAAAGAAAGAAAAAGTCTTAAATTTGCTCTTCGAAAAGCCGATACGGCCTTGATTTCAGTATCACGTATGCACCCAGAGGTAAAACAGTGATCTTCCCGCAACGTTAAACTAAGCGACCGATTGGAGAGTTCGCATGTTTTGCTAACTGACACTTTACTACAGGGTCGCACGTGGCATACTATAGAACAGGTTTGTTTCCGAAACGCATTCGCACAATACCGCCTAAAAGAAGAGGCCTGCGAACAGGTCACCTTTCTTGGATCTCCGACCCACCTCCAACGGCAAAGACTCTGAAGCCTGCCGACAGACGCTGCAAACCAGGAGACACGTCCGTCGCGGCCTCAACGCGTGCTAACGTCGCGCTCATTGTGAGACACTGCGAAACGCAAAGGTGGTAACGCTGACGCAACCTAGGTGGCGCTCTGTGGATTCACGAAAAGAAAAAGTACTGGCTATAGGTGGCACAAGCAACTGCCCATTTAAAAAAAAATAAAAAAAGCTTAATTTCATGCCTCCTTCCATCCATCCGGTGATGGCGTTTAGAGGGAGAGGTGGGTGCCCTGTCGTCTGGATGGTTAATGGCTGGCCAATACACGTGAGATCTGTTTGCAGACGGCGTGTACGCCAACGGGAGATGTGGTTTCCGAGCCGGATTCGGAAATCGGAGTGACCTCGTCTTCGGGTCAACGATCCCGATCAATGGCGCACACTCTCTCTACAGACGGTGCTACACTGTTAGCAAGTCCCGTGTATTTGGCGAATATTTGGGGTGAAAAACACGCCATTTACACAAATTACCATAAATTTACACGATGAGTAACGGATAATTCGTTCAGAAATCATGCGAGGTTGTAAAAAACGTGTTTTGGTTCGGTCATACACGCATAACCGTGTAGCCGACCTCCAAAACACGCACCGCCCCCGTCGACGACCGCGGCATTGCCGGCTATCGAAGCACCGGAATGCTTGGGGACACACTTAGAAAGGACCGTCAAGACAAATACCGCGGAAAGAAACATGTCTCGGAGACAGATATGCACCAAAAGCAATTGCGCCATGTCGCAGGACGTTGGCGAAATCCACGCTTACCGGGCTCGCCGCCATCTTCTGGTCGATGGCAATGCGGCTTGCTTCATGTCGCCCATGTTTGTATTTAGTTTAGGGGTCCTGATAACAGTTTCTTAGACACCACAAATAAAGTTATTGGTCTAATTATTCGTTCCAAACAGTTAAAATGGATATAAAAAGCGTGTCCTCGATGTGAACACGTGACATTGCAGTTGGTTTCGTTTTTGCTTCAACCTTCAACTGCAAGCGATCTGGCGATCTGGCCACGGCGCAAGCGCAACGCCGATGTACGCTGGAAGCAAGCGCCGGTTGGCTTTCGTTGTTTTTGTTTGACTGGAGAAAATCTGGCAAGTACGCATGGCGTCGCTACTGTTTTGGTTTGACGGGACGCGAGAAGCTTCGCATAGAGCTTCGGAGTTTGCGAGCACATAGTGAAGACGTGACCGGAGAAGTGCCCCTGTGATGTTCCTGGAAGACGGAAAGTAGCATTCGTAATCGTCGTGTGAGCTTTGAAAGCGAAGGGAGTCACAGGGTCCACGAGTTCGCAACCACAAGCCAAGGTTCACGACAGCGCGGCGTTGACTTCGGCGATCTCGTTCTGTTTGGTACAACCCGGCGATGCGAAAAAGAGCTGAAACATTCGTCGTGTGTGGTGCGGTGCTTTGTATTCCGGGTCTGTTTGAACCACGCTTTTAACACGGAGCGCAAATTGTTTGTTGCGTGGTGGAGGTTCAACGGGTACAGTCCCGTCGTCGTCAGCTGATCCGGTCCAGCTGGTCCGGGAGGACGCAGCGAGCGTTTTTAAAAGTAAATCTTCCCTCGTTCCGTTTCGAACTGTGGAAGTATCCCGACACATACCGTGAGTAAGAAGCAGCGGGCGTTTTCAACAAAATTACGTTGTTTTAATTGAATAATGGACTCCGGATTGTTGTCTTAAATCTGCCGTTTTTTATGCTTCGTGTTGGACTGCGTTTGCATAGCGACGCACACCGCTCGAGTATGATTCGGTCCTGCAACGAGTTTGTTGCGGCAATCATGCGGCGTGAATAAATAAGGGCAAGGTTTCCTACCTGCCCACAGATGCATGTACTGAGACCATTTTTTATGTTGTGAACGTAGTGCTCTTTCTTTATTTTGGAAGACGCGTTGGTGCATTTATTATGGTACAATCACTTGAGAGTTGAGAAATTGGAGAGCGAGCAAGCTTTCCCAACTTTGTCTCTTTCTCTCTGGCACTGCCCTGTTTCAGTTTCAGTAGGCATATCTACTAGCAGGTACAAACTGCTCTAAAGCAGGTAAAAGACAGGGGAAGCTTAGGACGGTGCGGACTCCGTGTTCCGCGCTTTTCGCAAGGTGACGGGGTAAATGTTTTTGTGAGGTATGCGGAATATGCAAACGATTTTGTTACACCCGTCGTTAGCGTCTCTCCAGCAAAACGAATAAGATGATCTACTACAAAGGCGCAATCACAAGCCAAGATTTAAGATAGCAGTCGTTTGCTTCGGTGATCCGTGTAGCTGTATTTTACCCTGCTCTCTGCAACACCGTGTCATGACGAAGAGCTGGAATGGTCACGGTTTGTGCTGGCCTCCCGGTTGACAGAAACCCGCGTCGCCCGCATCGGCACCGAGTGCGCTTGGGCTGTTGATGCTCCAGCCTTTCATCCGCGGCTTGTCGCCAGCTCATCCTGCTGCTCAACGGTGAGGAAGCGGCGAGAGTAACCTCGGAAGTGAATGTAAATCCTCGTTCATTCAGTTATCCGGTGTCAAAGTGTGGAAGATGCCCAACGTGTACTGAGGGCGGGAACTACGAACATTTTGCCTTGCTTTTATAACCGAAACCAGAACAACGAGATATCTGCCTTGCCTACTCTAAAATGACGGAAGCAATAAGTTTCAACAGGTCGAGTACGTCACCGGGGATGTAGGCGAGACGGTGCACACTGTTTAAACGCTTGCAGTATCCACGAGTGGTACCAGGAAAGCGACGTCAACAGAGAAGGAGCTCGCGATTCAGCATAATACACTGCTACGGGCCCGTGTATCTTCAAAGTTCGGGGTGGTGGCAGTATAAAAAAAAGACGCATCAGCGCCCCACACCAGTGCTCACGAATAACACCGGTCACAAACTCCCAAGCCCCACCGCTCTTCTCGACACCGACATGACATACGACAACAAACTGCATCAAAACGCCCCAAAAGTGAAGGCGTCTGCTCACGTACTGCAACTGCTGCAACTGCTGCAACTAGCGGAAGTGAAGTGTTGGGCGGATGACCGGATGTCCTTCACAAAAATATATAAAAAATGCTTTGCGCAAGGATCATTTTCATTTATTATTGTATACGTAATGACAAAATCCCAATAATTTGTTTTTCTATCTGATTCATGCTAGTCGGACTGCTCATAACACTGGTCAAGCAAGAAAATAACAAAAATTTGAACTTTTTCATGACCGGTTTAAGATTTATTTTTAACATATCATTATTTATTGCAACGGACTAGCATTATAGATTTTGCCTCCATACTTTTTAAATGCAGACAGTTCTAACACACGGCTGTCCATTGCGCCGTGTTTTGTGTATTCTTCTATAAATCTGTAATGGTCAGTGACCAAGGAGCTCACCCGCACATGTCAAGCTTATATGCGCCGCGGGGAGATATGGATATCGAGTAGGAAGTGTCGGGCGTTGTGTCGGTTGTTGTGTTTGTGTATATGTCGGTGCTGTGTAGCTGTGTGCTGTGTTGCCTGCGTTGTATGTAGGGTTGCTGTGTGGCCGTGGTCGTTCCCAGTGTTAACAGACTCGTCTTTTTTTAAAAAAACAGGCTGCTATAATTCTCGATAGGTGGCGCAAGTTACCGCACGATTCTAAATAGTTTGCTCAAGTTATTTATCCATGTGAGTTCGGCATTCGTTTTTTTCTTTTTTTGTCCAGCGGCTCGTTGAAGCTATTGACGCCGCCGACCGCCGACAACACACGTACGTACACATCGCGACACTGTTAGCGCGAACACGGCGTCGGCGGATTTTCGCATTTTACTTCTAGATAGTATTAGCGAGCATGAAATTTTATCGCTTACATTATAGAACTAAATGAGCTCTTTCCGTAGCAATAATAACTTGGATGACATCCCTTGGTTTCAAAAAGAGAAACTGAAAAAACCGGCGATCGCTTGTTCGCACTAACAGTGTCGCGCTCTGTACCTTTGCAAGTAGCTATGTCCGCCGCTTGGAGACTTTACTGTGTATAAAAGACATCGAACGAGAACTAACGCGCCCTGTGTGCTTTCAATTCGGCTGAAAGGCGCGCGGCTCGCTGGGCTCGTCTCTCGCCTGTTCTCGGCCGCTGGCCGCCATGTTTCATAAGGAACACGCTCGAAACGGTTTTGCGGAAGGCAGACACGGTGTAGCGTGTTAAGTTTACACAGCAACTCATGTGTAGACGAAAAACACAGATGGCCTCGTGTAAAACGAACACGTTTCGACGTGTCCGCTATGGGACAACGGTTTACACGTCTGGGCGTGTTATTTTTGCTAACAGTGTAGGAGTCCCAAGTTCATGTTTGCTGGGAGTTTTGTCAGCTGGAGTGCGCCTGGGGTACTATGTATACGTTTGCCTTATCTGCCTCCGGGGCCGTGCCACCGCCAGGAGTGCAAAGATCCACACGCCCCCTTAAAGGTGCCCTGAGGAGGTTACTGAGATCGCCTAAATATAGCGGTAACTCACTTTGCTGTCTCGAAGCATTCTAGGAATCCCTAAATCACGACAATACGCGAACAATATTTTTAATAAAAAAAAAGAGATCTCAACACACCGATTTCATCTTTTTACGATTGAAGGACAACGATCCGAAACCAGAAGCACTGTGACCTCAGAGAAAAATGAAAGCCGCTTACAACTCCCTGTAACGCCGAATTAGAGCGCAGCTCTTGAGGAGAAGGAGGGAAGGGCACTGGGGGGGGGGGGGGGTTAAAGTAACCAGGGGGGGGGGGGTCACGTGACCTTGGGGGTCACGTGACTTCCAATGCCGATGATGTCATCACTGACGTCACTGATGACGTCATCAGTGACGATGACGATGCGGGTACCGAAGACGTCATTAGTGACGTCACTGATGACTTCACCAGTGATGATGACGATGACGATGCGAATGTCTGTGACGTCATCAGTGACGTCGCTGATGACGTCATCAGTGATGATGACGATGACGATGCGGATGCCGGTGACGACATCAGTGACGTCACTGATGGCGTCATCAGTGATGATGACGATGACAATGCGGATGTCGGTAACGTCATCAGTGATGATGACGATGACGATGCGGATGCCGGTGACGTCATCAGTGATGATGACGATGACGATGCGGATGCCGGTGACGTCATCAGTGATGATGACGATGACGATGTGGATGCCGGTGACGTCATCAGTGATGATGACGATGACGATGTGGATGCCGGTGACGTCATCAGTGATGATGACGATGACGATGTGGATGCCGGTGACGTCATCAGTGATGATGACGATGACGATGCTATGCCGGTGACGTCATCAGTGATGACGATGACGATGCGGATGCCGGTGACGTCATCAGTGGTGATGACGATGACGATGTGGATGCCGGTGACGTCATCAGTGATGATGACGATGACGATGCGGATGCCGGTGACGTCATCAGTGATGATGACGGTGACGATGTGGATGCCGGTGACGTCATCAGTGATGATGACGATGACGATGTGGATGCGGGTGACGTCATCAGTGATTATGACGATGACGATGTGGATGCCGGTGACGTCATCAGTGACGATGACGTCATCGGGGGTCACGCGACATCGGCGGGGGTCACGTGACCTCGAGGAGGGGGTCACGTGACCTCAGTGGAGTCACGTGACTTCGGGGGGTCACGTGACCTCGAGGGGTCACGTGACCCCCACGAGGTCACGTGACCCCGGTGGGGGGCTCGCGAGGTGCATTATGGGACATTTCCCATGATGCACCGCGCGGTTACGCCGACGGCGACGGCGACGGCGACGCCGCTCAAGCCGGAAACGGGCCCCTAAGAGCTGCGCTCTAAAAGTGAAAGCCGTTTACCACTCCCTGTAATGCCGAATTGGAGCGCAGCTCTTGAGGAGGAGGAGGGTAGGGTACTGAGGGCCACGTGTTCTCGGGGGGGGGGGGTCACGTGACCCCCCCGAGGGCACGTGACCTTGGTGAAGTCACGTGGGGGCAAACACGTGCCCCCCTCAGAGGTCACGTGACCTCAGGAGGGGGTCACGTGACCTCGGGGTGTCACGTGACTCCCCAGGTCACGTGACCCCCCCGGTCCCCTGACCAAAATTTTTCCGCTAGATTTAGCGAGGAAAATTTTTCCGTTAGATTTAGCGGGGAAATTTTCCGCTAGATTTAGCGGGGAAATTTTTACCGCTAGATTTAGAGGGGAAATTTTTTCCGCTAGATTTAGCGGGGAAATTTTTTCCGCTAGATTTAGCGGGGAAAGTTTTTCAGCTACATTTAGCGGGGAAAATTTTCCGCTAGATCTAGCCGGAAATTTTTACGCTAAATTTAACGGGGAAATTGGTCCGCTAGATTTAGCGGGGAAATTTTTCCGCTAGATTTAGCGGGGAAATTTTCCGCTAGAAAAATTTTCCGCTAGATTTAGCGGGGAAATTTTCCACTAGTCTTAGCGGGAAAATTTTTCCGCTAGATTTAGCGGGGGAATTTCCCGCTAGTTTTAGCGGGGAAATTTTTTCGCTAGATTTAGCGGGGAAATTTTCCGCTAGTTTTAGCGGGAAAATTTTTCCGCGAGATTTAGCGGGGAAATTTTTCCGCTAGATTTAGCGGGGAAATTTACCCATAATGCACCGCGCGGTTACGCCGACGGCGACGCCGCTCAAGCCGGAAACGGGCGCCTAAGAGCTGCGCTCTAAAAAGCGCCATCTGTCATATGCAATAGCAACCAGCACCGGCCGCTATGCTGCAGGGGTGTGGTATGTCGTTGCATTCACTGCACAGGCCGTAGACGCTAGTCTGACTGCGTCAGTTCCACGGCCCCCAATGCCAACGCACGGCTGCGTACTCCTCTGTAAGCAGAGTGGGTTTCTGGATAGGTCCAGCATTAAAGTATAGATTCGTAAATGTCCTCAGTATCAATTGACGGGCGCCGGTCGGGTGGGGATATTCAGCGGGGTAGCCGCGCAGACGGTTGTCCGCTCAAGTGCAAGAACGGAACACGAGCTGTTCCCACCCAAGGCTCATTGGGCGTTGGAGTCCGGTGTTTTTAACCTCACTTTCTATCCTTTGGAAATCGAGTTTCGAGGTGTCAGCTCATTCGAAAAAACCAAAGCGCCAAATCCAAATGTAATGTTGCTCGTGGTACCGTTTATGGACATGACAGCTTTTCGAGCGCGTAGCTTCGCGTATGTGGGAGCTCGCGGTGCTTCCAACTTGCGCGTGTAACTAATGTGTTAGGTATTCACGAAGCCATACGACCTCAGGCTTTAACCTGCCTGTAGTGCGCACACACCTGTGCAGCGCAAGCTCTATGGATAGCAACATATGTACGCGCTTGCAGCTTTTGTTTCATTACAAACAAGCTGCTCTACGACTTCAGGTTGTTTCAAGATGAAGTTTCGACACTAAAATTGCCCGGATAAATCAAGGACTCAACGTATCAAGTAAAAACTCACCTCGAATACGCTGGTCAAATTTGAGCGTTAAAATTTAAATGTTAGCTCCAAGCACCAAGAAAGGTAAGAGTTTTTATTTTTTTTTTATTTATTTCGTTTTTGAAGTAGAGACTTGAAACTTTAGTTTTTATATGGGGCGAGTTAATACGTATTTCAGGCAAGTTTCACTTGCATACGCTGTCACTATTTTTACGGGCCATCAATTGTAGCTTGTAACCTTATTTTGAGACACTCAAAAATAAGCGGCTCATTGCATCAAGTTAAAACTTACCTCGAATACGCATTTTACTAGTTTCATTGACAACTTAAAATTTGAACTCTCTTTTTTCAAGTAAAATAAAAGTAAAAATAAGAAAACTGACCCATTTAAAAGCATAGGCTTTTTTTATTTAAAATTTGTACTTGAAAGTTTAATGCGTAAATCCGACCAGTACAATACGTACTTGAGATAAGTTTCTGCTTTATACGTCGAATCCTTGGTTTGTGAAAGTGATTTTAGAGACGAAACTTTATTTTGAGACACCCTGTACAGCAATGAAGGTTTTATATTTTTTTGTTATTGTTTATGCTACACGATCTTTGTCGTACATGAAACGACGACTCGTGATGGTCTGCGCATATGAACACGAACCCCTTTACGAAGTTGTAGCTTCTGTCGAAGGACCGCTCTGATTCCAATCGGCTAATGTAGAAGCGATGTGCTTCGTCATCTTTAACGGCTGGGAGTTTCGAAATGTCGTTTACCCAACCTGGCATAGGGAGAACACTCCCTGCAGCTATACAGAGGCGAATGGATCGAGGAAACGTAAGAGCTACGCCACAGGGTAAACTACCGTCTCTGCCGCAACGAAGTCCTTCACCATGGCATCGGCCGCCCAATGTTGTTTGACTCGTTCAGCGAATTTTCGCAATTGCCAGACTTCTTTAAGAGGGGTGTATAGCAAGTGAAAGACCCTCGCACCTCCAACCCCTGGAACTACGGGGCGATATCTCGAATGCGAGCGGCTCGTTGCCCATGCAGCCCGGACTGCGATTTTACGCAATGAGCGCTCGCTCGAGCACTCGAGACCTGACGACCGGACTCACAAGGAATGAAAAAAAAAGTCACTGTGTTTGAGACGATTATTTAAATATTATGTTCCCTCTCCGCGAAAATACTTTTACACTAACTATACTTGTTTTTGTCATCTACAAAATCCCTCGTATCTTTTAACAAAAGTGCTTGCAATCTTAATCGAAATGTCGCTTTTCTCATCGGTTAAATGCCGTCCTGGCTGCTGGCACAATGCTGGTCTCACCGCCAGGTAATTTCGATCTTCGATTGCTCTTTCAATAGGAATATATACCGCGCATCGTTTTGGCTTGTGGATTCCTAGGATGGTTAGAGCCCGCAGAGTGAGTTCTCGCCATACTTAGGTGGTCTCAGAAGCCTCCCCAAGACACCTTTAAGTGCAATTGTCGCTTAATTCGGATTAAGTAGAAAAAAAAGGAACGCGAAAAATAAATGAGATGGAATCACGTTTAGGGCACCATTGCGTACAAAATGAGTGATTTTAATCTGAACAAGTTTTAAAAAGGCAATGAGCTACACGAATGCTGGCTTTCTCATATGTTTGTCAGGTTTGTTGCACATTAGATAATAGAATAGCCGCCACGGTAAATTGTGTAACAAACGTAAATATATTATTTATATTTTGAAATTATTGCGTTTATGGGGCATGTTGAAATAGCAATATTTACGGTAAGTGCTATTAGAGTCGCTAGACCAGTTTAAAAAAGTGTGAAGATATGTAATGGGCGTTTTTTAGATGATCATAAATCAGATTTTTTTTTTGCGATTTTTGTTTCTTTTCTTCACAATTTTAAGGTGGCGCGTTAAAAAGAGCGCCGTAAGCCCTTCCAACATGGCCGCTTCGAAGAGTGCCGCAGTCGTTTTAATCACCTAGCCTCTATCTTGGCAGCAGGTCCTTGGTGAGCAGGCGCCGGCGACACACTCGTCTGGTATCGAGTTACCAACACCTCCTGCACCGGTGCAGAAAGGTGTAGGGCGGTGTAGTAGTTCCGGTCGTGTCTCAATGCACATACCGGAAGTACACTGCCCTACACTTTTCTACTCCGGTGCAGGAGGTGCAAGCAAATCGAATGAGGCTACGAATTAAATACCATTATTCATACTTCTACTTAATTTATTTCACATTTTCTTTTCTCCTCTATCATCAGATGCTCGACATCACACCCAGACGTCTAGGACAGAATGTTAATGTGGGCGTTCTGGTTTATCACGATCTTTTCCAACTGCAGACCCGAACAAAAAAAGAAAAAAGGTATGCGGTGAACCACTAGCACCTATAAAAGAAGGCCTGCTAGTGACGTCATCGTTCGTAGATAGATTCCGACCCACCGCAAGCGGAACACCCACTGAGACTTAAAGAGAGACTGTGCATCGAAAGACGGCTCTCTTTTAGCCGGTATTGGTAGAACTCTCAAACAGAATTCGCTTTTTCGTACAAGCCGATCCGAGAAATAACATACCGCCCCTAATTAACGGTTATTGAACCTCACTAGTCAGTGGACAACCAAAATAACCATCTAAATTGGGCCAAAGTTACCGCTACGAGTCGCCAGTCGTTGACTACGATACCCAGGTTTGCGCCAGGGGTTTATTCATAGAGTTATTATAATGTACGCTAGAGGTTCAACTGGCGCTAGTGTCTATGCGACTTCCGTGACGCAAATTGAAGCAGACAGCAACCAGTCTACTTTTCCAGTCTTCCCGTGCATTCCTATGGAAAAACGCGCGTGCATTCTGTCTCTTCGCAGGAAAATAACACGGAACACTTTGATTATTTGGGTCGTACCGAATAGTATGTACCTTGATTAACACTGTAAAAGTGTAATTGCTTTAGTTAGCGCATTTTTCTTCATCAGTGAACGATGTTTTACTTCGCTACATTTCAGTCCCAAACGTGTGTTCCGCAGCAGGTGTGTAAAAACAAGCGACGATTCGAAGCAAAATTACAATCGAAAGGAATGTAGAGTGTGTTCAAGGCTCGCCAGCAATCCGGTGACGCTTATATATTGCTAATATGCCAGTCCTGTCACTATATAAAAATGACCCCGTCGTGCATGAGCGGATAAAAACATTCAAAACGTAGAGAATAAAGTCCGTGGGCTATAAAAGTTGTCTCTTCGTATTGTTTTCTCTGCCGGGCAGCTTTTATCGGGCACTTGTTCTCAGAGATTTCGTGCGTGCGAGTGATATTTTGAACGTAGAACAAGCAGCCTCGCTCAGAGCAGAAAAAATAAAACGGTACTTACTTATTTAAAATAGGAATAAATTACGTGGCCTTCAATTAATTTTGATCGTATATGCACGTGTATGTTCTGATCCGGTGTTACTGCGTAGTTCTTGCCGTCTTTCTTAATTTCCAGATGTTCTTTGTTCGTTTGGCACGTATATCCCCCACGCTGAAAAGCGCCGACGTCGTGTTCGCGCTAACAGTGTCCGACAGTGCACATAAATACACGTACGAAGCTGTTTTAGCACCGTTTTTAATGCGATGAATTTGAAAGAAAAACACCATAACTGACCAATTATTTCGTCGGCATGACTGAGAAATGTTCTAAGCTACCTATTACGTAGGAATTATTCGGGATATTTGCCCTTATGATAGAGCGCAGAGAGAAAATGCACTCGCTTTTTCCCATAGAAATGTATTACCGGAAGTCAATTTTCGACTGGTTGCTGTCTGCTTCAATTTGCGTCAGCACACTAGCGCCACTTGAACCTCTAGCGTACATTATAATAACTCTATGGGTTTATTACGGCAGAGGCTCCGAGGAGATTTTCGCTCACTTATTCAGTCCGAGCAGAAACGCTCGGCCTCCCGCTCGAGGTAGGTATCGGACATGGGAGCAGCCCCCTAGGAGCTCATGAATAGTAACCTGAGCGGCTAAGCCTTTTTGCCCGCTACCCACGCCTTTCGTAGCGGAAGACTAACGATGCCGACCGAGTGCGGTCTGCTAGCTGCTCATTGAATCGATGTCTACTGCTGCGTACGGCAGGTGATGACTAGCAATACCACATAGAAGACAAGCCCTGCCTCAAACACCCCCTTTCCCCTCCCCCCCCCCAAGAAAAAACAAACAAAAAAAAACTGTATAATTATGCGGAGCACAAGTTCTTCTGCTTTTTTTGCAGGGGTTGTGGTATCGTCAGAACGCCGAGCTCCAATTGGCTCTAATTGAAGGATAGTGAGTAGACCTGATGGGAGCTTGCTTCGAGCTCTATCTGCTATCCTTCAATCACAGCCAAGCAGAAGTCGGCGTTCCGAAGTCACCACAACCCCTGCGGAAGGAGCAGAAAAACTTTCGCTCCGCATTGAATCCACGCTGCAACGCCGACTATAGCTGGCACCAGCATCGCCAATGGCGCGTGCTGCAGCGTCTTACAAGGCGCGCGATGCGAGCCCATACCACCTCAAAGACCGAGACAGCCGGTTACATCATCGTTAGCAAATCCCAGACCCGTTCCGAGCAAAAGAGACTCCGAAACTCGACGCGTGCCGTCGCAAAGCGCCAGACGCTTCCGTCTTGCAGCGTCTAGCAAATCTTGCGGCGCTGTTAGACGCTGCAAGACGTGCCGCAGACGGTGTAAACGCGAGGTGGACGGTGCTTCGTGGGTCCACGCAGCACGGTACACAATATTATGTTCGCATTATCGTGACTCAAGATGGATTTATAAATGTTATATTTCACTCGATATTTAGGGAATTAATGCGCTCGAAGCGCAACGTTGTCTTTCGGTTCGATGCGATTTCTTCCTAGAGTCAGATCAGTCCCCTGACATCCTCACTGCTCTCTGATCAGCGGACACATCTTGTTCGAACGACGTTTTGCGGATATTGGCGGGGTTTAAGCGTAACTACCGGTACGAGCGTTTTTTCTTTCTTCTTGTTTTTTTTTTTTTTTTCTGTTACGCCTGTCGCAGGGCGAACTGTCGTTAGTGTGTTTTGCCTGATTGCGTAGCTGACTAAGCAAACTGGTCTGTTTCAACCCGTGTGTACGGTTCTACCTTCGTCCCGCTGCGAGAGAACAGTCAAATTGAGAAATGAAATTGTACGTATCCCAAAACGAAAGGGGATTCATGCTGCGTTTCTTTTTTTTCTCTATAAAAAAGTACACCATATGCCATCGACGAGGACGAGCATCTAGTGCTTATGACACAGCCCCCACTACAGACAGCTTGCTCAGAAAACACCTTCCCCGGATAGAAAGGTCGTCGTCAACGCAACAACGAGGAGATGGGAAACAAGCTGATCCCCAATATGAGATCGGCTAATCAGGCAAAAGAAGTTCACTTGAAAACACCCCAAAAAAACGGTGGTAGGTGGGATTATTCAACGTGAGGCTTGAGGGAGGGGGGGGGGGGGGCGCGCTTAACTTCTGTTTTTTTAGAGGATGCAAGTTCCATGTAGTGTTCGCTTTTGTGCTTTTGATGCATCATCTTTCGAATCGTTCCTATCCAAGTGAGCCTCGCAGCTTTGTAGTTTGAGTGTAGCCCTCTTAAATGCATAGCTTCCATATGATTCGGAATAAACAACAACATGTGTTGTTATTACTATGTGAATGGGATGTGATGAAATAGGTATTGTTACACGCATATTTTGTGTCTGTGTGTTTTATGCAACAGTTTTTTTTTCACCCTTTCTTTTTTCCCGTTTATTTATTGTTTGTGTAGCGTGATTTATTCTTCCGCGCACAGTGCATTGGACATTGAGGTCCGCATTATGTACTAAATAAATAAAAATAAAAATAAAGACGCAATACCTGATATAGAACTGCCCTTGTCTATTTTGTTTCATTGGAATTTACCAGTAATATTGATACGTTCACCTCTGTTCCGCTAGTTCCCGTTCTGAGTCGCCTCATCCTATGGATGAAGGCACCTACTAAAACTTCATAACGTTAGAACGACACCCGTATACACATTACTATATTTAGCGTTTGAAACATTTGCAGACAGTTGTCAGTGTAGTGCGACAACTTAACGCTCGGAGTTGGCAATAACAACTCCATCCCTCAAGCGTATGCCGGTGTTGCCTCATTTGGCCACGGTGGCGCTGGATCTATTCCCAGCGCCTATGGAGTTCCTCTAACTCGTCAAATTGCCGCCGAATACTAGAGACGCGTAATAAGTATTTTTTAACTAGTTTTTTTTTTTTTTTTTTTGCCTCGCATAAAACCTTTGACGAATACAAAAAAGACACTTCATCAATCGGAGCTGTAAAATAAAAAAGCGCGGGTTTTCTTTTCCTTCCCTCTTCGAAGTATATCAGATAAAAAAAAAAAGAAAAAAAAAAATAAACAAATAAAAGAGTTAGCAACTCAAACGCGACAAGAATAAGCAAAAAAGCTCGCGCTCTTCGGTATTGCCTGCCCCCCTTTGAAGTCGGGAACTCCCAGATTCAATTTGCATACTGAGTAAAACGAAATAAAAAAAGGTGGGTTATTCCTGATTCGAACTGCACATATTGATTACACCGCGTCTGTCGGTCGGTGGCCCGTTCGGCGGAGCTGTCATTGATATTCATGATATGTGCTCCAGAATATGCTTCCGAACATTTTATTCGAGAAGTGAATTCTCCGAGATGCCGCAACGGGAAAGGGAAAGAACTACTGGGGTAAGAATACGTCGCGTTAACATTCATGAGCTATAAATTAACCGTGCTTAAAAACAGTGGCAATTTTATTCACCCTTTAGCTGATTTTGTTCCTCGACATCCTTGCGTTATTTTTTTTTTCTTTATTTATACTCTAAAGTTTAAATTTCGTTGTTTTTCTCTGTTTGTGCAGCTCAAGGAGAGATCTGTAATGACCCAAGAATTAAACTAAAGAACTGTTGGTTGTGTGCGTCCCACAAATTTTCTCTGATCGTCCATTATCTATGAAACCCAGGTCGTAGACAATTTTCTGTCCAAGCTCATTTTCGCTATGCTCCACCATGCCTCCAAACTGAAAATGGGCATCCGTATTTTTAAGAATGCTGGCTTTCAAGTCCTACGGAGATCTTGGAGATCTAATCAGATAAACAAAGTGGTCTTGGCCAGTACGGCTGTGAGGTGAAGGAGAAAACAGCCTTGTTGCTGAAGGGATTAGCAACTGATGACTTCCAGCACTATTTTCAATAATTAAAGCTTTATATTCAATGTTGCATGAAGATTAAAGGAGAGTATGTTTATATGTATTGCAATTAGCTCGTAATATTGCATTTTTAATTCACGGTTCGGTCACCAGCCTTGTTATTTAATTTACGTACAACAGGCCTATCCTGGCCCCGTACCTTTCGCCTGAAGTATTTGTTTTATGGATTTTATGTCAACATGTTTCATAAAATACTTTCTCCTTCCTACGAGTGTCTCGATAAAATATACTTTACTCAATAATCTTCAGATATGCTGTTAAACATTTTGGAAATTTTCAATAACTTTCTAAACATTTTGTAACTACTTATCCTTAAGCCGAAGAAATATCTGACAAGAAACTTGAACAGCTAGAAGTGTTCCGGTATCGCAAATATTACCGTTTTACTCCAGCATTTTAAAATCCCAGTTTTCTTTCTATCGTTTCTCTCCATTAGGTAACCTGCCATCCTATGAGAGATTTGGCGGCATCGTCGGCGCGAAAATCAGTCAAAATTAGCTTTAGATTACGTTTGGAAACAACCAAGAGCTCATCTACATACGGGCGCGGCTATCTTACCCATTCGCGGCATAGAAACAGTACCCTTTGAAAATAGATAAATAATTGTGTTCTGTGTATGTGTACACAGGTGGAAGTTAGGAAGCCCCATTGGGGCGTCTACTGACTCAGCTGTAGAGCAGAATTTTTGCCAGTGCAGTACAACCGCTAGCCTGAGTCGACGCGTTGATTGGGCATTAAAACAGCGCAAAGGACGAAGAACAAGATGAGGAAAGACACAGCGCTGCGTCTTTCTTGACCAGGTCGCTCGTCTTTTGCTCTGTTTTAATTCTCAAGTATGTCTTACCAACTAGCCCAAACTTCAACTTCAGCAGATTTTGACTGGACACGACGACCCAGCAGAACGCCGAAGCAACGCTCGCGTCCAATTTGTGTCTTCCCTCGATCTTGCTGCAATGACTTTATGACTCTAGCGCGCAACACAATTTTAACTATTCTAGGTGGCGTCACGAGCGACGCGAGGTGCTCGCAATCACGTGACAGACTGTCGTATTCAGGATTGGCTGGGATAAGTTGTAGCGTCAGCCTCGGTCCATCTAAAGGTGAGACGGATTACAGATCGGAACTGACCGACAAATCCCGTAAACTAATCCTAATATTTTTTTATTTTGTTTTTGTACTTGATTTTTTTTTCTTTTTGCTAGCGAGGCAAGCCCTGAAATTATTTCGTTTGTTTTTTTTTTAGGCGAAGCGAAAATCGATAAACAGGCGCCAAGCTCAGTCTTCGAACACTGTGCTGGAAGCGAGACTCGAAGTTGTCCAATTAGAGACCAGGCCGACGACGCGCTGCCAGTAAAAAGCAACCCGTTGCTGCTTGCTGCCTTAATTAGACGCGCTGCTTTAGCGGCCTGCTCTGGCACTCCCTTCCTGCCTTCTGGTATGTCATGGGCGACGTGTAGACGGGGGATCAGAGCCAGGGTTTGCTTCCTTGCTTCGCTTTTGACAACGCTCGCACGAGGAAGCCCTGGCCAGTGGCGAGAATAACTAACGAGAGTGCTTCTAGTACAGCATAGCGTGTGTACTATTGTTTTACTCAAACGGTTGTGTTGTGTACCTGTCATTATAAAAGGAATAAACGAAGTGTTTTTTGTTTCTTTTGTTTATGGTGTTGAGATGAGTCAACTACCCTTCTTCCAGCTGTTGTTTTAATAATTTCGGAATAAAAACAAAACAAAACAAAACGAATGTTTATTTCAAGAAGATAACTCCGAATTATTCAATTATCAATTTTAAACTATTTTCAGCATTCTCCGAGAACCAAAACTGCGGGGTATACTAGTATGGGGACTGCATTGTTGCAAAACGCACGCGTCAAACACCTTTCCGTTGAAATAAAAATATGATAAAAACAAATTCACAACTTCTTGAGTAGTTACGTGACTTTGAAAATAAAGAATGCGCTGAAAGGTGGCATCTAATATTGCCGCATGAGAAACGCTGAGTCAGCAGCGTGTTCAACTCCCACGCTGCAGCTCTGGTTTGCTTCTCGCCAACGCTCGTCCGTTATATATTTCTTTTGTCCGCGTGACTGGAATGTTCTTGATGACTACAGAAGAAAAAGCGCTACTGTAACAACGAAGGAGCGACGCATGAATGTCAATGCAAGGACGTTTAAACAGACAGGACCCGGCATGACGTCAGCCTGAGTGAAGCCGGAAGAGGCGTCCCAAACTGCCTTGCGCACCCGTTCCGAGGCCGTGGAGTAGCGCACCGGCGGTTCGTCTGCTTTCTAATCTGCTCCTGCTTCACGAGGCTAGCTTTCGATGCGGTCGGCGTCCGCCGTGGGTGTCCACGATGCAAATTCTTTGTAGCGTGAGTGTTTATGCTTAGTTCCACATTATGTGCGAGCGAAGTCAGAACTGGAAGCGCGAGCCCGTTGTTCTGTGCGCTCCTGGCTTGCATGCGCGCTCGTGCGATCTGCCGCTGCTGTTTATTAAAAAATGCGTTGCGCACCGCCAAGTCCTTCACGGTGCGTCGTCTAGAGCGTCTCAATTGTAGTCACTTACTTTCTGCTGGGCAAACAGGCGTTCGTTTATAATAATCTCATCCAATTCACACCATACCGGTTTAAAAATCTCCCGTTAAGCGCTGTTTCAAATAACAGTGGGTGCCGCCATTACTTTCGGTGCACACAGTCGCGTTGCCACGGAAATGTCATCGCAACGCGGTTGTTTGCACCGAAATTAATGCCGGCGCCCACTCAGTAGGCTTCCCATTGGTCAAGAAATGCTCGTTGCGCTCGTGGCCACGCCTACTTCCGTTACACTTCGCCCCATGCATTAGGGATAGGGAAGCCACCTTCTGCCCATCAGAGCTGCCCATTATAACCTCCTTGATGTCAATGGCTATACCTTTTGTAACGGGCGGTAGCTTGCGCCACCTAGCCTAAGTCTAAAAAGTCCAGCATACGATTTCTCCCGCCTTTCTAAGACCAATTTCCTCCCCCCTAACTATCACCAGGCAGTGTCCCCAGGTAGGTTCTAGCTCAAACCGCCAAATGACAGAAACGGTGTAGCCCAAAAGTAGCCAAATGCAATATATTTATGATAGAGACCAAAAGTATCCATAATTATGCTATCTGCAGAGCCCGAAAAATCGAGCGCTCGAATGTACGAGCTGAAGGCGAAGGCACTGCGTCTGCATATCTAGGGGCTAGGAGCAGCATGCGAGATATACGACATTTTGAAAGGTATTCAAAACGTTTATTGCATACAGACAAATTACAAAAACATTTCACACGCGTTTTTACGCTCAAGTAGTGATGAAACACTCGCTCGTGCATAATTTTAACACTTAATTTTTGTGTTAAAACAGCGTACATATTCTTTAGTAAGGTCGATGTCCGTACAGCACTCGTTTTTCCAAAGAAAAGCAAACTTTACATGGAGGATGTTTTGAAACGTTGGAAGGGACATTCTGTTCCTTAGGTCTGACTCTGTAGGGGAGACGTGACGGATTGCTCTTTCCAAAGTGGCATTCCACATCGGCAGTTCAGGAGCGCGATGGCAAGCTCCGATAGCAACGGACACATGGCTGCTACTGCGCTCGGAATTTTTCCTTGTTCGGATTTTTAAATTCTCTAAATATGTTGTCTTTTGTTATGGCTCATTCTGGCTGAAGACACTTTTATCTGTCGCAAAAATTCTCTTCTGTTATTTAAATCCGGTACAGCACGCGCGATATTGGACGTCGAATTCGGCTGAATACCTTGAGTGCCTTTAGTGTCCTCTTTCTTTGGGAGACGTGCCTCGTATAGGAAGATGGTGGGAAACGTGAGGAAATACGAAACTTCTGTATGAAGGAGAAAGGACTTCATAGCACGAGATAAGCATCAATGACTACAAAAGCGATGTCTCAGGAGCTGAATCTAGGTCACTGCTCTGGGTCTCGGTAGCTCGCTGGAGCTGACGGGATCTAGCGTCACGCCCATGCATCTTCCCAGTAAAATGCATGAAAGCGCGAATCCGGAAAAGGTGGGCTGTCGCTTTGTGTGCATGTTGAAGCGTCTTTTGTACATCTATTTAAAGCAAGCAAAAACAATTGCCACGTAATGACGTAAAATAGCCAAAAATAGCCATATTGTCCACTGCGAAATTTCGACGCCAAATGCAGTACAAAGTAGCCTAATTTGGCTATAATAGCCCACGCTGGTAACCCTGACCAGCGGATTCCCAAAACGAGGACAGCTATTCATGCGGAAGGAATTCACTTGAAACGAAGAATCTTACGTTCAGTCGAGGTGCCGGGCGAAATGGAGAGGTGGTCTTCTTGCTGTTTTCTCTTAGCAAATGACAACACCGCCTTCAACTAAAGAAAGAATCACCTAATCCACACGCGTAGACAAGAATGGAGGCAGAGCGTTTCTTCTAATCTCCTTTTCACGGTCCTGAGAAGACACCTGATTCACAACAGCCGGAGGTACACCACTGCATTTCTGGTTTGCCCTAGATGTCCTCCTGCATACCAAAAACGGAATTGGCATGATCTCGTCTTCTATGAGGTAGAATATGGCCACCATCGCTCAGTATTTTTTTTTTTTTATTTGGGGGGGGCGGGGGAGGCGAAATGAACGCGGTGGTGCATGATCCAACGTCAACAACAGGAATGAGGCCTACTCGTACAGGACGTTCTCCGAGCGACTTTGAGATATTGCCTAGAGTGGCCGAGAGCAAAAGAAAAAGGAAAACCTCCCGCCTCGTCATCGCAGACACTACGCTCCGAGAGCAAAAAAGAAAACGGCCGCCGCTGGCAGAGATAGGTGTAAACACGTCATGTTTATCACCACCGCCGAGTTTTCTTCAGAGGCAGCGATTTTTCTGGCAAGCGTAAACCCACTGTAACAGCTATTCGGTAAGAAGCTTCCGTTCTACGCTCAATAGCTCTCTCAATTTATTCGATATTTTTTTCAGTCTTTCTTACGAGAACAAAACGCCGAAACAAAACGGAAGAAGCAAGCGTTGGATTGCTGTTAACTATTCGGGCGTTCCTAGGCCGCACGCTCTGATGTTGTCTCCCCCATAGGAGACGAAACGTCTTATAAATTGTTGGTATTGTTATGCAAGTCGGAGATATTTGTTTTTAATCATGAATCCCGGTTTTTGGAACATTCTTGAACATATTTGCGGAATGACACGTGGCCGCCGGAATGCGACTCCACAAAGAGAATGCGCACTCAAGCCAACCGGCACATGCCTCTTATGCAAACGAACCCCACAGTTAAGAAGAATCGAACCCTTTCTTCCAAGGTTCGACTGGCGGATCAAGCCAGGGCATTCTTCAGCAGAACAAATGGTATTAATTCACTTCACAGTCGAGAGTTACGGTCGTTGAAATTGCGCGGGTATATAATCTGCATCGAGTGCGCCAGTCGAGCGGGAGAAGCCTACGAACCCATATGGAGACAAATAGCGCGAACCAATTTAAAGCGAGGGTCTCGAGTATTCGTGTCGTTTCTCGGGGTTCAGTCGGAAATCGCTTCCTCTCAGCCCGGACTTTCGGGACCAGAAACCCGGATGGCAATTATTCCAGACAGATCGGCTGTCGCTCGCCGTATTGCTTCCGTTAAGATTCACGCTCCTCGTTTTTTAAATACTTGTTTCCGGCTTCCGGACAATATACTTTTTTTTTATATAAGAAGTACTTATATGTTTTCTGCACTTTTTTGTTTTATTTATAGAAACTTTTATTCGGATGTAAGAGAAGGCTGCGGGAAGGAAACTCCATGCCGTTCCCTCTCCGTATTGTCCCGCTGTGGACTTTGAAAGCCCATCTCTACAAACTACAGAGAGAACAAAAAACGTGATGAGCCCTTTAAAAATTTCGTCTTAAACATAGAACATATTCAATCATAATTATCATAATATGAATGTGCGAAAACATCACTGAAAACTTTCACAGACTTTTGATATTTTAAGATCATTTTTTTCCCACTTCGCATTTACCAAACTTCCTTTGTATATCACGACGATTGATTCTCGAATTCTTTAGTTGAAAATTATACTTACAGTTAGGTTGGAAGTATGGCACACGTATAAAAACTGGGCGGTTTTTTTTTCTGCCAGACAAAATATAAATAAGCACCAATATGCTGCAACAAAAACGACATACATATATGCGATGTACTTTATTGACGTTTTGCGCCCCGCCTAATTGTCTGGAGTGTTGCCGGTGCATCGTGCACAATAGTGACCGCATAAATGTAGTTCAGCACGACGTCGGTTTTTATCGAAATTGGCAGAGGAGGGGGAGGGACTCAGTATGTTTAAATGTACACGTAAAATAATTAAATCTTGTCACCCACTTAAATGCAAGCGCTATTATTTTAGAACAGCATATCTTCATAGGAGCTACTGGTATATCTTGGTCGCAGCTGAGTTTATTTAGCTTACTTTGTTCATGCCTGTAAAATATTCATTAATGACACTGCTGGTTTACATGCTCATTAAAAAAGCAATAAAACGAGGTCACTTCGTGATATTTAGTCTTCTGCTAAAGTCACAGTTACTTGGTGTCCAGAAGTTAAACTTTATATTATCCATTGTGCGGACATTCTGAGACAAGCTAACTGAGGATCTTCAAGGAACTTCGCCTAGTAACCATCAAAAACGGCCTGCATGAATAAACGTGACAGAGTGCTTTTCCCAGGTATGTGTTCTATTCCTCAGCTGAAGAAAAAAAAAAAAACTATGGCAGTTTTTGAACATAGTTAATGCGCTGCTCAAACTCAAACATAACTTCAATGTCAAAGTCAAAACTTATCCGGAAAGAGCAAATTGAAAAAGAAGAAGAAGAAGAGAAGGTAAAAAAAAAAGAGGAGTTCGAGGTGAATTTTAGAACATTCATATCGCTTGAATCTGAATATCACGATCGTTTCCCCCCAAGATGTAACTAAATGCGAGTTAACACGAAAAAACCTTCGACCAGTCGTGACTTCATAAAAGGATCTTTCGGCCGCCAAGCACTTGTCGCTCGTGTGGGCAACACGTGCCATTGCAAGCTTGCCAGGTATATTCGCCCGCACTAACACCACTCGTGCCGTTTTTTTTTGTTTTTTTTTTTTACCTTTTCGAAAATAGCAAGTGTGCGCCTGCATAGATTTTATAGGCGCTGAAGATTCGCGAAAGCGGAGATTCTGAAAACTCACCTTATGATGTCACGCTCCGAGAAAGAGCGGCTTGAGCGGTATTTAAAACATTTTTTTGCAGCCTTCGTGCGCAATATTCAAAAAATAATTTCAATGTTCGTGTTCCCGGAGGCCAAATGAAGACGAATGAAGTGTTTCTACTGAAAAACAGCACCGCTTCAGTTTCCCTTTAAAGTCTTGCATCAATTCGCGAAGAGTGAAAGTGGTAAATTTCCGAGTAAATAGCTGAACTCTTACTATGGCTCTTGAGGCCAGACATGGCCAAGAGTGAATGAAAGCTTGAACTGCAACTTTTCTATAAAATACCGGTACATCTAGTGAAACTTCCCGAACCACGCTGACTACACTATTTTCTCTGTCTACCGCATCGATCACTTATTATTTTTTTAAATATTCTTGCCGTCATCGTTATTTACACTATTATTACAAAGAACAAACAAAACAAAACACATTTATATAACTCTAGAGACATATCGCGCTCCCAAGGCACAGGTCAAATCGATTGTGTCAGCGAGCAATTTTGCGAGCAACGCCCTTTGCACTTTTGTTGAACTTTTTATAAGCAACATAAGTACATATTGACATGTTCCCGCCCAGCCAACTCAGGAACCGAGCAATAACGTGGGGCCCTCGAAAAACCTACAAACAAAAAAAAAAGCACAAAGAAAAGTATACAGCAAGCTGTGCCGATACACAAACAGAACTGTTCAACAAAAAAGGAACGCGAGACAGTACATACCATAGCGCACATACCAAAATTCGATAACGTCACGTCGTCCATACTAAAACAAAGCTCACAAAAGGACAAACAAAAAAAAATGAACCATAAACGGGAAGCAATACCGTGTTCGACAAACAGTAGCGGCAACGGCAGTGCTCGAAGGACAGGCCGGCAAATGAAGGTTAGCGCTTCGGCGTTGAGCTGAGGCCGTCGATCCGTTCGATCGCCGAGCTTGAAACCCGGATTCGCATCGACCCTCAGTCGGGGCGAAAATGACAAAACCCGACCCTGCCGAAAAAAAAGAAAAGAGGTCCCAACACTTTTGGACGTTTTGTGTGCAGCCACTTCATGCAGGCAGCTCTTAAGTGGAGGAACTGTTTATGCCAAACACGCGGCGAGGCTGAGCAGGTGACGGGCTTGGGGATGCTCCCGTTAAACCCATGCACTATTTTGTTGCTCTGCGGAACCACGCCACTTTTAATTCAACGCGCTTCAAGTACTTGTATTGTGTGCGCGTGTGTGTGTTCGTTTCTTGGTTTGTTTGTAGTAAGCAGTTATGGACTGGTTGGTGTTTCCGAAGTGAGCTTGAGCCTCGAGTGGTGCTCGGTTACGTTTGAAGTGTGGCAGGCAATTGTGAACGAGGGCTGGATCTTTTTTTGCGTGTCGCACGCTTATGATGAAGAAGGGACTATGCAAGAGGGAACACTATATATTGCGACCCGGTGAGAAAAAAACACAACGACGAAAAAAATAAACCATGGGTTAGACCGCAATGTAAGAGATACAAAATACAATAACAACATGAGCACGGGTTTGTTTACTGCTGCTAAGATAAAATGAATTCACAGAACTTATTAAAACAACATAAACAATGAGAGCTTTGAGATTTCTTAGTTTGAGGAATTGAATCCCTTCCAAGGAACTCGAAGTTTGATCGTGACTTATTGCGGAGAAGTTGCTGCGTCACAATCAAGATTTCGGCTGTAAGTCATTATTATTATCATATGGACTGAATTTTACATCAAGACCGCCGGCCTGTCACTCAAGCCAACAAAGTGTCGGTTCGCCTATGGGCGACTAAAGTTCCTTGGCCACGTCGTGAACAACCAAAATGTCACGGGTGGTGACCAAAAAAAAAAAACAATAAACAGAAAGAAATAAACGTTTAACGTGGCCAACTTGTGCCAAAAATAAAAGGAGTACAAAGGATAATAACAGAGCGTCGCGGGCGTCGAAGTTGGCGAAACCGCAGGGTCGAGCGTTGGAGTGAGACTGAATACAGATCGCCACGCGGAGCCCCTTATGTACACGTGGGCCTCTGGAATGATCGGCGTAGAAGGTTCGGCGTGTAGAACATTCTGACCTCGAATAGGCCAGCATGGTTCTCGAATTTACCAGAACATTACTTTACAGAGTCAACAAAAATGCGCCTCCTCGGCCAGGAATCGAACCCTGGCTTTCAGCGTGGAAAGCACGCGCGATAACAGTTAGACACGAGCGCGCTGCCTTCTGGGTCAGCTGCGCTCGCGGCAATACGCCTAAAGGGCCGCCCACACTAGCGAGAAAACGCGCGTGGCACGCCGATCGCGGCAAGTAACAAAATGTCGCCGAAGCACAGTCAGCGCCACGAGCGCGTGCAGACACACGCCCTTTATCTTGCCGCTTAACCGCTTTATCGGCGCGCCGAGCGCGTTTTCTCGCTAGTGTGGGTGGCCCTTTACGTGGACCACAGACCCGATTCCCTGCTCAGATTCGCCGTTCACTCCAGCGAGGTGCCGGGCGGCAGCATGTCAGCGTTTGAAGTTAAATTTAGCGGTTTCCATTCTTCATACCACAGCAAACAAAGTTAGCCGTATGTACGTTTGAAACTAGAGCGTTGAGTGACAAACTGTTCAAAACAAACAGATCCGAGGCTGAACCGGGATTTCTTGTACCGCCCGAGCATCCCTCCCTCCCTCCGTCACTGAGATGACGTCACAGCGCCGTGTTTTTTTTCTCTTTTGTTTTTCTCTCGTCAGATATACGATTACGCTTTCAGCGACGCCACAGGGGGAACCCAAATTTATAATCGCCTCCCTGTGACGTCACTCGAGCCACCCAGTGTCCTTCTTACGAAATGCACTCACGCGGCAAGGGAAGGTGACAAGATTTCCGAGTGGGATCTTTTGTTTCAAGATGTTTTCAGCGCTAAGTCTGACCTCTGAGCGCGCGCCTAGGCAAAACAACAACCAAATATCATGAGCCATTCCCCTCTGTGAATGTGGATGACCAGCGAAGCTCTTTAGCAAACCACGCAGACCCGCCCCGAGAAAGCCAGATAAAACTCGACACGTGCGACGGGACCTCCCCCTGGTGGAAACTAGACACGCGCAACGGGACCGCCACGCCGGGAGAGCGGAAGGAAAGGAAACTAGGCACGCGAGTGCTTGGAACAACGACAGAGTGAGGGTGGTGCGAGCGCAGACATGACCGACGTGGTTCGCACAACGGCAACCTTTTTAGAAACTTTTATCGTCTACCAGAGATTCTACTGATCTTGAAAATGGTGCCTATTGATAACTGACCAAATGAATAGACCTGTTGCTAAATCACCCAGGCATCAAAGAGGATGCAGGGAATGATGTTCCAAGCGCCGCACGTGCCGGCTTCTGCAGCAATAACTGTTCTAAAGCAAAGTGCCTAAAACAGATGGCATCTTGCAGGCGCGTTCGTCAACGCTTTATTTATTTTGGCTATTTTCCTCCAAACATTTATACCGGGAAGGCGTGCGCGTGCGGCGCGTGCGGCGCGTGCGGCGGTGCGAGCAAAGGGCTTTCGGTCACTGCAAACAAAAATTCTACGGAGCCCTAGTCATAAACAGCTTCGCTGTAAAAGGGCCGTTAAATTCCTGCTCACATATTCAGCGGAGCGCTACAAGCATAACGCTGAGCTAGCGCTAAGCGCGTGCTGACGGCAGCGTTCACCAGCTTTGTATTGCACCGTCAGAACTGTTGCTCATGACAGACCATAAGTAGCTGACGACGCGTGAGCTGCGCTGCACCAGCACGTCGTTGCATGTGGAAACCGGCCCTTAGAGTGTGAAGCTTATTTTAGAAATTTGAACAGTTGACGACCAGATGCGACGAGGTAACTGAATACAGAAGAATAGAAACGGGTCTATAAGCAATAAAAGTCGGAAAAAAATATCACTCAGTCTGGAATGACGGCTTGTCAACGGCTGTTGTTTTCATTCTCGTTTTTTTTAAATCTATATCGTCCTCGCTTTAGCCACGCCATGGACTGAATGTGAACGGGCGACGAGAAAATGGACGAGGTTCCCAATTTCGCAAAGGGCCGCGTGCACACGAAATATAAACGGGACGAAACACGCTTCTGATAAAAAAAAATTAATCGTGTGGCTAAAAATTAGATTTATAAAACGGGGGAAAAAGTGGGGTAAATAACACGAAGTACTCTCTCGTACAAGATATTCATCATGTGCTCGAATATATACTCGAATTCCGTCAGTGTTTTATGTTTTCCTTTTTTTATTTTACGATGTTTCTTTCTGTCGACCTTGAAAACGATTCCTCAGAGGATACCACAGAGGACCTTCCAAGCCAATCCAGTGATGTGGGAGTGTCACGTGACCTTCGGAAGGGGCGCAGACGACACTCGGCAGTCACGTGAGCCTGAAGCTGCCTCTTCCAAACCCCATCAAGCCGCATTGACGGTCCCTATTTTCGGGGCACGTAGCCTGAGACTGGATCCAAGTTCATGCCGAAGGCTGACGCAGTCGTCGTGTCCAATGCACGCTCTGAGATCGTGCCCAAACAATGGCTGTTTCGAATAACAGGTCCTATATGGTGCGTAATTTTGAAAAAGGTTGTATTGGCTGGGATTGCAGGTAGCGTCTGGTGCGGTTCATCGTAAGATAAAACAAAATACGGCGAAACTCGGAAAAAGTAAAAAAAAGAAAAGTTATGAGAAACAAAATGTAGAACAGGAATATTTTTGTAAACTCCCGGTTCCGAAGAGCGATGGGGGGCGCGGGAAGCCTGTAAAGAATCCGCTTCTTAGCTTGCTTCATCACAAACCGTTGTTGAGGAAGAGCCATTTCCTTTTAGAGGAAACGGCCGATGGACCGGACAATACTGGATAAAAAAAGAAAAACGGGAAGAGGGGGGGGGGGGGGGGGGGGCGGAGGGCGAGTGCGGTCAACGCGGTTATACAGGTTCGAGGTTATAAGAAAAACGAAGGCAGACAACCGCAGGCGAGTTTTCACGCTTCGCCGGAGACCAATGGTGAAAGAATGTAGAGGGCACTTCTTCGTAAAATCAGCTCTCGACGGGAAAGCCCGACCAGCATTTTTTTCAAAAGAACAAAATAGTCCGGCGGCTCGGCAGTTTATTTTTCGATACCTCTACTTTATGTTAAAATAACGCTAACAATAAACGAGTTGTTTGCGATGTGCCCGAGAAACGGGATTTTGCGCTAGAGTGACACTTTGCTCATATCAATTGTTCCGTTTTTTTAATATATTTTTATTTTTAATTTTTTTCAGAGACAAGCGTAATTCTGTTTTGCGTTTGTTGATACACGCTTTTTGAGAACCACTCGTCTGCGCTACTGTTTTATTTTGTATAAATTATCGGTGATATATTTTTCTAATTATTCGGCGTTTTTAGGTGCAGGGACAAACTTGAGGACATTAAGTGTTCACTCATGCAGGAACGAGAGTTTTGGTGTCCAGGAGGCTTTTAACTTGGCATACCGCTTGTCTTTTTCAGGAGAAAAAAGAAAGTCTGAATATTTTGGGGTCCTTTTTAGGTGCTCTTTCAACCGAGAGGTTTTCCTTCCTCATCAGGTGATGCCGTCGTTTTCTACTTTTGTACCTCGATCCTGTGTTTTGGTGCTTTTTTTGTTCCCTGTGTGAAATTTGGCGTTAGTGGTGGCATGCGGCCTCGTTGGAACCTCAGGTTTGGAACTAGGGTCCAGTTTTGCATAATTTGGTGCAACGTGTAACTGGAAAAATAAGAAACACGCGTTATAAATTTACATCACTACAGAAATTCGCCTGTGCAGTAAAAAAAACTGGTTTTTTTTTGTTTTTTTTAGAACGCAAGGAGGAGTTAATTGTTGCAAATCAGGAGCTCGGCGAATGGCGAGGGTGAACATCAGCCCTTTGACACAGAGTATGGTACATTTCACGCACTGACGTCATGCTTTGTTTCATAACGGAGACTTTTTTGGGTGGGTCTAAACATATCCTTCACCCAGATTCCTCCAACTGCTGCAGTGATTAGCCTTCTCTCTCTTTCCCTCTCTCTACCTTTGTGTATTCCGGGGAAGTAGCCACACCGTATTATCGCAGTGCAGAGGAAAAAAAACACAGTGATAAGAGGGAACCGGATGTTTATCTTGCTTTAAAAGTGATTCGGCGAACAATGGGAACAATGGCACTCGATGTGGAACAGCTTTTTAGTCAGGGTACGGTACCTTCCGAAACGTCGACCCCCGATTCCAACGACCCTTGGCGCTGATATGTTTCGGTGGCGCCCTCTTATAGCTCCCGTGCGGGACGTCGAAAACAGGATCTGCCTCGCCGTGACGTCACGAGTTGTGATCCCGGCTCCTTATCGTCAGTCGGGAACTACAATCTAGATGGGGTGTGCCAAAAGCACGTGGGAAGCTTTTAGTTATCGGAATATTAAGCCAACACCGTCAAAGTTGGCGGGCTGATATCAGGGATTTTTAGGGAACCATTTTTGCAGATCCGATAGGGTACAAATAAGCCCTCCGGTACGAACCGTGCTTTTGCCACCGCAGAAGACTCTCATAGGCGCATTTCGTTCCGGAGGGCCCATCGTAGGATGTCCAAACACGGTTCCCTCAAATTCTCTATTGTTCTTATTTCCATCGACGAAACCAAAGGGTAGCTGCCTTCGATTTCCCTGCACCACCGATACACGCACGCTAAACGAGTGTAAGGCAATGTACTTCCGGCCGTATCTGGATACACATACCGGACGTGGACTGCCGTGCACTTTTCTGCCCCTGTGCAAGATTTGCAGGAAAATCGAACACCTATATTAGTCCAAAGAATGACGTCGTTGTGACCCTTTGGTCAATCGCGAGTGCCCACTGAGGTGTTAGGTATATAGACCCTTTTACTGTTTACAAACAGGAACCGCTGCTTCGGTTCCTAGGGATAAGCGAGGCTGTAAAGGTTGCTTATTTCACCCGTGCTAGAAAGCGTAGATGCTACACGGACAACAAAGTTCGAGCTTTATAGAGGGTCTTCGGTTGTACGATATAACGTCTTGGAAGAGACAAGGTGGCTTAGAAGAATATTTGAAAATTTTGAAAATGTATCCCGCTTCTTGATTTTTTTTTTTTGGCTTTCGCCTGGGGAATTGGCGTAAATGTTTCTTCTACGTTTCAAGGAGCAGTGTTAAAGGAGCCGTGGAAGCCCGCACGGAATTGTCAGATATGGCCCTGGTACATTTCATATACGATAATATAAACAGTCGAATATGGCCATATTCCGCATATATGGGAGCAAATATGGCCATATTTTGCCGTATAAGTGGGCAAATACTGCCAGATGTGGCCATATAAGTGCTAAATACGGCCATATGGCGCCATATACGCGGGCAAATATAGCCCCTGATAATGATATATGGGTCTGTTTCGGTCGTGCGAGCAATAAGTCATATGTAGCCGCCAAGACACTAGTTGATTGATCTATATAGCATGAGTCTCGTGTAATTGGTTAACTGTTGCTAACATCTTTAAAGTGAAGTTATTCCAGGAATTTGGACCAATTAATCAAACGCGCATTTTGAAGATTGAAAGACAAAGAAATTTGGTTGTATGTCTGATGTGTGAAAATATGCAAATATGTGCCCACGCATGTCTGTAATGGGGGGGACATACCGTGCGAAAATTTGTGCTACACTTATTTTGATCAAAATATTAAGTATTTCAGGAGGTGCCAAATTAGATCCAAACGCGTGCCCAGTTAATTCACTGAAGTTTTTTGATAAATTTATTCGTTATTCTTTCCACGATGGCAGAGATCCCCCCTACATTTTACAATGGGCAGCAACGTGTTTTTCTATTGGATCATATTTTATTTATCTATATCGAGGATGACGAGGAAGATAACAGGACCACGCACTTGATAGAAAGGTGACTTTAGCTGTTAACATTTTTAAAACGTTCTCCTGTGAAATATATATAAACTGCTATGATTCACCGAACCCGAAAGGGTCGGGGAGGGTGCTTCACAGCTAAATGTGGTTTACAATCTTCATGCAAACCTCGCGCCACCGGTCGTCTTCCGCCAGGTTACAGATGCATTTAATGAAGATGTCATGGCTAAGCCCCCGATTAGTGCGACGAGGAAAATTATCGAACTCTTATTATGTCTGCAGCACATGACGCGTCTTAAGCTTTAACATGCCAGCACGCTCGAAGCGGACCAGTTACAATTAAAAAGAAACATTGTAGCCATGGCGATAATAATCCGCGGAAGAGAGGAATAAAGGGGACAAAGGGCAAAACGAAAATCTCCAAGCACATTTAGGTGACTGGTGAACGACCAAAAAAACAATCCGCCTTTTCCTGTCATCGAACCAGGGACATCTCCACGTCCAGTGGGGGTTCTACCAACCGATATAACCAAGAGTGAGACGTCAGTAGGGCGCACCAGTCACCTATAGCTGTGTTTGGAGGTTTTCGTTTCTACTTTGTCCCTCGTGTGACCCTTCCCCGGAGATTATTATCGGCAATCTTGTACAGCTGGTCACAAGTATTTACACAAGTAAATGCTGGTCACAAGTGGTTTGCCCTTGGGTCGGGCAATCTTTCATGTGTAGGCCAGTCTTTAGAAAATATACTGTCTTCATTTCTTTTTCCGGAACCGGTTTTAATTGTATAGCTCGAACAATCGGCAATAAAAGTGCATCGCTATTAGGGACAATTTCCAAGAATTACTACGGACACTTAAAGCATATCCAAGTAGAACATTTTTGGGCCAAAATATGGGTTTTGTCTAGGAATTCTGGGCTTTTAAAAGCTTCGAGTGTCCGAGGTAGAAAACAACTTGACTTACTTAGGCCAGACGGTGGGTATCTTGGCCCTAATTGGGGTCCATTTAAGTGCCAAAGTCACTGCTGGTAGTTTGGTTGGCATCTGCAGAGTGTTGAACTGGAACTGAACCGAGCCAAAAATCGGAACCGAACCGTCAATTTAGCCGTACGGAACTGAACCCATCCGAAATATTCGCCGCCATCTTAGAACTGAACCGGAATTTAAGCGGAAAAATATATAACGGTGACCGGGTTCACGCTCACTGTTTTTTCCATCGAAGCTGTTTATAGCTAGAGTTCCGTGGTTTTCTTATGCGCGTCAACAAAACTTCGCAACGCTCTCTCCCTGTAGTCCTTCCAAGGGCTTGCGTGCTTAGTTTCCTTCCGCTCTCTCGGGGTGACGGTCCCGTCGCGCGTGTCTACTTTCCGCCGAGTGGCGGTCCCATCGCGCGTGTCTGGTTTCCTCCGGCACCTCAAGGCGGCGGTTGTCGTCTACGTAAATGTATATGAAAAACCAGAAAGACAGGTTGCAGTTCTCCACTTTCAATTTCACGTCTCTTCTCTCGTCGTGATGAGGAGACCTCGTATAGTCCGGACTCCCGAAGATTAACGCGCCTAAGAAGAGCAACGGCGCGTACGGCAACGAGCATGTCAGCGGCGGCGTCAGGCGTCAAACACCATATATGAAGATCATGCAGAAAATGCCATACACATGCGGTGTTCCTAACGAGATTACGAACGTCGTGGGGCAGAATATGCATCACAAAGCAGCAGATGCCATGCTGCTAAGTTGGACAAATTTAGTGGAGAATATATTATGTTCAAAAGAGAATTTGTGGAGAGAGTTCGGCGCTAGTTGTCGGGTGTGTGATCGGTTGTGGTTCGACAATGACTTGGCCAACATCGGCATTGTGCGGGATTCTGCAAAGCGAACTGCTGCGCTGCAAGTGTTGTGGGTGACCACTTGGATTTGATCGATGACCACCGATCAAGACAATGAATGTGTTCGTGTCTTTGTTCAAAATTTTGTGTCATTTTTGTGTCGGTGTGCTAAACAGCTTCGCTGATCATACACCTTCACAGAATGGAATGGCTTAAATTTTTTTTTTCTTTTAGAACTTCAACGTTTGAGAAGGAAGAAGCCGCAGCTGTATTTCTCTGTCTGGCATATACCGAATTGCAATATATGAGCACTTGGTTTTTTTTGGCGCTTTTGTATAAACCCTACCATTAATCATATGTCACGTGGTCACGTGACGTTATTGTGTCAAGATATGCTGTCAGGTAATGTCACGTCACATGTTCCTGTGATGTACTCATGTGAGTCAGTGCGTCAAGTCGTCTTTAATTAAAAACGACACTAGATTTTTTTCCGTTGTTGACAGAGTGATGTCACATGGCATCACGACATTGCGCCGCGAGTCACACGACACCGTGACGTGCTCGATTGTCGTGAGCCGGAGTCGAATCGTTGGGTTCATGACAATCAGCATCGCCAAATATTCGGGTATTGGCTCTTTTTCAATCAAAGGTGGAAATAGCCGTACTCTAACAATGTGTAAAGCTCAACCCACGCTTCATTCTTTGCCAACCCCAGCGCATCACTATGATAGACATTGACAATATATAACTCGCGTCAGATCACATGAGGGAAGGAAATTTGTTTTTTCCTTTACTTTTTTGCGTCTGCCATTTAGCGGAGAGGATAACAAATGTCTGTTTTCGCAAGTAATGAACGCCTGGAATAATGTCTTAACGGTATTTGCAGAAAGTACGAAAAATGTTGCACGACCAATTTTAGATGTACATATCATTGAAGCACCGAAACATGTTTTCGTTGGTGCCGAATTATCTCAGAAAGCTGCACCCGAGAAGAGGAGCACTGAAATGACTAAATGTGACTTATTATAATGACAATGAATATAACTACACGTGTGCATGGCAAAGATACTTGAAACGAAAGATCCCAGTGGCCTCAGGACGAGTCAAACGTTAGCAGCCGCTCTATATATCTCAAGAGTGTCTTTCTCAAGTTCTTTCGCAAGCTTTGAGCACCTCGCTATCTCGTTTAAAGTTCGCAGTTTAGGGGTGCAAAATAAAAGAAATAGAGGATTGGAGAAAAGGTTCCTCTGCTCCGCATCTTTTGCACAAACCAGAATGCAAGGTCCTCGAAACTGCGTTGTTGGCAAGATCACTCCTTTCAGAAAACGCGTTTTCGTGGTGCCAGACGCTCGCGCCCTTACGCACGACGCTGCATCAAGCAAGAATAGTTTTTATCTTTCGAATACATGACTTGCACTGGGCGCGAGCCTTCTGCAGCGCGCATTTTGAATCACAGGATTTTATTTTCTCAGCAAGAAAACATCTCAATGACCACCAGCATATAATGCGAAGACGGCACGTGCAAACAGTCTTAAATAATAAAGTTTTTTCGCAAGATGCGATGTTCTTCACGCCAGCGAAAGTGGATACCAAAATTGTCAAGTTGCGCCGGATATAGAGCAGTCTCGCGATGATATGCGGCAGCCTTATACAATGCTAGAGTGCGCATTACTGATAACGCACAGAGTTGTAAGGTGAGTGCCCAAAACAAGTGCACATCAAGCGAATATAGCACCAGCCTCGCGGGACAATATTTGACAAAGGTTCGGGCTCGCGCATGCCGTTGTCCAAATGTGATTTTATTATAAGTACCCTGTTTCTCCTTCGCGCAATTTATGTGTAACTAGAAATATCATTGCATGCATCTTTTTATTTATTTTTGTAGTAAGGGTTTCTGTATGAGCTTAGTTAGGCGAATATCATTTATTATTTATTTTCCTGCACACATCGTGCAGTTGCATCGGTATTTTTTTATGTACTGTCATCTTTAGGATACTCGGCGACCCGGTGTTCCATACTGCCAAATGGCGAACAAAAAATAACGTTTCCGCAGACTCAACACCTGGGGTATTTTTGCGTATCGCCCTCCTGTGACGTTCTCAAGCGGTTATGTGAACCTCGTACAGTTAAATTTATAGTGCGTAATAGCGCCTGTCCTGTGTACTTCTTGTCCTTGTCTTTTTTGCACTATTTTATGTTTTACTATATTTTTTAATAAAAAAAATATATTTAATTACAACATGAAGATGTGACAACATAAATAAAGGGCCAATGACTGCAAAATTTTCGCAACGCCAGCCCCCCGCTCGCACGATCACGGAGGATCCAAGAAGCAAAAGGGAGGAGACGGCGGTGGAGACGGTGGCAGGGAGTGTCGGACAAAGTGCTGCTGTTAACTCATAGTTTTATTCGTCGCATTTCTGCATCATGCTGTTTTAACGGAAAAAAGCAGAGTACGTCAAAATAGGAATTGATCCGTTCCGCTTCGTAACGGCGTTGCACGAAGAGACCGGAATGCCTAATTTAATCGGCGACGTTTCGTTGATCGCATACGCTGCTGATTTCGGGTCATGCGGTCGCCTGCTCGATCTGTGCTCAGCGTGACGGCAAATGCTCCCGCTAGTTGTGCAAATCATCTGCGTACGATGGACGAAAAATCTATTATTTCCCGAAAGTAGAAAAGAGCTGCTCGCTCAACGGTTGGCCGGCCATTGACACCGGGAATCGGTTTGCGCTTCATGCTCTGAAATGCTTTGAGAAGGCACAAGACCGTTTTTCTCCAAGAACTTCGAAGAGACAGACGACGCATACTTGCCGTAAACTGGGCCTCGCTTTAATATATTAAGGCGAGGCCAAGGATAGTCATCGACTCATTCCAGGCACCTCAGTAAACGCAACCGCTTCTTGGGGCGGTGTTTCTCGGGGGCAGCGAGAGAGCCACTAGTTTCCCTCATCTCCTCTACTTGGCAGGAAAATCCTCCGAGACACGAAAAAGGGGGATGTACTCTGTCTCAACTCATGACGGAACGCAGTAAACGATACGCGCCAAAGGAGCCAATCCAATGGCGTGTGCGCGTCACGTGACTTCCGGAAAGGAGTGCAACGACGCACAGGTCACGCAGTCCGCGAATACGTTCCCGTCGCGAGGTTGCTTGGGATAGCTCCTGTCGTCAGGTGCGGTCCATCGTAACGGTGGAACGGAGCGTGGAACGAGTACAAGCGGTAAAGGCGGATACGCCTAATTAGAGACACCGGACCTCAGCGGCACATATTTCATTTCATTTATTTTGTTCATCCTTGCCCTCACCGGCGACCCGTTCTCTAATTGGGAAAGCCTCCGTGCGATGCTCAGTCGGTGGGCCTGGCTTAATTCGAGCTGGCTCATTGATTTTTGCTGTTTTTTTCCTCACTGACATTGGGAATGAAAGCAAAAAAAAAAGGGAGGAACGCGTTGAACCATAACCTTGGGTTTAACATATCGGTCCAAGAACTAAAAGCAGAAAAAAACTCGTTGGGTCGTAGAGCTAGATTGAAATATGGTTTCAACTTCTTTGCTTTTCTAAGGTCGTACAGACTATCGTTATGGCTACGTCACAAATGTGGGTTTGCTATTGAAATTAGGAATGCATATCAGTTATCTGAAACAGAACTAAATAAAAATAAGAGTATGACTCGCCAATATGTGATGTCACAATTCTTATTAAATTAGATGCATGTTGGAAGAAAGCTAGGGAAGAACTTAAATGATGCGGATAAATGGCTTGTTTCACGAACCGTCATACGTTTTGTGAAAAAAGAACGCCCTATAAAGAAGTGATATCTGCAGAATAACCTTATAGATCGTGGCCGGCATTTGATTCCTAGTGTATTAAGTTATAAAAACGCATTATTAACCTATGATTCACTGAACCTTATTTGGAATATTTGCCTGGGCCTGCACAATTCGATTGAAAATTCTTTTCAGGTTGATAAAAAATTAAAGATTTTGAAAAAGGCTGCTGCGCTTTTGCAAAAAAATGCTAGTGCTCCCTGGCAGTTTTGAAAGCAAATGTTTGTGTCCACTTTTCCTAGTCATACGGTGCACTAGGCTGCTGCGGAAGCGAGAACTGTGTCGTGGGTTCCTTTGTTTCTTGTAATTCGGCCCACTGCGCCACGTATAAAACTGTGTTGTGCGTTCGTTTAGACAACCTGAAGCTACCCAACTTCAATGGACGTCTGGGGTCACCTGTGTAGAAGAAATCTTTAGCCAGTGCAGTACCACGGCTTAGCCTGGTCACTCTTTGTAGTGCATAGTGATACACGACCGCAGGCGGGTGCAATGCTCGTCAAGATATGAATGGAAAGGGCTTGGGATATGAGCCAGGATCCCCACGTTTTGCGGTGCAAGCTCTCGCTCTACGTGCTCCGAGCTGTGATACACTAATTCCATCGGCCACTCATTGCCCGGATGCGTGTAAAGTCACTGGATCCTGGAAAGTAACGCCAAGGTCCCAGTGTACAGCCACTGTGGTTCATGCAATGCTCAGTTTCTCGTCTTGGTGAGCCAATTCACATTTTCGGTGATTGGCCTCATTAGAAATGCATTAAATGTAGGCCACCACTTTGTTACGCACACTCCAGCGAAACAGATGAGCATCTTCACCTCCTTCCCTTCCACACAATAACAGTCACACAGACACATGCTGCGTCGGTGTTTAAGGTTTAAGGTGTTTAAGAACGCTATTATAGTAAGAGAGCAACAAGGTCAGTTGTAAGGTTGATTGCGCAAGGAGTACAAAATACGCCACTATTGAGAATGAACAGCACATTATGCTCCATCTCGATCTTAGAGGGGTTGCTAATTTAAAATGAGTTTTCAAAGCTTCGCAGGTTTCAAAAGGACCAAAATCGTGATTTCCATCGACACAAACACTTGTAAGCCAATCACCTCGAAAAATGTTGATATTGTGTCTGTTAGTATCCCTTTGTATCTTGCTAGCCGAAACGGAAGGCAATGAGGGTACTTTCCCAGGAACTACCTATTTTAGACCAAAAAAACAAAACAAAACGCTTTGGTACCCCGCAAAGGAAAAAAACCCACTTTGGTAGCTTTCGTAAGGGTAAATAGGTCATGCAAAGGGCTCAAGATGGTAGCCGACCAAGGACGTCGTCTGGCGAACGCGGTGGACGGATTCAAGAAAAGTCCCGCGTCAGCGTTCGCCTGCGAATCTTGTTTAAAAAAGTCGAGAACACGAGTCCAAGTAGAATGGTGACACAAAACTCCTGTCCAACCCATTTCACGCGTCGCCCTCCTCGGATGAGGTAGAAAATGTAGGACTAGGACTTTGATATCTAAGAGTCGCCGGATCCTGTGAAAGTAGCGGCATTGCCTTCCCTGTCTGCTAGCCGGGCGCAAACGGACACTAACATACAGACGACCGAAGCCTCGCAAGGAGATTGACTTATCGATCTCAGTTGTCAGGAAAATCGGCAATTCGGACCTTTTAAATCTTTGAAGCTTCGAAAGGGTCCTTTTAAACCAGCCTTACCGAGTTCTCTGTGGAGCTTCATCGCACTAAAAGTGTTCCTCACAAATCACATCGTCTGTGGCACTGTGTATGCAATGAACTTACCCATCATGGCTACCTTTCCTTTCCTTTCCTTTCCTACGCAAGAAGATCTACATAATGTGTTACTACATATTATTTAGGTCTTCTTGCGTATTTAAAAACAGGGAAAGCATGGTTCTCAATGCTGCTAACCACCGAAGCCACATGTGGTGGTGTCTCCGAAGGCGTGACCTTGTTTCGCCGGTGGCTGGATAGCGAAATCTTGGTATACGAGAAATGTCTTTATAAAGCAACCTTTCACTTTGATTGAGGATCTGCTCGTGAAGAATGCCGAGGTCAAAGAGAAACTGCTCATTTCCCGGATCAAAATGGCAACCATAGGAGATGCTCGCAATTTAGGGAGGGTCAACCCTTTTTTCCAAAGTCACTAGACATTGGGAATTTTCCAAATATCTGGAGACTTTATCTAAGAGCTGTTCATTAACCATGGTCGCTGGATTGTTGGAAGAACGCAAAATACCAAGCGGTTCGAATGGAACACACAAAGAAGAGTTGCGCGTGCCTAAGCAGGGATCTTGTTGCCGAAGACCAATTATCATAATCATTCGAATGGTGCGATTTGTTGTACAAATATACAGAAGATGTATACTTCGAGAATGTCGTGCAGTCTACTTTAAATATGTTATTTATATCGAGTTTTCATACCGTCATATATTGTCCTCCAGTTTGTTGTGATGCGCTGTCTGCGCCTGAACAGGGCGAGCATTCCAAGTATTTATTAGGGACCGTATAATACTTAGTACGCAAAAATTGTAGGTGTCATCGTGCTGACATGTAACAACAAAATGGCGGAATGACGCCGTGTGGAAACACACTATACGTTTATTTTGCTTTTGGTCCATCCAATACTCGAGTGGTCTGCTGTGCGCGTACCTGAACTCTTCCGCGCTGCCTCTTATTTCAGACGAGCCACGGCACACGCTAAGCAGGTTTTTAAAATAATAGTAGAAAATGTAAAAATGTATCGTATTATTTACTTAGCGAAGCACACTTTTTTGTTTATGAAAGCTAATAATACTAATGCCTTCTTAGTGTTCAGTGTATCGACTTTTACGAGGTTTCACAGACCAGTCGCTCACTGTTCATCGCCTTATCAGTCAACACATTTTCTTCTTGACTTAATTTTCGTCAGTTTTTCATGAAGATTTTGAAAAATAAACACAAAACTCTAGAAATCGCTTTGTCTAAATATATTCCTCTGTATTTAATCCTCGCGATCACCCGGGACGCGTCAAGGTCAACTCCGTATCTATGCACGTCGGATCGCCTCGAGTTTCCTTTGTGCTTGGCAAAGTTGGAGACATACGGACGCGCAAAAAACTTCAAAGTTTTCAGTTTGAGGCCGCTGCAGCAGTGTTCTGGGAGCGGGATCATCTCTTCAACTGCGGGGACACTCGGCTAATCCCTTGGTCGCTGCCCGGGCAGTTACTGCGACTGACACTCGTAAGCGTCCCGCGAAATCTGTTGGTACGGACCGTTCACCCCTGAGGTGACACTGCGGTTGGAACTACACGCTTGCCGGACCAATCAACGGCTTTCCTTTCATCACCTGATCCAGCTCTTCGCGTGTGGGTAAGCGCCGGAAGCGTGATGACGTGCCAAAAGGAAGACGTACGATTGGTTCCAACGAGGACTTAGATTCCATCGCACTATCCGCTCACGGGTGCGGGGAGTATAAGTACCAGAGTGCGACTAACATGTTCCGTCGATGCGTGAGGGTGTTGGACGGCTCAGGGATTAGGAACACCGGTCAGAGGTCGGATGCTAGCGGAAGAGGCTGTTCAGTGAGCGGGTCACAGGCGTGCTTACGAAATACTGTCGTCCGAGCCGTGGGATTTTATATTAATGGAAATTCTGAAGACGACTTGAGGCTGCCTATATTTTACATCTTTTAGTATATCGAGGTGAACAGGGCGGTAATGTTTATGTTTGGGAAGATATATAATGCATTTAAATACCGAAGGTATTGAAGGAGAAAACACGCAAAAACAAAATTGCCAGCGGCCTTTATCTTTAAAGTTCTATGATGCATGCAATGTATTCCAGGTCTGACTTTTTAATTTTCCCGCCAAATATAGATGGAAATCTTCATCGCTGTATAGCTCACGTGACGTCATTTTACGTGAAATTAATTTCCCCGTAATATTTAGCTGGGAAATTCAATTGCAGTATATTTCACGTCGTGTCGATATTTCAGCTAAATTTAGCGGCGAAATTGAAATGGTTTGTAAGTCCCGTTGCGTCAAATCCCGTTACATTAAATTTTTTCCTAGATTGAGTGGAGAACCTGGAGTAGTATGTAGGTCACGTGAAAATAATTTTTGCGCTGAATTTACCGCCAGGTGCACCGACGCACGGACGAATGGACGGACGGACAAACTGTTCGGTGTAGGGGATAGCGATAGAAATCATTTCATGCTTTAAAACCACTCTGCGTGCTGTACACGTTTTTTTTTTTTTGCACTCGTCAAATTATAACAAGACACTTAAGGCCGGTTCACACATGTAGCTCCATATTAAATATTCACTTTTTCTCAAACACGTGTACCACGCAGCAGAGCTGATATAGCCTTAAGTCCACGTTGAATCATCAATATAGTGTCTGTGATGATTCGGGTCTCAGTTAGCTCGCCGCAATGTGTTTTTATACAAAAAAAAAAAAAAAGCCGGGTCGCATGATTTTTTAAAACTGTATTAAGACGGCGAATAGGGCTAGTGCGTTGTACATTCTTGAAGTGAAACGTTTAAGGACAGGGACTGAGGGAACTAGATGCTATACTTTGTCTCAATAAAACCATGCAGTAGAGCCGAAGCTACAGAGGGGAGTGTATTCCGACCTATTCCAGAGGAGGGAAAGGAGGAACGGGAGAATACCAGCCCTTCTTTATCGTTCCTCGTTTCCCTCCTCTTGAACAGGTTCGTATGCGCTCTCTTCTTTGTAGCTGTTCTGCACTATTTTAGTGAGACGGCGTATAGACGTCGTGCACTGTTAGCTTGTATATTCTGCTCTCCTTGTCTTTAGGCGTTTTACTTCAAGGTTGAAACATTGCACATATTAATACACATCTTTCCAATTTTTATCAAAAAAAAAAACGGAAGACAACCCAACGTGTAATCTTTACAGAAAAGCATGCACACAGCCCAAGTTTCACAAAGCGTGCAAATTAGGCACCATACTCTCGAAAACTGTCACTAGCACTAGCCAGAAGCCCATTTCTGGTATGGTCTATACGCGAACTCAACTCTTACGTCACGGCGCGGTGGTGGCGCGTCGGGCGCACTTCCGGTCTGGGGCTGTGGGCGGATATACCAATTTGAGACAGGTATTCGTGCGGTGTTCTGAAAGTAACCGGACGAAAACCTGCATTCTAGTCAAGACACCACGACTGGGACTGGAACTAAAAAGTCGAGAAAGGCCTGAAGGCCAGTTTTCATGTGCTCGGTTCGCCCGAGAACGGGACATGTGCCATGAAAAGGGAAAACCAGGCGCCGTGGGACCACGATTGCTTGGGAGGGAACCACTTTGGGTTGAATTCACGGATACTTGTGGTCATCAGATTTATTTGTTTTGTTCCAACATGAACTTCGGAAAACCGATCAAGTTGTACGGACCACCTGCGGACTACGTTTAGAGCGTCTTCAAGTTCAAACGGCTGCCTGAACGTTCGAAATGTCATCTGCTCTTTCAAACGTTTCTGCTTGTCGTCTGCTCCTTTAGACTACACCGGCCCTTAGACCAGATGTTGGCCTGGTACTTGCGATAAAAAGTAATTAATTGATTGATTGGAGTCTTATGGCGCGAGAGCAACTAGGCCAAAATGCGCCAGGTGCATACACTATTGCAGGAAAAGGGTTAAGGAGAAGACAGAGCTATAGTAGCTGGTGATACAATAAAAGTATGAACATGAATCCTGTAAAAGATATGGATATGAATTTCAGGTAAGTATAAAAGTTATAGTCAATAAGGAATTATCTGAAAATAAAAAACATGGTGAAAAAGGAGGGGTTATAACAGGTGTAGATAGCCTGTTATTTTAAGAAATTCCAAAACTTTACTGAAAGGTACAAGAGGTTCATTTCCTAGCAAAAATTTTGGGTGAAATGGAAGATGGGATTTGAAAATAGTGGAAAAACATACTTGTCGTTTTTGATCCAAGTACCTACAGTGCCACAGAATATGTAGGACAGTCAACGTTTTGCCACAATGCTCACAGCGCGGGGTATTATCATTACAAAGTGAATATAGATGCGTTAAACGAGTGTGACCAATACGCAAGCGGCACATCAAGACCTCGTGGAACCGGTTCCTCTGGTGGGAACTCTCCCATAATCCTAAACAAGGTTTGATATTGTGTAGTTTATTGTCTGTTTCTTGATTCCATTCCAACTCCCAAAGTTCATAAATTGATTTTTTAATAACTGGTTTAAAATCCTCATAAGGTAGGCCGACCGATGCCTTTAGGCCACCATTAACAGAGGCAGCCAATCTATCTGCTGCCTCATTACCTGGAATACCTACATGGCTTGGCACCCAGCATAGTTTTATATCAAGGCCAAGTAGGAGAGCGCGATTCATTTGGACACGCGCTTGTTGAACGAGGCGATTCTTCGTAACGGTAAGAGAACATAAAGCCAGTAGAGTACTCTGGGAATCTACGAACAAAATAGCCTTCCTCACACGGTCTTCTATGATGTGTTCAAGCGCCATGAGCACAGCATAAAGCTCAGCAGTGAAAATACTTGCAACACAGTCAATACGTTTCGCTCTACTAAAGTGTTCCGAATATACTGCAGAACCTACGAAAGACGGGCTTTTGGCCCCGTCAGTAAAAAATTGCACATAGTCTTGATATTCCTCTTGTACTGCAAAAAATTCCTTGAGGAGAACCTGATGGTTAACTGACCTTTTGTTATATTTTGTAAGCGACCAGTCACATGACAATCTTACTGCCTTCCAAGGGGCAACAGTTTGTGTTTCCTTAATCAAGTTACTTTCAGGAAGAGCCAGCTGCAGGGAGGAAGAAATGCTCTGAAGCCGGAAGCTTAATGGGCGTATTATGCTAGGTTTGTTTTCAAAAAGCCGCAAAAACATGGAGGTGTGAACCGAATTATTTGATGGATGCATAGGATCAGATTTCACTTTGTACCCATAACACAAGCTAAGATAATGTCTGCGCTTCTCTAGTGACATTTGATGTGCATCTACATACAGGCTCAAAACAGGCGATGTCCGAAATGCTCCTGTGGCAAGTCGAAGGCCAAGGTGATGGACCGGATCCAGCATTTTCAAGACAGATTGCCGTGCTGATCCGTACACAATTGCACCATAGTCCAGACGGGAACGGACCAGTGAGTTGTACAGTCGGATGAGACATCGCCTGTCAGACCCCCATGATGTGTGTGAAAGTACTTTGAGAATGTTAGACGACCGCAAGCATTTCTGCTTCAGCTCCTTGACGTGAGCCAGAAAGGTAAGTTTCTTGTCGAAAATAACCCCTAAAAATTTGTGCTCGTATTTTATAGGTATCGCAGCGCTATAGAGCTGCAAACAAGGATCAAGCACCAGACCACGACGTAGTGAAAAGGGCACACACACAGTTTTTTCAGATGAAAACTTAAAACCATTTTCATCGGCCCAATCGCTCATTTTGTTTATTGAGATTTGAAGCTGGCGCTCGCAACTTGAGAGATTGCAGGACGAAAAGGAAATCTGCACATCATCTACATATAATGAATATGAAACTGATGGAGGTATCACTGCAGCAAGGCTGTTTATCTTTACCACAAACAAAGTGACGCTCAATACAGCCCCCTGAGGGACGCCATTCTCCTGAGGAAAAACATCCGAAAGTGTGGAACCAAACCTAACCTGAAAAGTTCGGTAAGTCAAAAACTCCCTTATGCAGCGCAACATGCGGCCACGGACACCATGTGTGTATAAGTCCTTTAGAATCCCGTAACGCCAGGTAGTATCATAAGCTTTCTCTAGGTCAAAAAATACTGAAACGCAGTGCTGTCGATGAACAAAAGCTTCACGTATGAAAGTTTCCAGGCGAACAAGATGATCCAATGTTGATCGCCCCATTCTAAACCCACACTGATTGGGATCTAAAATTCCCTCAGTCTCCAAAAAGTGTACTAATCGTCTATTTATTATTTTTTCATAAGTTTTCCCAAGGCAACTAGTCATTGCAATGGGACGATAACTTGCTGGTAGATTAGAGTCTTTACCGGGTTTTAGGAGAGGAATTATATGTGCCCGCTTCCAGCACTGAGGAAAGGCAGAAGCCATCCACAAATGATTAAAAAAGGTTAACAAATGGCCTAGAGATTCAGGAGACAAGTGCCGCAACATTTCATAGTGGATTTTGTCAGGACCAGGTGCCGACTGCTTTTTTGACCCAAGGGCCACCTCGAGTTCGCACATTGTGAAAGGCTGGTTGTATGCAAGAGTGTCTGATCCTGACATAGCAATTGGCTGCTTTTCTGCTACAGCTTTGAACTTCTTAAATTTTGCCGAATAATTAGATGAGCTAGACACTTTACAAAAATGTTCCGCAAGAACATTTGCCTGGCCTTTCAAGGTTGGCGAAGCCGAGGGAAAAAGAGGCGTTCTAAAAGAGAGGTAGTTACCCCGAATTTTTCTCACTCGGTCCCACACCTCTTTAGTAGTGACAAAACTGTTCACCTTGGAAACATATTTCATCCATGAGCTTTTCTTAGCTCGTTTCCTTGTCCAACGAGCCTTTGCTTTACATTTTTTAAACTCTATCTTGTTCCAGACAGTTGGGTAGCGGCAGAAAGTGCCCCAGGCCCTGTTGTGACGTTTAAGCGTAACAGAACAGTCTTTGGTCCACCAAGGCTTGCAGCGCTTAGGAAGATTTTCAGATGTTTGTGGAATAGAGGCTGAAGCAGCATTTATGATACGGTCCGTAACGTACAAGGTGGCATTTTCCGGAGTCATAGCTAAAAGTTCGGCTGGGTCAAGCACTGCTTCCAATGCAAAAAGAGCCCAACTCAGCTTTGTCTAATTTCCACCTGGGGATACGTGTTGAAAGTGATGGAGGTGCTACAGTACTTTCTAAAAAGACAGGAAAATGGTCGCCCCCAAAAGGGTTATCTAAAACCTTCCAAGAAAAACAGGGAAGTAAAGTTGGGGATGAAAGAGACAAATCGATGGAAGTGAAAGTATTATGAGCTGCACTAAAAAATGTAGGATCATGTCCATTTAAAAGGCAAAGGCCGGATGACAATAAAAATCTTTCAATGACACCACCACGGGAATCTTGGCGAGCACTACCCCACATGGGGTGGTGGGCGTTAAAATCCCCCAAGATTAAAAAAGGTTGTGGAAGCTGCGCTACAAGTCCATGCAGGTCATGTAAATGCAGTGGAATATTTGGTGGCAAGTAAAGTGAAACAAGCGTAATAAGGCGGTCAAGAAGAATACGAACTGCCACTGCTTCTAGAGAGGTTGTGAGAGGCACAGAAGTACAGGCAATACCACTCTGCACAACCACAGCTACTCCACCAGAGGAGTTGCTATGGGATGCACGGTCCTTTCTAAAAACCTGATGACGACGTAGAACATTTGTTTGTGTGTCCTTGAGATGAGTCTCCTGTAGGCATATAGCGACAGGTCGAAGCTCATCAAGAAAATAATTTATGTCATCAATATTAGGGAAAAGACCACGGCAATTCCACTGCATAATACTATAGTTTTTTGCCATTTAAACGAAAAAATAAATAAATATATATATATGTATAAAAGTGACCTAAAAGGGAGATCCGTTAAGGTTTAAAATCTATTTTTACACGTGGGGTACTCTGCTTTTTAGGAGGATCTTTCTGTTTACAAGTGGGGTCACTGGCAACAGAAAGAGACGACTCCGATCCTGAGAGGGGAGTATCCTCCTCGGACCTGGGCCCCCTTACGTCCATGGGCTCGTCTGTTGCCGCCGGCAGTTGACCCTTGGAGGTCGTCTGCTTCGGCGACTCCCCGGGCTTCCTCTGAGGAGCAGAGGTGCGAGGGGGTAGGCCTCGGCCCTTAGGGGCCGAAGGGCCAGGTGGAGCAGGGGGGGTCAGCCCCTGCCCTGAGGTGGATGCTGAGGAGGCAGCATCCACCTTACGATTCGAAAGCGGTGTCACTGGCACCGCTCCCGAGGGTGCAGGAGACCTCGACGGGAGGTGCAGATCGTCCGTAGACGTCTGTGTTCCAGTCGAAACCATTGGCCGTACTGGTCCCCTATGTACGACCTGGGCATACGAGCCTTTGGAAACAAAGGCAAAACGCTTTTTGGCATCAATGTAGGAAATGTTTTCATTAACCTTCAAGGTGAGAATTTCTTTTTCTTCCTTCCATAACGGGCAAGATCGGGAGTATGCTGGGTGTTTTCCTTTACAGTTTGTGCACTGAGCTTCGTTCTCACACACATCAGCGACGTGCTCCTTACTAGAGCATTTGGCACAGGTCTCGCTGCCCCGACAGTTGCGCGACCCATGGCCGAACCTTTGGCACTTAAAGCAGCGCTGAGGGTTCGGCACATAAGGCCGGACACGGCACTGAAGGTAGCCTGCCTTAACATTAGTGGGTAGAGTCGTGGAGTCAAAGGTCAGAATGACATGCCTGGTTTTACGTTCTATGCCGTCGCGACGGATGGTGATGCGTCGTGCTGCAACCACTCCCTGTCCGGAGAGACCCTCAACTAGCTCTGTATCTGTCAAGTCGAGCAAGTCATCTTCAGAGATGACCCCTTGGACGGTGTTCAACTTACGGTGAGGGGTCACACTGACCTTATAGTCTGTGGGCAACCTGGCGATTCCAAGCGGTTGGCCCAGGCTGCCCCTCCGACAATCATAAGTGGTCATCTTGACCACGAGGGGGCCAAGGGCAACTGGCCACGCGAGCGGCGCTCCGCCGCTGATAAAAGGCCGTCGCAGCGGATGCGCGGGGGCTGTTGGGATCGCGGCGCAGGCGATAGCGGTCATTAAATGTTTACGTGTTGTTGAACTGGTGTGCTGTGTCATTCTCCGAGACGGGTAGCAGCAAGGGAAATCCCACAAGTCTGAGACAGAGTTTAGGGCTAGGAGTGATTCACTTTGTTTCTTTGTATTCACCTCAACAAGGAGGTCGCCTGATGCCATCTTTTTGGCGCTAAAGTTCGCACCAATAATACTTTCAAGCACTTTAGATACTAGAAATGGAGAAAGCTGAGGGTGAAAAGCCAGTGGCTTTTCACCCTCAGCGTGCAAAACAAGAAACTTTGAGAATTTAAAAAGATCAGGAGTCTTAGTCGGAATGTCAAGGACTTCGGTGCGGGTCCTTTTCAGGGCCCGATCAGTTGGTTTAGTACGAGAACCCATAAAAATGGGAAGAAATTTCAGTGCCCGGGTGCACCGCCCACCACGGAGCCCAACGAGGGGGTAGGTAATGTGCCATAACAAGAAAGGCTTGGCTGACACAATTACTCTACCAGTGCTGCCCGGGCACTATAACCGAGTGTGGATGCAGGGACAGGACCTGTTTCCACTCAAGGTTAGCCCTTGCCGCCTAAGAAGGTGAAAAAGGAAGGAAGAGAGTGCAGAAGAAAAGAGAAAGAGGTGGAAGGAAAAGTGAAAGAAGGAAGAAGAGGGTAGAAGAGGCGACTGACTGAATCATCCTGGTCGGGCCAAGCCAGGACACCCGTCTACGAGAAGCAGGGGTCGAAGCAGTGTATTGCCTCGCCCAGGGGGCCCCGAAGGGTCCAAACATACCCCGGGCTCAGCTCAACCACCAGGGTCCCCTTTTCCCCGGACACGGGTACGCCACGCACAGCCAGACGTGGGTGGGTGAACCCACATGGCTCGGGGTTCGTAGTGACGCCACTCACCAAGCACCTACTAAAGTAGGTGCCCCCTGCGTGCGGGTATGGTGGCCCACGCGGCTGGGGTCCGTGGTGACGCTACTCACCAAGCACCTAGCACACAAGGTGCAGGCGCCCCCTGCGGAGCTCGGGGTCCGTGGAGACGCCACTCTCCAAACACCTGCTTTCACAGGTGCCCCCTGCGGGAGCGATAAAAAGTAAGTGCAGGCCTCAAAAGACTTCAGTTTAAAGGTTGGTAAGCACTCTCGATGTAAGCAGTAGATGCAAGGAGATGCTGATCATAGTTACCAGTGGCCATCACCGACTTGTTATGCCTGATTCACTTGGTCCGTCCGATTCCCTTGCGGTTTTTACGTATCTACGTCGACCATCACAACTACGGTTCACGCTTTCGCAGCCCGAGTGACGTCACGAGTGAAATTTGTGGGCGAAATATCATTATGCGAATCGGGCTTTAGCGTCTATTTTCCGGTGTCCACACGAAATGAATCGCCGCATGTCACATTATTCACGCGAAGTTTTGCGGTGTAACGAGCCTCGGTAATTTCGCTGAGGCCGCTGAAGTAGTCAGACATTGCCAGTAAGCCGCAGAATCAACAATTCGAACGCGAAAAAGGGCAGGGGAACTCACACCAACGCTAACCACATCGCATTTCAATGGTTCGTTTATGGGCGATGGCGAGCTTCTTGCCCACACTCCATCGAGCTTGCGCGGCCCCGGTGGCGTCCGCTAGGGGCACTGCGGTTTGTTTGTAAACAGGAGTTGGTGTATAGACAAGCATGCGGCCCTGACGTCATGCCTCTGTGGTGGCACTGCTGACTGCATGGCGCATGCGCTTCACAAGGATTTGTTTTCTGCGCTCGCGCATTTCCCACACTTGGCGTAAATAAACGCTGGCTTGCTTGAAAAAAAAAACACTTTTGAGCAGCTGTGCTTGGGCCGCCACAATAACTTACCTTCAGTTTTTGTTTCCTTGTATTCTGTTTACTTCACTTTATCATTATCATGGTAGACAAGGTTATTGCCATCTTGGACTCTATTATGACATTCTCCACAGCACTGGCCTTTGGGGAGTCTCGGCAACAGCCGTTTCAGGGCTCGGTTTCCCGGTAATACAAGAGAAGGTCAGTAATGGCGGCTGTAATCTAGCGCGTGTTATCTATTGGCGACTCCAGCGACCTATAGGAGAAACCAGCGTCGGGCAAATATGGCGGTCTAATGCAGGTCGTGCCGTGCCATGTGCCAGCTCAATGCACAACGCTGAGGTATCAGACAGCAAGCATCGGACACAAAATGGTTTGCCCTCCTACTTATCCTTTATGTCTAGAACCTGCGACGATGTGTTGGTGTATAAGTGAGCTTCCAAAGGCTCGACTTCCTTCGAGGAAATGATGAAAGGACTGCTTACTGTCCTTCCACGGTGCTGATGAACGTTGATAAACAAGGAATGTCTGGTGCCCGTGGTTGCGCAGGTTCAGTGCAGAGCAACCTGGGTAAAAAACTGATACTACAGTTAGGACAGAGTCAAAGGGACAACTGTTCAATCGCGCGTACCACCGACAACTTGAAATCACGGAAGCCGCAGGAGACGAGTGGAAATTTCGAAAGAATCTCTTCGGGCCAGTTCAGTGTTATCCCGCTAGCTGCCATTCGTTTTGGTGGAGTCGCGATTCGGGAGTGTGGAATACGGTACGCATAGCGCGGCCTTTGGGCACGTGCACAAGCGCGCGTTGAAGTGACGGAAGCAGCATGCGGTGGCAAAACAATGCATTGCGTACACTATACAGAAACTACCTCGAAGGATGCGTCGTTTTCCTCGACAAACAACTACTAGAGCCGTCACAACCAACCAGGAATTCTCGACGGAGGTGTCTTGAGCACCGGACCGAGGAGGAGTTGCAAGGACTGAGTTTTGCCGCACATGTTCTCACTCTCTCTCTCAGCGCGCCTCATCTTCTGCCATCCTGAACTGGCGCGCCGCACTGCCACCGAGACGAAGCAGATGAGTGACGTATGCTCGTTCCCAATTCTTAAAGCCTCTGTCGGTCTCGAAGCGCCCGGTGCTGTTTCGAACTGGAAAGATGAGAAAAATTGAGCAACCTACCCGAAAAGGAATAAAGTCTTAACGTTTTTAGAAGCAGTCACGCTTCGGGCATTTTTGTTTTCATACGTTCGTTGACCCTCTATCCAGGTATAACTCGTAGTTAGAAGCTTCCACCCTGAATACGCTACTGCGTATTCGAGCTTCGGGACAATTAGTGTAAACTCATAAGTGTCCTATATCTTGCCAATTTCGATTTTTTTTTTTTTTTTGTGGGCAAAAACAAAGCAGCAATCGCGAGCCTGCTGCTCCGGTTGATTTCTCCAATCCGCAAACTCGCGTGTCGGGGAGAGACGCGGAAAGCTAAGAGATCTCACTCTCAGCTTCTGCTACGCTCGCACCTGCGTTAAACTCACTCTTGAGTTCAACGCGGGCGCGAGCCTAGCAGTACTTGCGTGCGACGTACGCGTTGAACAGACCGGTCTCGCGCGTTTCTTTTTTGTACGTTAAATTATTTTGTCTCGTTAAATAAAACGTATTTTCGTTCATTGAATCCCGGACACCCGGTTGTCCCTCTGGGTTCGGGACGCAGCCAGGCAGCCCAAAGGCAGTGTTTATTTGCTATTGGGATTTCGCTGTGCAGTTAGGCGCTCTGTTTGTCTGTCGGCCTCTCTCACGTATGGCTCAATATGTTAGAAGGCAAAGACGTGGAGTTCAACCCTGATTCGTTCCGCGAAACGAGCTCGCGGCGGATTTCGGGTTCTGACGTCGCTTCCTTCCTAATTTAATATCCCTGACGAGACCCCGAATATTTGAAGGCAAGAGAACTTTGGGCGACGCTCCGTCGACACGTGGAAAACAAAGGGGTGTTCTGCATTCCTTGCATTTGGCTCGCGACTTCTCCCGATCTAACGTGCGGCTTGAACGCGGTGGCTAAAATTCTCCTCCTTTCGACCTATTACCGCCCAGGTGTTTCAGTGGCAACCTCTTGAGGCGCCGAATCGTGACGTCACGAGTTGAATTCCGGGCTACTTGTGGTTTTTAAAACGCACGCTGAAAGATAGGAGTATTCGCGTTCTAAACCGAACACCGTGCAAATCGACAGTCTTGATACACTCTTATGCCTCTCATTTGGCCCGTTGTGAAAAACCTGCCATATCGACGTTTTCAGTCGCGCACGTTACCTGTAGCTGGTGAACCCAGTAGAATATCTGCCTCAAGCGCGAGCTTTCTGTATTTGAGAGTAGTTCGTTGCACGCGCAGCCAGATCTCTTCCATAGCCTCCTAAAGCCTGGCAGTTCGACGATGAAGCCATCGAGTGCCCGTCCGCAGATTTGGAGCGTAAGATCTGGTGGCACAGAGCATCAAAGAGCCATTTCTCGGGAAACCTGAACGTCAGGGTTCAGCTTTTGCAGCGGTGAGAACCCGAAGCACACTTGTTCGCTCGGGAGAATTTTGTTTCGGAGTCTCGCCGCAGCGGGGCACCACTCACGTGGCTCTCCTCTCAAGCGTTCTCTGCCACCCCACCTTTTCCTTTCAGTGGCCCCTTTTTGTTGCGATCTGCCAGGTACCATCGGGTTCAAATGAAATGCGAACAGTAACGGAACTTCGAGCCTACTACAGGCGCAACTTCCAAGCTTGACTTGTGCTTGGCGGGATACACACACATCAGAATAGGACACACAACTTCGCAGCGTCCTAATCCACTGGGTTTCAACCTCGCCACGCAGAACGTAATCTTGGAAGTTGCGGAGGTAGTGGGCTCAAAGTTCCGTCAGTGCTGGAATTTCATTTGAACCCGAAAGTACATAACGTGTACGTATAAAACTATAAAGGAACCTGGTTTGCTTGTTGCAAAAGATTTTATTTAAAAATATTGTGTTTGGATTAAAACTCGGGAGGTTCTAGCGATTTCTTTCAGTAAACTACACAAAGAAAAGTGCCCGTAAGCCCAATTCCGATTTTTCTTTTTAATTATTTCCGGCAAACGCTACCTGAACGAGTAATTGCGCAGTTCGAAAAACCGCACTTCAAGAGCACACACAAAATTTTCATACCTACCCTAGAGTCGTGGAAACTGAAACTAAAATGCTAGCTAAAAATATTCCTTAAAAGATGTGCTTCGCAATTCTAACAGAATACTATGCTAATGAGGGCAAGCTTCAACTTTGTTGGTATTAGACTGGTGGCGGCTGATAAAACGCTACTGACGTCTAACCCCTGGTCAACTCAGTTAGTAGAGCGCTCCCCCTGTACTGGAGAGGTCCCGGGTTTGATACCCAGACCAGGCGGGTTTTTTCGGTCGCTCAGCAGTCACCCAGCTGTGTTTGGATATTTGTGTTTGTCCTTTGTCCCTCTTGTTCCCCTTCTCCAGAGATTATTTTCGTCATTCCTGTCCAGCTCGCTTGCACCTTCGCATTTAATTGCACTATAATTAAAACGTCAAAAGTAATGCAAAAATTTAGGTTCCCAACCCATAGAGTAAAAACAATCCGGTAAAGGAACGGCATTACGTAAAAAAGCTACCTTTGTACGAATGTATATTTGATAGCTTAAATTTAGATTTCCTGGGGATTACGAAATCTACTACTATTTTTGACAGAAAATGGAACGTTAATCCTCTAAGGTGCATTTTCTCTCGTTACTTTTGAAATGGATATGTGCACATGTGCTATCCACATTTCATCTTTGCCCAGCTCGATCCTTGCTCTCGCAGTTTATAATGCGAGGATGCTAGACTAACTATTTTCTGCAGAAGAATTCCAAAATGCCGTATTAGTATTTGGAGTGAAAAACTAATTACAGGAGTAGAAAAACGTGATTGAAGCTTGCAAACCATAAAAGAAACACGCCACGTGCTTTCCCCGATAAAACAGAACAAGAAACGTGCAGTTCCGTTCGCGTTCATCACGTAATCACCTTCTAAAAAAAATGTCTTAAATTAACTTTTTTGTAGCGCGCCGAAGCAGCAAACGCAAAGAACAATGAAATTATCTCATCGAATGATAAAGCTCAATATGCAAATATACAAAAAAAATGCTATCTGCAAATATACAATCAACGTGCACGGTTCCTTTTTTCCTTGACACTCCGCGCATCACACTATTCATATATAATCAAACTCTAAGCTACCACATTCGCTGAAAACCTCCTAGTGTTTACCGTCACCAGGTGTATTTATGTTCTGCAAAAGGCGCGAAGAAACAAATCATGTTGCTAAGTTGAGGACATTAACCGACCCTTGTAGGAGGGTGGTGAGCTGGGCTAGTTGGTAAACATTATACATGATACATTATACATTATACATCGTTCTTCTTGTCTTCTCGATGAAATAATGAGTTGTGAGTTCACCGTCTATCCTGTGTTCTGTATTCTTCTACAGTTTCCTCACGTTGTTCGCTTACTTTCACCACGTATTATCCAACCCCGCTTGTTTTAACTTCCACTGCGTGATTTTCGCTTCTTTTTATGCCAGGCTTAGTTCTGGCCATCGCAATAAACTACAATAACTCGAAAACATCAGTTAAATTCCGGGAACTAGTGTGTCTGTTCTTACTCTTTACGCGACTTTAATGGGTAGAGCAGTCGACGTATTCCGAACAAGCTTGTCTGAAATTGGCTTAACGCAGCGCTCGACAGCCCACCATACATGTTTAAAATAAATTAATAAAGAACACATTACTAAACATTAATCTTTCCGCTAAGATAGAAACTGCCCCGTAGTCCGTCAATTGCATTCTTGATGAAGCAGAGAGAAGGCATACCTGAAAGGACGCGGCGAAAGACCAGGGAAGGAGGACCTCGAGGTAATGGAATACCTAATGCGCTAACGGCCAAGTCACCCAGGCAGTAGTTCGCATATATGAGCGAATTAGTGGGCCTAGATGGAAGAGAGGAAGCGACTGGAACCCTGGAGAGCGTTTGCCATTTAATGGCAGAAACCACCCGCGCTCATGGACACCAGGTGCGCATGCGTTGCGTGGTCGCGAGGCGAAGAGGAAAACGGACGGAGAGGAGACGCTTACAGACGATCGACGCTTTCGTCTGCTCCTCGCAGTCGCTGTGTGGAGAGCAAGTCGTCTGCTTTTTTGCGCGGGAGTTGAGGTGATGTCAGAACGATGTCGAGCGCTGATTGGCTTTGATCGAAAGGATAGTGGAAAGACCTCAATATGCATTGAGATCTACCCTCTATTTATGTTTCAATCAACCAATAAGAGCTCGGCGTTCTGACATCATCGCAGCCCCTGTGCAAGGAGCAGACGAACTTGCGCTCCGCATGGGGGGTTTCACGAATCGCCTTCTTTTCAGTTTTGGTAAACCGCGGCAATCGTGTTGATGACCAGCGTCCACCGATTTGACTATTTATTTTGTCGCAGGCGACAAGTTTTCTTTTCTTTTTTTTAGTTGGTGAAGCGTATAATTATGACGAGTAGCTCCATTAAAAACAGTATTCAGTAAGTGCATCCGGGAACGTATCTGGGCCGGATACGCGCGCGTCTACCTGCTTTTGTTTCTTTTTCAAGCGGCCAGGTGTTTGGAGAGTGGCGTCTCCACGGACCCCGAGCCCCGCAGCGGGCGCCTGCACTTTTGGTGCTAGGTGCTTGGTGAGTAGCGTCACCACGGACCCCAGCCGCGTGGGCCACCCTAGCCGCACGCGGGGGCACCTACTTCAGAGTAGGTGCTTGGTGAGTGGCGTCACTACGAACCCAGAGCCATGTACCCGGACCGTGTTGGTCACTGACAGTTCGAATCATCAATCGCCGGCTGGTCTTAAGCATGTATAAAAATTGGGAGTCAGCCGATTTTCCCCTATGTTCCTGACTCCTCTGGCTGCCGCAGTCAATCACGACGCTAGAGAGTTCTAGCAATCTACAAACCTCTGTCCCCTTGCACGGTAAAACACGGGACGAAAGTTCATCAACGCGGCATCCGGTGGGAGTTCCAACAGAAAGTGCGGAACTTGAAACCGCCCTGTTGCGAAACCGGCCCATAAAGCACGTGACCCTCATATGGAGCATTTGGAGCTACTCCTTAATCTAGGCACACTTGAACGAAGCTCCGTCGAGGACTTTACTTCGCACGTTCTGGGCGTTCGTCTCCGCTAGACGGAACGAATAATTAAGTGATTCGAGGAGTGGGCTTAGCGCCTTGAGCCAGGAAGACTCTAGGAATTTCTAATATACCTTAACAGTTTGTTAACGTTGGCCTGCAGGGCACTACTGACTACCGTCTCTGGTTACTGATAACTTCAGAAAACGTAAAACGTAGAGATTCCCGTTGATCCTGTTATCGCCCCATAGTTAATGATACTTTGACATAGTAGATAAGGACGCCGCATACTGAACCACGAATTTCGAGTATGAACATGACTGACCACACGCTTCAATCGAATTAACCGTTGGTGACCGAGGTAGCCGTTCATGTTCGGATGCAAGTTTTGACTCCTTTCGAGGACTGGCAAAACGGTTTGACCAAAATTTAAAAAAAAAAAAACAAAAAAAAAACAAAAACAATAAGCACTCAGGAACAGGGTTGAACGGTATCCAATGCAATTAATCAAATTTTTTCCAATCCATTACTTTTCCGAGAAATTTTTTAATCGTTTGAGCACCTTTATTAGGTAGTATCGCGACAGTAATTTGATTACTTTGTAAAGTAATAAAATTATCTGTAAATGTTTCTATTTTCCCCTCCTCCACCTAATATCACCTTTTGTTTCCACGATCTTCCCAGCAATGTATCTTTGAATCGAGTCTCCGACACAGGGGCGGTTTGCCAAAAGTGGTGGATTTAAAAAAATGTGTGGTTTGTAATTCCTTGATTCTAATACAATAATGAACAGAACAAAAGCCACGTTATCAAACCGGCAGAAAAATTTATTTTCTTTAAAGTAGAAGTATTTAGTCAATTACATCTACTTTCATATAATCTAACTGAATACATTTAACCAGAAGCAAGAATAAATATAACGCAATATTTGTTTAGAGTAATGAGTACAAGATTTTTCTAAAATAATAAACATTTCGTATTTATAAAAAAGAAAAACTTTTTTTTTTACTAAAATAATAAACATTTCGTATTTATAAAAAAGAAAAACTTTAGAGATTACTACGTGATCTCTAAAGTTTCAGTGTTAGCGAAGCTACAAGTGAATGAGGCAGGCAATCTTTCTGTATGTTTCATTATTATTGAGCTGCCTCTACGTCGTCGCCGTTTGTTTACACAGAACTGCGGCGCGGACGCCACTCGCAACAAGGCGCGGCTCACATTTTATTAAGCCTGGCCATTTTGCTATAGGCCGGTAATAGCTACATGAGATTACTCTTCCGTTTTGGTTCGGGTCGAATATTAAATGCTTGATTTCGGTCACGTTTTTTTTTTTTTTTTCGGTTCAGAGAGAAACATCGGTTATGCTCCAGTTTTCGGTTCGATTTCGGGTTTGGGTTCGGTTCGATACCGTGATTACAAATGCTAACGTTTCATTAATGCGAATGAGGCCGTATTTTTATAGCCAGTTTTCTAAGACCTAGAAAAAGGAAAGGTTAAAAAAAATACCTCGGCCGATGATAATTTTATTTCTTTATTCATTTATTCCAATTACCTCGTAGCCAACGAAGGGACTATTGCAAGTAAGGGATGCGAATACATACTAGTAAGAAAAAAGCGCAAACACGATGCAAAAATATACAGGCACGCAAGCCGCAGAAATGATCCCACATAGTGGATTGTTTAGAGGAATGGACGTAAAGACGCCTGGTCAGCTAAGAAATGGCAGCGTTTACCACCTGATTGAAGAGCAAAGCCGTAGATAATATGGAAGTTATTTCTTCGGGTGTAGAGTTCCAGTCTCTCGATGTAGGCAAAAAGAAGAAATATTCCCAGTATTTTTGCTGCATTATGCACTATAGCGTTTCATTGTGTTCGTAGGAAACCTTTTAATGTCTTATCGTACCGCATAAGGGAGCAACGCATCATTCCCAACAAGGTCGTGTGATGCTGTATCTCTCAACATCTACCGGACAACAACGCAGGACAGATGTTTCAGATTAGTGCTGAGTCAGCGTTCAACTGGAATTTGCGTTCTCAATGAGTGAACAGGAATACGAGCCGAACGCTGAGTCAGCATTTCTGTCCAATCTATGCCCCGCGCCGGCCTCTTGAGCGTGACGTAAAAAAAAAAGATCGAAGGCTGCGACTTTGTTACTTACACTACCCCTAGGCTAACAGTGCGGTGGAAGCTACGCGCCCGTCGGACCAATCAGCGGTCTCCTTTTCATCACCCGACCCCTCCCACTCCGCGTGGGTATGGGCGAGAGCGTGATCACGTGGCGATAGGTCGACGTATGGCTGGCACACGGAGCGCGTCTTCCCCCGCACTGTCAGCTGAGGGATGAACGGAGTATTGGAAGTGTGCGACATCTGAAAAGGGGCGCTCTGCCTTGGCCGCTGTTGGCAGCCGCTGATTGCGTCCACGTTTTACGTCACGTAGTGAAACGCTGGCCGCTCTAACTCGTTCAACACAAACTTGGTGCCGAAGCGCCAACGGCGACGGAGCGCACCGATCGGCCTATCACGACGATGACTTCGCACTTTTTTTGCCAACGTCCAGACGGCGCGCTCTGCGAACTTTTGGCTCCAACTTGGGTGTTTCATGAGTTTAGGGCCCCTGGTGCACCTGCAGAGCCTAGGACGCGTCTGCGCCTTACACGCGGCCGTGTTCCTCAATTGCGCTGCGTTGTGAAGGTTTGGCACCTTGACCTTCAACCCCTACACAGGCTCAGCGTTGTTCTGTACGTGTTTTTTCGTTATTCGGCCTTCGGGAGTTTCTCATATTTCGGAAGCAATTGTGTTCACTCGCGACTGTGAGGGGAAAAGACGGTAGCACAACGCGATGTTTTTCTGTTATCGGCTACAAAATAACCCTTCACGAAGCGTTTGTGTGTTTGACGATTATGGAAATCCCTTCGGAACGGAATTTATCGGCACCAGCAATCGATAAAAGGTATTTGAGATAGTATTTTTCGTCCCTCTTAACATTAGACTGTTTTTAGCTCGCTGGCGGATTAAGTAGACGTAGTGGAATCGAGATGATCGTGGTCGTTTACGCCAGCGAATGGAAGGAATATATGTTCTCAATTTCTAGGTATTGTAAAAAAAACAACAAAAAAACATTATACTTCGTTTCAGCTTAACTGCAGACGCAGTCGATGTTGCCAAGGCGATATCCGGGCTCTCGGGGTATCTGCCAAACACGGGAGCTCGTACAGTGCAAGCACTGTTCAGGGTCCCATGCTTGCGTTTCCAGCAAAGCGAGCCTGTGTCTGAACACGCGAGCATGTCCACGAACATGTGTATTTGTCTGGTCATAAGTGGAAACAAAGTATATCGTTGACTTTAGCCCCAGATATTCGATAAAGTGTGCTCAGGTAAGCTGACATTGATTAGAAACTGAGGTTGGTTGCTTCACAAGATGTGTATGCCAATGCGGCCGTAGTGGATGCCAAATGCTTCTGCTAGGAGCCGGACAATGGAGCGACTGTATTGTTACATGCTTCCAATAGGAGATGTTGATTCAAGCGGCATGACTTTCTGATACGAATATCTTTTTTTTCTCGGTGTGTTGCAGCAAGAAAGCTCACCAAAAAGTAGTTAATAATTGTCGTCCTTTATTATCTTTCTGTCCCGCAGATAGAGTCCTTCTCTACTTTCACGATTCATCTTTTGTATCCTTTCTTTTTCGTTTACTTTTGTGGGCCACCAATGTGAACAAACCGGTGCACCAATAGAGTACTAATAAGACGGTCTCCCTTCCAGTTTTCCCTGAGATGTCCACATTCTGCAAAACACTAGGCTTGAGTGACATGTTTGCAGAGTGATAGGTTGGTTCAATCCCATAGAAAGTATATGAAAAAGTGTTAATGATTACTTCAAGGAACACGAACAAATGAAACAAGAAGTAAAGTTTCAACCAATCTGCATGTTGGCCGACAACTCTCTTACCACCATAAGCATTGAGAGATAAAAATTTCATAGAAAAAAGAAGAAATCGACAGACACTCAAAGCCTGATTCACATTGAGCGAATTTTTTTTTGCGATTTCGCAGCTGCGTGGTTGAGCACTGCAGCCTCAAACACGCTGTTTTTGACGCGTGAGCGAAGTCACCTCTTAGAAATCTCGAGAAAAATCGCACGATGTGAATCGGTCTTAAGAATGCTTAGTTGTGTGAATTCGACAGCATAAAGCACGCAGCAGGTACACAACAAGGTGGAAAGTTGGGCGAGTTGGTTGATGGTCATATTGAATGGGTTAAAACAGCGCAAAAAAGACGAAGGACCAGTAAAAGGAAACACACAGACACAGCGCTGTGTCTGTGTGTTTCCTTTTACTGGTCCTTCGTCTTTTTTGAGCAGGTACACCTTAAGTCAGCCAGAACCGTGGAGGAGCCGCAGAATCAGGGAAGCGTGCTCGTCTCGCACCCCGGGGGTCCGCGTTCGATTCCCACCCAGACCGAAATGTAGCAAATTTTCTTTTCAAAGCCATCAATTTATTTGTTTACAGGAACCTCCGTGAGATGTTTTTGACGTGCTTTTACTCTTTGCATTAAGTCGCCAGCAGTTCGGCAGGCTCCTTAGCAACAATAACGCCGTTGCTATGGAGCCACATGACGAGTTCTAGCCAATGGGAATTAAGGTGCCGTTCGCCGGCTTCACTCCATAAAACAGTTAAGGGTTTCGCATTAAAAAAAATTAGCGACGTCGCTGATCAAATGTGGCGCTACGATGAGTCGAACACGTCTCCGACAGGAGTTTGTATCGCATTTCAACAAGTGCTCCCTCGATTTCCACCTGATGAGGTCATAAATGTGCCATGCTGCCGCCGGCCGCGATCCTGGCGGTGCCATAGGGGTGGATGCGGCAGACGCTCGTTCCGCTGCAGACCGCTCTCCAGCTCGACAGTCTGTGGAAGCTTCGGCGGCCAGGAGTTGGGACGCCGCGACGACAGCGACACTCGCGGTCGCTCGTACTTTTTTGCCGGGTCCTCTTCCACCAACCACCAAGATCGCGACATCCGGCTGTTTATATTTCCCGTTTTTGTCGCGTCATTCGTCGCTACTTAAGGATCGTGCTAAATTATTAACTTGGACTAGTTTAGGCTCTTTAAATAATATTTAGGAATCACTTTCGATGTATGGGTGGGACAGGACGCTAAGCACGTCAGTGAAAAGAGAGTGTGAGGAAACCATTTTTGCTCATTCGATACGGTACGATTGGGCAGTCTGGTACGCACTGCGCGTATGGGACCTTTGTGTGCTAGCGCATGCGCAGCTCGTGCCGAAGGGCCGACCATACCGCACAAGATAATCAACAACGGTTCCCTCAAACTTCATAAGGACGCGCTCCTGGCAGCGTAGTGCAGCTGCAGACGACCACTCGTCATCTTTTCGCAAATTCCTGCGTGGTTTTCTATTGAAGTTTGCCTGATTTATATGCTTGGAAATAAGCAAGTGGCTGGAGCGCCGGTACCGTCACCCTGTAGTATCATAAAGTTCATTGAAATGTAAACAACAAAATCTGTTTAACTTCTAACATATCGTGGATGAAGAGCAAATACAAACACGTTTAGAATCTGAAAAATTAAGTCTGCGACGAGGGCACGGGTTTGACGTACCAATGTGAAACGGCATGCTCGTTTTCACAGCACTGAACTTATTTTTGTTTTTTGTTAAAAATTAAGTTTTGTGGTGCCCAATTTCGCGCAAATTTATTGTTAGTTTTCTGCTTTGGACTTACGGTTGTGTGAAAAAAACAACAGCACAAGAGTTGTTCTTGCTTTGGTGGAACAGTTTCTGTTTTTCTTTGTGTACGCCCCTGCAAAAACACATTTATAAACACCACAAATCTCAAATAGAAGCTAAACATTTCTAGACTTTTGGATCAGAAGTGCAGGGCGGTCTTGTCCCCGAATATCATACCAAATAAACCCCGAAAACAACTTGAGCCCAAAAATACTTGACCCGAAAATGTAATATGATAGGAGCACGCAAAAACGGGAACTCTGCGTTAGCGTATTTGATTTTTGTTTACATATGCTAGCTGAAAGTTACAAAACCTTATTGACTAAGTGGAAATGCAAGATAAAACACGCAACCTTAGTTTTGGTCGATGGATTAGCGCTACTGCAGTCAACGCATTCTGGGGCAGTAAGGCGAAATTATAGTTTCTTGCCCTGAAATCTTGCGGCCTGTCGAAACTCGATCAGATGTCATGAGATGTAGAAGCATCAGACTTCAATCCACACTTTTGATCCTCCTTCAACTGGACTGATTTGTCAGGATGCGGAGGCAATTAACTACGGTGTGTGTGTGTGTGTTTTTAGCGTGTTCTCAATACACTGTGCATTGGTGTGAAGAATATTCGAAGGTTGTTGGCCCGTTGGTCTAGGAGAAAAAATAATACCAAATTTTGAAATTACGCAGAGAAGATAAAAGTAGCAATTACGATTAGTTTTCTTTTTAACCGTATGATGTTCTTAAAAAAAATGTATCGCTTTCCTGGCATTCATGTCCTAAATTTTGGGTCCTTCATTAGGTGTTGCATTATACTGTAATGTAATTAACGAGACCATTGCGCATTTACGCAAACCTAACAGGATACGAGAGAAACCTTTTTATTAAAAATCTGTCTAGTTCTCACGAAAATATCCTATAACAAGTGTGGAGAGCATGGCGAAAAAAAAAAAAAAAGAATCATAAATTTATCTGATATTCATCAGTGCTCTTTCTGCGATTTTTTCGCGCCCCATAAACAAAACAACCTTTCATGCCCAATGTGCCTAGGCTCGTCGGGCATTGAAAGGAAGGCGTCTTTTTGTTGGCGCAGCTTTTTCCACAGTTCGTTCGTCCTAACAGACCATTTACCTGCGAGCCTTGGTACGAGAGATATTATAATAAAGAAATTTCATGTATGGGGCACACTAAAATTTATGCCTGCCTTTGTATACACTGTTTCACGCCAAGTCCGACAACGGCCAATACTTCCGCGTTTATTTCTATGCGTGGTTGGTATAGTCGGCAATATCAAACTTATAAAGCCGTCAATGCAATTTTGGCGCATTTTGATATGCTTGATGGAATAGTAGATTTAAACGTGAAGCGGTGCATAAAAAGCGCTTAGTTTAAGCCGATTTTGGAACTTCTGGGAACGTAACTTCCTTTTTTTCTTTCTGAAGTTTTTTCATTACAAAAAGGAAAAATAAAATGTTAACCCTAGAGCAAAAAACAAAAAGGCATTACTTCCTTGGCTGCTTCCCGGATTCTAGCTTCGCGTCACGTGTTTGATACTTGGTACCAAAAAAAAAAGTGGAAAAACACATTTTGCCCCTTAGATGAGGTGTCAACGTCGTAGACCGTAAGAGGGGGGTGGGGGGAGGGAACCAGACGTGACAATTTCTGTCGTCGGTTCCCGTCTGGGATCCCGAGGCTCTCTAAGGAAGAATTTGTGGTTGGCCGGCGCGGCTGATTGCCCGCGAGAATGACATCGGCGGGGATAGAAAGCGATCCAGTAGGGAATGGAGCGTGAAAGGCCGAGAGGCACCGCAACCCTAGAGTGCCTCGAGTTTAGAGCGTTTCCAACTGCCCAATCGAAGCCACGTGATTTACGGGCCACGTTTGCAATACCAGGTGCGAGGGGCCCAGGCATCACGTCCAAGAAGCGCCCAACTTGACACAAGTTCGGAAATACTAGTGCCTTAACTTGGGCTTGATATGGTTTGAGTCTAGGGTTCTGGCAAAAAAAACTAAATAAAAAAAGCCAAAGTATTTTATTTTTTAGCTCCTTTTTTTACTCTTCTTTGGTTCGTCATAAGATTGCTTGAAATTCAGACAGGATTAAATGATTGCGCGAATCAACCAAACAACCAGCCGTCCCAAAGTAGGACCAAAGTACCAAGGTGAAATCCAAGGCAACTGAAGTATGGTGCCTGGAGCGCGTCTCCGACGGGTGTGTTTAACGTCCCATCCCACCCATACATCAAAAGTTGTCCTAAAGTGGCAACAAATGACGTCACAGAAGCCGGAGTGTCATACTGTTGCCTGTCGCGATCCTGGCGCTTGGTCGTAGAAATGCTGGCGAAAACCACAGGCGAACGCGAGTGTCACTGTCGTCACGGCGTTCCAGGCGTCCCAACTTCCGGCTGCTTTAGCTTCCGTGGACTGCCGCATTGGAGAGCGACCTGCAGCAGAACAGGCGTCTGCCACATACATCACAGCTATTGGGACACCGCCAGGTTCGCGACCGGCGACAGCATGACGCTTCTATGACGTCACCAGGCGGAAATCGAGGGACCACTTTTTTGGTCCCGGTAAACAGACCAGTCGGAGACGCGTTCCAGGCACCGTACCAGAAGTAAAGCCTAATTTTGGCTTTTTTCTCCAACACAGAGGCCCAAAGAATTCAGGTGGCAACGTAACAACTAGGAAGTAAAGCCTAACTCTGACGCTTCTTTGACAATTTAGGGCCACCATACCCAGACCTCTACTCCTATTGAAGAATATTAAGCCTGGACATACTTTGTCACTTTTGGGGCTCTCAAGCCCATAGACTTCCATAAAAACGCAGAATTTCGGCGAAAAGAACTGTGCTACTTGGGTGAAGTAGAAATCGAGCGTTTATCGTCTGCAAGCGTCTTCTTCTCTCCGCGCACGTTCCTCCTCGCTCTTTGACAACGCAACGCAGGCGCACTTGAAACTGACCTCGGCAGGAGGCATCCGCCATTAAATTTAATACGCTCTTTACGCTTTTCGTCGCTCCCTCTCTTAAATTGAGGCTCTCTACCCATCCCAGCCACCGATGCCTGCCGCCGTTCCATTTTGTGCGGCCGGCGGTGGCAACCCCGAAATCTGCGGTCGGCTGTCTACAGTTTTTTTTTTCCTTGCTTGACGTGTTTGGTCCGCCAGAGGATGCGATTGAAAAGAGGAGCGATGGACGTACAGTGTTCGAGGATTGGGACAAGGGACAGAGCAAATGCGAAGACGGGATACCTAGACTTCGTGCTTCGTCCCTCACGTGACGAGCGGGAGAAATGAACACGAGGATGATGCTGAGTTAAGGACATTGCCACAAAAAATTCTTTACCACCATATATTGTGAGGAAGAAAGAAGAAGCGAGGCTGAGATGGCAGTGCGCGTGCTGAGCTCTCTCGGATCTGAATCGAACGGTCACCGTGGACACACCATCTTAATCAAACTTCATTCATTGTATTATACCCATCCATCCATCCAGAGCCTTACAGGTTGGTGGAGGTGCGGGGAGCGATGACTTTGTGACTTTGTAAGTTTGCTTCATGTGTTCATTTATTCACCGGCCGGGTCGGCCATTTTCGTCGGAGGGAGTACTGTTAGGAAGGTGAAGACGACGACGGGGCAGTGGCGCGCACAACCATCTCGCGCCAGGCACCACGGGCCGGCTCGGCCTCTATAAATCGTATGCTTGTTGGATCATCGTGTACTGTCCTATCCTTTCTGCTGCCGACAGCATCACCCTAACAATATATTTGCACTGAATATAAATTGATCTTTATGTACGCAGCTGGGAGGAACAGGGAGGACGAGTGAGGGAGAGAGAGAGAGACAGGCGGATGAACTTACATTTGTCAAGCGAAGCCTGTGATATTGGAGTGAATGTCGGTTTTAGTCGGATGTTTGATAGAGCGTCTCCTTTCCAAGAATATTTCAGGCAGCTTTCATTACAGGGAAAGAAACCGACTGTTTGTTCCGACCAACCCGTCACAAACATGTTCTTTTTACAGCGGAGCTATTAACGGCTAGTTTCCCCAGGATAGTGCCCGTCAGCAAATAAATGTTGACACAACGCTCTGGACAGCTACCACCACCTATAAGCGAGGACGGCAACCAGACAGCAGGCTTCCTGGTCGTCTGAATGCCGCTGTCGCTCAAAGATGATGGCAGCGTTTCCAGCCTTTCCACACTCGCTTGCCGACTTGCGGCCGGCCATTGCTTCATTTCCACCATAGTCGAGCATTGCTGGCCTTCCTTGTTCACCAGAATAAAAACAACTAAAAGTATCGTTTTTTTAACAGTGTACGTTTGATTAGAGTAACCTCAAACATGCATGCACAAAAATCAAGGAAAGAATAAAAATACTTAGAGACAAGGTCAGACAGCACAGTTCCTTCAACTAGCTACGCAGTTTTAAGGATGTCTCCTTCAGTACGTACAATCTCCCCCTAGACTTACTAAACGGAATAAGAAGATAGATAAGAAAACGCACGAGAAAAAAAGGAAATCTCTCCAAATAAATTAACGGTAAAATAAAAAATAAAAAAACGAAGAAAGGAAGAAAGAAGGGAGAGGAAAAAAAAGAAAAAAAAATATTGAACAATTCTGATACATGAGTTCACTGACTAATTCAGTTCTGGCCTAAAGTAAATTATCTCAACATTGCAAAACCCGAGAGAAGAAGTAGCGATGTTGCGTTCGTCACCAGCTATCCTATAGGCTTCAATAATTTGCCGACCGAGCTTGTTCTTGTGTTTCCCAATTTCGCTAGTGTCCTTGAAACGAGTTTCACAGTTCGCGTAGAGGCGTTTCTGCAACAAAATTGGATAAGTTTCGCTTGAAGACAGGAAACGTCGAGGACGTGCTCTCGTAGGCGGGCGTTCATGCAACTCCCTCTCTGACCAATGTATCGGGCACCGATTGAAAAAAAGATGGAGTATGCAAACCCCCCTTCACAGGGAACAGTTTGATTGGCATGTCTGATGGCACAATCTTTGGTGGCTTTGTTATTTCTATCTCTTCTGCAAAGTTGTTTAAGGCGCAACTTACACGAGAAGACATCTGAAGTGTTGAAGCACGCTGGTATTCCCTTCAATCTGTGTGCAGAGAGAAGGACACATTGGTAAATGTTCATTTCAAGTTGAAAGAACTGTCCTGTTTGTCCTTGTTCTCACGTGTATTTATTCTTTCTTTGATTCTTGTATTTTCAAGAACTCGCTCTTTGCGCTTTGCCATGCATGTACGCTGTGCGACACTGCTAGCTTGAATACGACTTCGGCACTTTGTCGCAATTTACTTCCAAAAAATTTCGGTGGACATCGAGATTGACTACTTAGGCTGGTATCACAACTTAGCACCTTCCAGCATTACAGAAGTTTTGATGACAGTCTTTAAATATTAAGGTAAAAATGAGTACCCGGTGAAGGTTTGTTCGTGCTATAAGTGCCGTGGAGTCTCTGCAAAGTTGAGAACTGGAAGACGAGTGAGCCTATAGGAATCTTTATGTCAACTGCGTTTTCAAGTTAGAAAGGAGCTGCAGTTGGTTTCGCCATACAACTGCACACCGATCTGCCAAGTGGCCCACAATAGCAGTGCAAAGTAAGCGGCATGCCTTAGAAAATACGAAAGTTGCTCGACCAACAGCACAAGTCATATTCTGAGGATGAGTCAGCGGCTGGCTTTCAGTGAATTCTTTTTTACTGGGAACTTGCATTACAAACGTATTTATTTTATGCGAAACTTTGGAACTTTAATAGGGAATAAATAATTAATGCAATTTTTTGGAACAACACTTTCAGGGAGCAAATTGTACGGCTTTGTTTTTGCTTTACTTTTGACTGAATTCAGCAGGTTTTTAAAACGAAGACTAGTGTTCTTTTTGGTTGATGAGGCTTTTACTCGCAGAATGCCTAGTGGTGCCGCTATGCTCATTGACCTGTGCCTGTTTTTTCTGTTTGTTTTTTTACTTTATCGTGGAAGGGCGTAGGTAGACAAAAAAGGCATTTACGTTTCTCCCGGGTGAATAGTCCAGCACGCGTTCTTTTATGATGTTACTACGTGGCATGCAACTACCGTGCTGTTCCCATGTCCCTCCGCAGTGTACTTTTGATGTTCATGCTTTTTTGTGCGCTTTATGTTTTGTTGGAAATCTGTTGCCCCCCCCTTTTGCATCCATCAACAGCTAATTCCTCATGGCGAGAGAAAGGTGGAAGTAATGAAGAAAGGGTAAAAGCACAGGCGAGCTGGTGAAGAACTTCCATCGTAAACCGGAGACACGGAAAAATAAAAAAAACGGACAAAACAACAACAAGTCTCAAACACAGCTTCTAGTTTATTTGAACACCTCCGCTCTTATATATACACAACAACCCTCCTCTCCAAAGGTCGACACACCTCCTCTCCACTCCATCAACGACATCTCAAACTGAAGCAATGACACATGCTACCTCCCTTCCTTTCATACCAACCAAAAATTGGTTGGTATGAAAGGTATGAATGGTATGAATGGATTGGAAAGGGGTCAGTTTTTGGTTGGTATGAAAGGAAGGGAGGTAGCATGTGTCATTGGTTCAGTTTGAGATGTCGTTGACGGAGTGGAGAGGAGGTGTGTCGACCTTTGGAGAGGAGGGTTGTTGTGTATATATAAGAGCGGAGGTGTTCAAATAAATTAGAAGCTGTGTTTGAGACTTGTTGTTGTTTTGTCCGTTTTTTTTATTTTTCCGTCTCTCCGGTTTACGATGGAAGTGAAAGTAATGTTTTATGACAAACTTCAATTGCACACTGGACCCGGCTAATATTTTACTCAATGGTTTACGTGGGTTATTTACCTCACAAAACATTAATGAGTACTGTAAGTGATTTATTTTTACTATTAGGCTCACGAGAACCTATAACAAAAATATTTCACGCTCAGTTTTTATGAAGATGGCCGAACCACAAGCCGCCAAGTTAATGCTGGGGCTCATTACTCTATACGCCAGTAAGCTTAGAGTTTTAAGTGCAATCACCAAATCTTCCTCTCTTGCCATGGGCGTTGCGCAAGTTGCGCCAGGCTTTCAAATAAACGTTATCTCCCGCGAGTGTCGCTAGGAACTAAAAACAGCTGCAACAAACGTCCCCAGCGAATATATTGGCCGAGATGTCCAGACTTCCAGACGACTACAATCACAGTTTTCCCCCCCTTTTTATCAAGTTTCGCATTGCTCTGCGAACAGCGTACCCTTTAATCCGAGTGATTTACAAGGTCTTAAAATTGGCGCCGCGGCATTGTTTGGCCCGGAGCCTCCGTTCCCACAACTGAACACGCGCGTGCCGTGTTTTAATGGGCAGTTCGAACTGCGCAGGACCCGACCGAGACCGAACCTCGAACGAGAGGATTGCAAACAACAACGACGCTCTTTCGTGCAATTCATTACCCTAATGGACAACCATGCGCGCGCATCCGTGCTACTATTCTTGGAGAGCAGGTGACGCCATGTTCCCAAACTGTAAAGGTGCGTAGATTTTATTAAACGATTTGTTTATTTCAAGACACTATTCTTCCCGATATGGAATACATTACGGGTTGAATTTGAGCGAGAGGTGGAGACGAGAACGCTCGGGGAGGTTGGAACTCCGAGCTCTCGTTAGAGTGGTAAGCGGGCAGAAGAAATTCTAGCAGACTTTTTTTCTATACGGTGATCGAACGCGTTTGAAATTGAACTCCGGACGCCGGTGTTCGGCGTTCGAACGCATTTGAAGATGGAGCGCAGATGAATGTTATGCCTCTACCCATTAATCATTCCGATCGGAGCTCGGTGTTCTGACGTCCCGCGCGCTCTCGACTCCTTTCGTTTCTTGATTACTAGTCGTGTAGGAGTGGCACAGAACGGAAAACCCTCTATATACAGCAAACCCTAGATAACAATGAAAAAAATGACCGCATCTCCACGTGGTGAATGATGTTGATTGGGGCGAAGCTTTGGTGGTGCTGATATGCTGAGCCGCTGCATGCCGAGCTTTTCGTTCGTTTTCATCTATGTCACAAAGAGAATGTGTGGTATTGAAAGTGGCTATATTCGCATTTGAGCATTTGACTGCAGCGCCCTCTCCTGTATAGACGTTGAGCGGCTACATGCAACGTTTCATCCATGACATCTCCAGCTCTTGAGTTACTACCACATCTCAGAGGCCCCTACTCGTCCCGCAGTCGTGGCCGAGTGGTTAAGGCGATGGACTAGAAATTCATTAGCGTCTCCCCGCACAGGTTCGAATCCTGTCGACTGCTCAAACATCGTTTTTTTATTTTTTTTTTAAGAAGACAGATGGGATGGCAATTGACGTGTGCACGGCCGCCGGACAAGGCTAGACCCTAAGGAGCTTCGCCCCTAATAAGGTCAAGTACAGGCACTCAAAGCATTCTGATAGACACAGGGTCGTGTTATACGAGGAACGATTGAAGGGTCATTATATTGCGTCGTTTCTTTTTTTTTTTTTTAAAGAACATTAAGGCAACTTTGTAATGGCGTGAATGTAGCTCGTACATCGACACGTCCGAACCTGCAGTCAAGAGGACGTAGTCTTTAGCATTCTATCGCAGCGAGTAAAAATATATCGTACGTGTCTTCATCGTGGATGCTGGAGGAGTGCGAGTGAAATGGCGGCAGAAGCGTGCGATTGACTTTGGCGTTAAGCTTGGGACGAGCAGAATCGAAACGTTTGACAAGTTGACGCCAGTGTTTGATGGTAAAACAGTCAGCCGTGCTTCGGAAGTTTGGTGATGGATGCATTTCCTAGAGAGCAACATGCGAGCGAATGGCGAAGCATGTATCGGTATGACGTATACAAGGAATTAGAGATGTGCAACGTTGCCGAGGCTTCAGAACTGTTGCAAAACAATAGAAGGCTAACTGCGTGAAGTTTTAGCTTCAAATGGTATCTCGTTTCAACGAGCTCAACACATTGGGACGGACCTACTGAAAATACGACTCGTTTGCACCTGAGGAGGGCGATCAGGAATTTTGCAGAAGGTCAGATGCAAAAACGAATTTAGGTGTGCAAGAAAATTGTTCCAATGCCTGCTCACTGCAGTTGGTGGGTGTGTAGTCGAACAACTTTTTCTGACCCAGACTTATAACCATATAACTTTTTGGGATTCCCAACACTTTAAAGGAAGCTGCAAAGAACAAACGTTTCCACGGACAATGAAATGACCAAGACCACGAATGCAATGCTAACAATAATGTCGCTAAAGGACCTCCTGCATATATCTGCATAGTTTTTTAAACGTTCGGAAAATTGTTGTGATTGTCAGAAAAGTGACTTAAAAAAGAAAGTGCAATGCGTGCAAAAACATTATCCAAAATTTAAAAAAATTCTGTCTTTTTTCTCCGGTCAGCCCTCGTATCAAGTAAACTTTCAAGAAAACGCATAGTGCGACATATACCATAGCCAAACAATATTGACCAGGAGTTATATATGAACGACAAAACAAAATTGTAAGCACTATTGTACAAAAGATTCTAAAGAGCTGGTCCAGAAATGAGTAAACAGTGTCATACTAAACAGCACAACTAGGTAAGTTATCAAAATTAAAAATAGTGACCCGACACAATTGTTTTAACCAGTTTACAACAAAAGACAATCATCGGATGCCACATTCGACGATAGTTTTTGGTTCAGTGACTCAACTAATGGGTATTTCGTTAAAGGGGTACTCCGGCGATTTTTGAGCTACCTCAACTAACTATATTTTCTGACTCCCAGGCCTTTACCCTTTCCGGTACGCTATTTAGTATCGTGAAATTCATAATAGTTATTGCGAAATCGGCAAACGAAAAGGATGCAAAAACCAACATTCAAATATACCCGCCCTTTTCAGTGCCGTGACGTCAGGGAAAGGCAGGCTTGCCATTCGAGCGAGCAGTCTAAAAATTAGAATATGCTAATCATTTGTTCCGTGCTGGAGCGCGGGAACTGGAGCGAGCTTCCAAAGCATTCATTTGACACCATGAAACTGCTTCGAATCAGTTGGGAACTTATTCTACAGTCCAAAGAGTGAACCCCTGCACTTCCAATGACGTCACTTTTTCGTTGTTGCCAGTAGAGACTTTCAGTTTGAAAAACACAGTGAGGACCAAAATTGTAAATTCAATAACTTCGTGAAAAAAAATTATTTTGACCTAATATTTGGTATACTATTTTGGCGATGTTGTTTGGCGAGTTTAGCAAAATTTCAAGCAAATCGGGGACCATGAAGAAATCGGCGGAGTACCTGTTTAAGTGTTGTACCTGTCCTGGAGTATTTTTACGCACCCACTGATGATAAGAAATTAAGTTCATAGGCAAGCTACCTTCCTCCAAGTATCTCACACGGGTTGTTAACACTGCTATGAAAGTCAAAATGAAGGAGGGCACAACTTGGCGCGGTGACGTCTTCTTTTAACGGGAACACAAGCAACTGTGCAGAAACGTTTATTATGTGTTCCTGTTACCATAATTGGCGCAAATAAATTCGCTACCTCTTTAAGCACTTTCATTTCTGCTTTATCTGTCGAATTCCTCCTTCTACAGTGCTAACACGGCGTACACGAATGTCCGGTTGAAAAAAACAAAATGTACCGCTCTCTTGTGTTTATAAACGATAATGATTATAAACGATGATGATGATTGTGATATTGATGATAATGATGACGATGATGATGATAACGATGAAGGTTTTCTTTAATCCCTGGGTGCTTTAGGAACTCAGGATGTGGCGAATCGGAAGCGTCTTAAAATCGCTCCTCAGTCGATGAAATTACAGTTTTTGCCTATAAGAACCTCGAAGAAATGATTACAATGCCGTGTGAGGGAGCGGAACTAGATTATATTATTTATTTATTTATTTAACAATGCCGCGGCTTTTTCCTAAAAGCCACATCAGGAGTGCAATTAATATTAAAATTACAAAAAAAAATTAGGATCACAAAACAAGTCGGAGGTTCAAGAAAATACGTCGCCAAGTGCAGAAGTGAAATGTTCAATTGAGGACGGCATTACAATAGCATATTCAAGTGAATTTCCATCTTTCATTGTCACCAAAAAACATGCCGAGTGTGGTGTTTATCCAGTTTTTGGCGGCTGTAATTTTGCACTGGGATATCAGGAAAGATCAAACGAAGCGTAAGACTCGTAGTGTATGGACCGAGTCGGACTCCGAACATTTCGACACGCACATGCATCGAACGATTTCGGAATCTTTCCGATTACTGTTCGCAAAACCGGAACAACGTTGCAGACATTAAGCGTGACACTGGCGCCGATTAAATTCGCGTTCCAACCTAACCCTAACAGACACCTCCATCAGCCGCACAAGGAGAACGCGCATTGCTTCGCACGATTTTGAATTCCAAAACACATATCGACCAAGAAAACCGGACTAGCTTTTTTTTTTTCTTCCGAAGCCGCCCCGTTCTTCCCAACACGTCGAGCGGCGAGGTTCTTTAAATGCAAAACTGAATTGAAAGGGCCTCTGGCACTAACCGACTCTGCGGAACGCTGTCAAACAAGGAAAGGGAATTCCTTCAACAAACAATGAAGGGCCCAAATGAGCCTGGTTGAACGAGCCGCTATCATTCACGGGGCTGTTGGCAGATGCAGCAGTCCGCGGTGGATTATTTGGGCTTTCTTCTTTTCCTTTTTCTTTCTCTTCCTTTTCTTGTCAGTAAACGTAGTTGTGAGTAGCGCTCTTTTCTCTCCTGTTCTTCTTATCTCTACCTTGTGCGCTAAATTCCTTCAATACAGTTGTCGCGAGCAGTCTCAATAAGGAG